>NC_137786.1:117591334-117913834 GCF_963383645.1 Muscardinus avellanarius | reverse complement strand
TTTAGTTTCACTGTTTTTCTAGAATCTTTTTATTTAGAAACAATTATAGACTCACAGGAACTTGCAAAAATAGTACCAATACTCCGGCATGTTCTTTACCCAGCTTCCAAGCGATACCATCTATAACTGTAGTACAATATCAATACTGTATAATATATTGGTGTTAACTAGATTACGGGTCAGTTTCCCTATTTTTAAAATCTACATTCACTTATGTGTTTGCATTGCATAATTCTGTGCAGTTTTATTATGCATGTATAGATTTGCAGGATCAAAATGCCCCCATCTCTACTCTACCCCATTCCTGCTCCCTAGCAGCTGGCAATCTGTTCTCCAACTTTATATTTTCATCATTTCAAGAATGTTCTGTTAAAGGCATCAAGCAGCGTATAACCTTTTAGGGAGATATAAGAGCTTTATCTAGGAAAGTGAGGATACAGTGTAAGAGAAGCCCATAAAAAGGGCTAGAAAATGATCATATAGCTTTTTCCTGTTCTAGACTGCTTGGAGACGGACTGTGGGTCCTCAAGACCTGAAAATTGAAAACTTCTTCACATCCTGGAGGCCATGCTCGGCGGCTCTGTGAGTATAACCATGCCACAAAATAATATGTTGAATTACTCCATAAACACTCTGGGTATAGTTTGATTTATTGAGAAAAAGACAAAAATAGAAAGTTGAGAGGCTCATGAACACTCAAAGAAGGCAAAAGTTACTAAGTTCCTAAGACTATCCTCAGACCGGCAAAAAGATAGGCCTGAAGATTAAACTCTACTATAGGCCGGGCGTGGTGGCCCACGCTTGTAATCCCCGTGCTTGAGAGGCAGAGACAGGAGGATCAGGTTCGAAGCCAGCCGCATACGCTGGCTTAGGAGACCCTGTTTCCAAATAAAAATATAAAATAAGTCTGGGAGTGTAGCCCGGAGGTAGGAGGGCTTTCAGGAACCCCAGTACCACCAAAATAAATAAATAAATAAATAACTAACTAAATAAATAAATAAACTCTACTATAAACAGCGCCATGCTGAGAAAATACAAATGAAAAGACTATTAATATATATATGAAAAAGAAACACCAAACAGAAGAGTGATGACCAGACTCCACAGGGAGCAGTGCCTGCGCATCTGCTGGACAGAGAAGGACAATCCCGAGCCAAAGTGCCTTCCAACATGATTAAATAAAAACAAAAAAAGAAGGCGGGAAAATGGGAAGTCCTTCTGCTAAAAGTTTGTGCTTGAGGAGAAACAGAAGTATTAAAGGTGATTAGAACAGGAAAGAGGAAAAGGAAGGCATGGAAGAGGAGGAGGACGGTGACTGGTCTGCTTTGTTGGAAATGGCTTTACGAAAAAACCACCTAAATATGAAAGATTCATTAGGCCAGTGGGCTTACATTTCAAGAAGCCCATGTAACACATCCTGAACTGAAAATCACTTTTGCCTGCCAATACTTGGAGTGAAAAATATCCTTCACCCCCACTATTTACCACTATGGGTGTTATAACCAAAGGTACCATCATTGAGGTACAACATGAGCGATCTGGGCCTCGTAACTCAAGGAGGCAAGGTCTTTGGGGGAAATATGCCCAGGTTACCAACAATCCAGAAAATGATGGCTGCATGAACGCAGTCTTACTGGTTTAACAGCAGCTTCATACAAGTAACGCCAACTACAAACCAATCAGGAAAACCACCACTGTTGTGATGTTTCCTAATAACTACCAAACATGCCAGACGTGGTGGCGCACACTTGTAATCCCCGCGCTTGGGAGGCTGAGACAGGAGGATCTCACAGGTTCAAAGCCAGCCTCAGCTACTTAGTGAGGCTCTCAGCAACTTAGTGAGACCGTTTCCAAATAAAGTATAAAATAGGTCTGGGAGTATAGCCCGGAGTTAGAAAGCCTCTGGGTTCCACCCCCAGTACCACCAAAAAGCAAAAACAATACAAAAACAAAAAACAAACTACCAACCAAACAGCCTTAACATATCTACTGTCATCATCAAGAGAACTTTTTTTTTTTTTTTTTTTTTTTGGTGGTACTGGGGTTCCTGGAAGCCCTTCTACCTCCGGGCTACACTCCCAGACCTATTTTTTATACTTTTTTTTAAATTTGGAAACAGGGTCTCCTAAGCCAGCGTGCGCGGCTGGCTTCGAACCTGCGCGATCCTCCTGTCTCTGCCTCCCAAGCACGGGGATTACAAGCGTGCGCCACCACGCCCGGCTCAAGAGAACTTTTTATTAAAATAAAAAATAAAAATCATTAAAATGGTCCACCTTAGAAAAAAAGAAAATGGCCATATAGATCTTCTTCATACTGAGTTTTTTTTTTTTTCTTGAGCGCAGTGCCCTTGAGGTTCCTTCAGGTTGCAGCACGAATCAATACTTCATTCCTTTTTATTGCTAAGTAGTACTCCATCAATGAGATGAGAACATATGAATCTCCTGGAGCTTATTCAAGCACCCACTCAAGGAAGACGTTTTGCATTTTCCAGGGTTTTGCTATTGTAAACATCAGCTCATACGAACATTTCTGCATAGGTTTATGTGTGAACATAAGTTTTGATTTCTCTGGGAAAAATGCCCAAGAGTGAAACTGCTGGGTCATATGGTAATTGCCTGTTGGGTTTTACAAAACACTGTCAAACTGTTTTTCACAATGGCTGTATCTTTTATATTTTTACCAGCAATGTTAGAAGAGATTCAGTTTCTCTCTGTCCTTCATGGCTTTGGATGTTCCTACTTCCTTTAATTTTAGCTATTCTAAACAGTTATGTCTCATTGTGGTTTTAACTTGCTGATGCCTAATGATGTTGAACACCTTTTCTTTGCCTTTCTGCTACCTGTATCTCATTTTTGTTTAGTTTTGTGGTGCCGAGGCTGGAACCCAGGGCTATGCTACCTTTGAGCTACACCCTCAATCCTATTTTATTTTTATTTAATCTTATTTCATTTTTTTTTTTTGCAATACCGGGGATGGAACCCAGGGGACTTCTACCTCCAAGCTACATCCTAGCCCTATTTTTTAGTCTTTTTAGTTTTTTGAAACAGGCTCTCACTGAGTTGTGAAGGACCTTGCTAAGTAGCTGAGGCTGTCTGTGAACCGCGATCCTCTGGTTTCCGTCTCCCGAATGCTGGGATTACAAGCGTGCGCCACCACGCCTGGCTACTTTTTATTTTGAAATAGGGTCTCACTAAGCTGCTGAGGGCCTCACTAAGTTGCTAAGACTACCCTCAGACTGGCAACCCTCCTGTCTCAGCCTCCAAAGCACTGGGATTACAGACGTGTTTCACCACACGCAGATTCCATACCTCATTTTTGATGAAGTGACTGCTCATCTCTTTGCACCTTTTATAGTTGTTCTTTTTATTATTGTGATTTTTTCTGTCTTTGTACTTTATTGGTGTGTTGTAATTATATATCACGAGAGTCAAAGTAATACACACATTTTAATGTTGATTTTGAGCATTTTAAATTTATTTTTATTTAAAAAATTTTTTTATTGGTGCATTATATTCATACAACTTATTGGGGTAAAAAACTTGTGTGTATAAACATGTACTCATCGCTGATTTAACCCCTACCCAAATACCACCCCATTCCCTCCCCGTCCCTCCCTTCCTTGCTTGGCTTAGTGATTGACTTCGATATGTTTAAGTACATTGTGTGCTTTAGAGATTTTTCTCTTCCCCCTCCTTTCTCTTCCTTTAGGTTATCTTGTTTGCTCCTTTTTTCTCCCTAACTCTCACATATTAGGGAAAGCATCTGATTTCTTATTTTTTGTGACTGACTAATCTCACTTAACATAATGTCCTCCAGTTCCATCCATTTCCCTGGAAATGACGTAATTGAGTTTTTTTGATGGCTGAGTAAAATTCCATTGTGTACATATCCCACAGTTTTGTAATCCATTCATCTGTTGATGGACATCTTGGCTGGTTCCATAGTTTGGCTATGGTGAATTGTGCAGCTATGAACATAGATACACATGCATTAGTTTGGTAGTTTGGTTTCTTTTCTTTTGGGTAGATACCCAACAGTGGTATTGCTGGATCAAATGGTAGGTGTGTTCCCATTCTTCTGAGGATTCTCCATACTGTTTTCCAAAGTGGTTGCACTAATTTGCAATCCCACCAACAATGTCTTAGAGTTCCCACTTCTCCACATCCTCGCCAGCATCTGTTGTTGTTTGTGTTTTGAATGATTGCCATTCTAGTTGGAGTTAGGTGAAATCTCAGGGTAGTTTTGATTTGCATCTCTCTGATTGCCAGTGATGTTGAGCATTTTTTCATGCATTTATTGGCCATTTGAATTTCTTCTTTTGTGAAGTGTCTATTTAGTTCATTTGCCCATTTTGTTATTGGATGCTTTGTTTTCTTAGTGTTGAGTTTCTTGAGTTCTCTGTATATTCTAGATATTAGTCCTCTATCGGAGGGGTAGGTGGCAAAAATCTTCTCCCATTCTGTTGGCTCTCGATTGAGGTTCTTGATAGTTTCCTTTGCTGAACAGAAGCTCTTCAGTTTCATGCAATCCCATGTATTGATTCTCCTTTTAATTTGTTGTGCCTTTGGGGTCTTATTGAGGAAATGTTTGTCTGTGCCTATGTGTTGTAGTGTTGGACCTATGCCCTCTTCAAGGAGCTTCAAAGTCTCTGGTTTAATTTCCAAGTCTTTGATCCATCGTGAGTTGACTTTTGTACAGGGTGAAAAAGTGGGATTAACATCCAATTTTCTGCATATGGTTAACCAGTTTTGCCAACACCATTTGTTGAAGAGGCTATCTTTTTTCCAGTGTATGTTTTTGGCCCCTTTGTCAAAAATCAATTGGCTGAGAGTGTGTGGGCTTGTTTCTGGGTCTTCTATTCTGCTCCATTGGTCTATATATCTGTTCTTTTGCCAGTACCATGCTGTTTTTATTACAATGGCTTTGTAGTATAGTTTAAAGTCAGGTATTGTGATTCCTCCTGCGTGGTTTTTGTTACTGAGAACTACCTTGGCTATTCTGGGCTTTTTGTTATTCCAGATAAATTTAAGGACTGATTTTTCTATGTCTGTGAGGAATGATCTTGGTAGTTTAATGGGCATTGCATTAAATCTGTAGATCACTTTTGGGAGGATGGCCATTTTAATGATATTTATTCTGCCAATCCATGAACATAGAAGATCTTTCCATCTTCTAAGATCTTCTTCGATTTCTTTTTTCAGTGTTTTATAATTTTCTTTGTAGAGATCTTTTACCTCCTTGGTCAAATTTATTCCTAGGTATTTTATTTTTTTGTGGGAGATCCTGAGTGGAAGTGTTTTCTGAATTTCTTTTTCAGTGGATTGATGGTTGGTGTACAGGAAAGCTTCTGATTTTTTAAGATTGATTTTGTATCCAGATACTTTTCTGAATTTGTTGATCAGTTCTATAAGCCTTTTGGTTGAGTTTGTTGGGTTTTCTAAATATAGTATCATGTCATCAGCAAATAGTGAAAGCTTAAGTTCTTCTTTTCCTATTTGTACTCCTTTGATTTCCTTTTCTTGCCTTATTGCTCTGGCTAGAGTCTCTCGTACTATATTGAAGAGAAGTGGTGATAGTGGACATCCTTGTCTCGTTCCAGTTTTTAGGGGGAATTCTTGAAGTTTTTCCCCATTTAATATGATGCTGGCAGTGGGCTTGTAGATTGCCTCAATAATGTTGAGATATGTTCCTTCTATTCCAATTCTCTGCAGTGTTTTTATCATAAATGGATGTTGAATTTTATCAAATGCTTTTTCAGCATCTATTGAGATGATCATGTGGTTTTTGTCTTTGATTCTGTTTATATGATGAATTACATGGATTGATTTTCGTATATTGAACCAGCCTTGCATCCCTGGGATGAACCCTACCTGGTCGTGATGAATGATTTTCTTGATGTGGTTTTGAATACGTGTTGCTAGTATTTTGTTTAATAGTTTTGCATCCAAGTTCATCAGAGATATAGGTCTGTAGTTTTCCTTCCTTGAACTGTCTTTATTCGGTTTGGGTATTAGTGTGATGTTGGCTTCATAGAATGTATTTGGGAGAGTCCCAGTTTTTTCTATTTCCCGAAATAGTTTGAGTAGTATTGGGATTAGCTCTTCTGTAAAGGTTTTATAGAATTCACTTGAAAAACCATCTGGTCCTGGGCTTTTCTTTGATGGTAAGCTCTTTATTGCTGTTTCAATCTCTTTGATTGTTATTGGTTGGTTTAAGTGTTCTATATCTTCTTGACTCAGTTTAGGAAGGTTGTATTTATCTAGGAAGCTGTCGATTTCCTCCAGATTTTCCATTTTGTTGGAGTATAGTTTTCAAAGTAGTTTCTGATAATCCTCTGGATTTCTACACTGTCAGTAGTAATGTCTCCTTTTTCATCCCTTATCCTCATAATTTGGGTTGATTCTCTCTTTTTTTTAGTTAGGTTGGCCAGTGGTTTATCAATCTTGTTAATCTTTTCAAGAAACCAGCTTTTGGTTTTGTTGATTTTCTGTATTGTTTTTTTATTCTCTATTTCATTAATTTCTGCTCTAATTTTAATAATTTCCCGTCTTCTGCTGGCTTTGGGGTTCAATTGTTCCTGCTTTTCAAGGGCTTTGAGGTGTGTTGTAAGGCTATTTATTTGAAGATTTTCTGTTTTTCTTATGTGAGCACTCAGTGCTATAAATTTTCCTCTTAATACTGCCTTCAAAGTGTCCCAGAGGTTTTGATATGTTGTTTCTTTATTTTCATTTGTTTCTAGAAATTTCTTGATTTCACCTCTTACATCTTCTATGACCCATTCTTCATTCAGAAGTGTGGTGTTCAGCCTCCACATGTTTATGTTGTTTCTTTGGGTCTTCTTATAGTTGATTTCTAGTTTCATTCCATTATGGTCTGAAATGACACAGGGAAGTATGTAACATTTTTTAAATTTGCTAGTGCTCATTTTGTGTCCCAGGATGTGGTCTATTTTGGAGAAGGTTCCGTGAGCAGCTGAGAAAAATGTGAACTCTGCTGTAGTTGGGTAAAATATTCTATATGTGTCCAACAGGTCCATTTGGTTAATGGTGTTCTTTAGTTCTGAGACATCTTTACTGACCCTTTGTCTGGAAGATCGGTCTAGTATTGTGAGAGGTGTGTTGAAGTCTCCCAGTATTATTGTGTTGGGATTTATGTGTGACTTCATGTCACAAAGAGTTTGATTTATGAAAGTAGCTGCCCCTATGTTTGGGGCATAGATGTTGATTATTGTTATTTCCTCTTGCTGGACTATTCCTTTTACCAGTAAAATGTGACCTTCTTTGTCTCTTCTAATAAGTTTGGGTTTGAAGTCTAACTTGTCTGATATCATAGTTGCTACTCCTGCTTGTCTTCGAGTACCATTAGCATGGATAACCTTGCTCCAGCCCTTTACCTTGAGTTTGTTCCTATCTTTACTTGTAAGGTGTGTTTCTTGTAAGCAGCAGATGGATGGATTCTGGCTTTTAATCCATTTTGCCACTTTATGTCTTTTTATTGGGGAGTTGAGGCCGTTTACATTCAGTGTGATTATAGAGAGATAATTTTTAATTCCCAACATGTTAAGATCTTATTTCTGTTTGAGATACTGTTTATTCTTCTTTGCTTAGTTGTCTGCTGGATGGGAATTCTTGTTTCTTTGGTTCTGGCGTGTATTACCCATTTCCTCTTTGCAGTTAATCTCCTTGAGTACTTTCTCTAGCGCTGGTTTTGAAGACATAAATTCCTTCAGTTGCTGTTTGTCATGGAAGCTTCTTATTTCCCCATCTAATTTGATGGATAGTTTTGCTGGGTAGGAAATTTTTGGCTGGAAGTTGTTTTCTTTCAGAGTTTGGAATATGTTACTACATGCCCTTCTGGCTTTCATAACTTGGTTTGGGAAGTCTGGAGTGATTCTAATTGGTTTGCCTCTGTATGTCACGTGGCCTTTTGTTTTTGTTGCCTTTAAGATCCTCTCCTTGGCTTCCACATTAGTCATTTTGACAATTATGTGGCGTGGGGATCCTCTTCTTTGATCCTGTCTAAAGGGAGTTCTATAAGTTTCCTGGACCTGTGTATCAACCTCTTGCTCTATGTTTGGAAAATTTTCTGCTATTACTTCCTTGAAGAGATTGTTGATCCCTTTGGTTTCACTTTCTTTTCCCTCCTCTATTCCAATTATTCTTAGGTTAGCTCTCTTGAAATGGGCCCATATTTCTTCAATGTCAGATTCCTGCTGTCGGGTTTTTTTTTTTTTTCTAAATTAGAAACTATGCGTTCATTTTTGGAATGGTCATCTTCAAGAAGCGAGATTCTATTCTCCATGTGGTCTAATCGGTTGTTTGTGCTTTGAATTGAAGCCTTCACTTCATTAATTGCATCCTTTATCTCTTTTTGACTCTCTCTAAATTCTTTTCGAAAGTCCTCTATTATTTCTAGAGTTATTTTCCTAATTTGATCTTCTAGAGATCTTTGGATTTCTGTGTTATCAGATTCTGATGTTGTGGGGTTGTGGGCATTCACTGCTCCATTGTTATTTCTCTTTCCCATGATTTTGGAAGTTTGTGCCTTCTCTGGGTTCTTCTCTGAGTCACTACGAGTTCACTTAAGATGTTCTGGATCTCGAGTCTGTGGTATCTCAGTCACCACTACTCCTTTACTGAGTTGTATCACAAAGTCTCAGACCCAGGGAGTCAATTGAGGCTGCTTAGACCGTGGGGGTGCCAAGTTGGGTGTTCTCTAGTGGGGACTTGTGACTATGGTATGATATCTCTGCCACTGCCACTCCCCCACTGGGCTGCACTGCTAAAATCTCCGACCCAGGGAGACTATCTGCGCAAGTCCTTGGGAGTGCAGTACTAGGATTTCTCCCCTTGGGGCCGCAATTTGACTCACGTTTGTTGAGTGTGCTGATGGAGCTGTAGTGAACTCGATGGATTCGCTGCTGCCGCCACTGGCAATATGGCACCACTGCCACGCCCTCGGCCGTGATGTAGCCTATTTCTTCTCTGGTTTTGAGCTCCGCTGAGTCCCTGCCAGGTGTGCTGTGCCCGGCCCTTGGGAGCTTTAGACGCTCCTTGCACCGGAGAAACTGCTGACTGCCGCCCGGCTGTTCAGCAGCGGCTTACCTTGGCTCGCTGTCCACCCCTCCTCTCAGGCATCTGGTGGCTGGTTGTGTGGGTTGGTCTAGGGCCGTCTGGTGAATTCGCCGCTGCCGCCAGCAGTAAGACGCTGCTTTTGCATCCTAGGCCGCGAGGCCATAGTACCTCCTCTCTGGATTTGAGCTCTGTTTTGAGTCTCCCTCCTCTCTGGAGCCTGGTGCTAGGGGAGATGTAAGCCGCGCCGCTCCGGCCGCTCTGCGCTGTGGCTCAGGCTGCTCCGCACCACGGGTCTGGCCGCTCTGGCCTCTCTGGCTGCTCTGCACCGCGGATCCGGCTGCTCCGCACTGCGGGTCTGGCCACTCCGGCCACTCCGGCGGTTCCGCGAAGCGGCTCTGGCTGCTCTGGCTGTTCTGGCCGCTCCGCTCGGCTGCTCTGGCCGCCCCGCTTCGCGCCGCGGCTCTGACTTCTCTGCGCTGCGGCTCTGGCCGCTCCGGCTCCTCCGGCTGCTCCGCGCTGCGGCAGGCGCGGCCCTTCGGGCTGGTTTTTTTCTGGTGTCTTGTTTTTCCAGCCCTTTTTCTCTGTCCCTTGTATTTACCGTTTTTATTTCTTTGCTGGTGGTGTTTTCTGGCTCTGAAAGGAGCTGGTTTTGTGGTAATAGAGTTCGATTGTTAGTGGGACTTGTAAGTGCCGCTTTCCTCGGTCGCCATCTTACCGGAAGTCTCTAAAATTTTTTTCTTAATGGTACTGGGGATGGAACCCTTTGACCTCCGGGCTACACTCCCAGACCTATTTTATATTTTATTTGGAAACAGGGTCTCTTAAGCCAGCGAGGCTGGCTTTGAACCAGCGCGATCCTCCTGTCTCTGCCTCCCAAGCGCGGGGATTACAGGTGCCATGACACCCAGCTTGAGCATTTTTTAGAGCAGTATAGATACACCTAACTCTAGATATACCTAACTCTTGGTCAGGTACACCATAAGAATCAATGAATCATGCTTACGTTTCTAATTAGGACAAGCCTCAACAGTGAGAGTTTATTAAAATTTAATTAGAGTGTATTTTTATCATAGTAATATGTGTACATAATTTGAAAGACAATTAATACTACAAGGTCTGCAAACACCAGCGCTCTTCCCTGCTTTATCGCTCTCCCTCCCAGCTCAACCCCCACAGCACCCACTTTCATCTCTTCTAGCTGTTTCTTCTGACATTTCCCTCCATATTTCAGAACGATAGCTGTGCTGCTCCATCTTCGTTTATTCCAAGTTTAGACAAACATCTCCTTCCCACTTCAGAAGATGAGGGTTGACTCATCCACGTTCTGGCTTTGCTCCTCCTCCCTCTCACTCGGGTTCAGGGCCACATTCCTGACCTTGAGTGGCCGATGGAGAGTGTGCCGAAGAGTGACTGCCGATGTGTGCTCAATGCATACCAGGCTCTTCTGTGAACTTAAGTTAGTAAATAGCCTAAGCTGGTAGATTAATGCCCAAATTCTGGAGCCAGATGCCCTGGGTTCAAATCCTGCTTCTGCTGCTTTTAGCTGCACGATCTCAGACAAGTTACCGAATTTCTCTGTGCCTTTTCTGAGGGTTAATAAGTTGCTGAGGCTGGCCTTGAACCTGCGATCCTCCTGTTTTAGCTTCCCAAGTACTAGGATTATAGATGAGTGCCACTATACCCAGCTCTGGGGGTCAATAATATAGGTAGAACACTTAGAGCTGTGCTATAAGCACTAAGTGTATGCATGTGTATATGTATACATTGTATATCTATATGTATATATAGATATATACACATATATATGTATGCTTGCTATTTTCATTGTTTGCGACTGTATTTTAATATCTAAGAACCTCTTGCAGAGCCCAGAAATATGATAAATATATTTTCATTCTTGCACATTTATCATTTTTTCTGAAGTTAATAATTGCCCCATTTAAAATCTGTTTTCCAGCTGGGTGTGGTGGCGCACCCCTGTAATTCCCATTTTGGGAGGCTGAGACAGGAGGATCGCACAGGTTCGAAGCCAGCCTCAGCTACTTAGTGAGGCTCTCAGCAACTTAGTGAGACCCTGTTTCCAAACAAAGTATAAAATAGGTCTGGGAGTATAGCCCGGTGGTAGAAAGCCCCTGGGTTCCACCCCCAGTACCACCAAAAAAAAAAAAAAATCTGTTTTCCTTATTGTGATTGTTTCACCAAATCTTTTCACATTTTAAAAGAAGCAAAAGGAAGATGGCAGCCGCAGCAACAATAGCTGGCAGCAGCCAAATAGGACAGGTATTCCTCTGAGAAACCCCGGACATCAGATTTTGGTTTAATATCTGATTGGGACAATATATAGAGGCATTTAGAGCCATGAATTCCTAACTAAAATATAAGAAAGAAGAGACAGACCAAGATGGTGGAGACGGCGGTGGCAGTGGTGGCCAGTATTTGGGAGATAGATACAACCAATCCAACCCGCCTTGAACTGTTGGAGAAATCTCCCCCCAAAAAAGACTGCTCCTGACCCACATGCTCAGGAATTCTGGACAATATACTATATAAGAAAAATGCTCGGGAGGAGGGCTAAGATGGTGGTGGCGGCGGCAGCCAGTATCAGCGAGAGGCATGAACAACCATATTTATAGCTGCACAGTTCATCGTTGCCAAACTGTGGAATCAGCCAAGATGTCCTTCAATGAATGAGGGGATTTCAAAACTATGGGATATGTACACAATGGAATTTTGCTCAGCCATAAGGGAGAACAAAATTATGGCACTTACAGTAAAATGTCACCAAAAAATAAGAAATCAGATGCTTTTCTTAATGTGCAAAATATTAGGGAGAAATGGGTGACAGGAGGAACTTTAAATGAAGAAAGGACCCTATAGAGGAATAATGAAGGTGACATATCTGAGGGGATAAGAGGGAGGATGAGGGAAACTCTTTAAAGCACATGATGTACTTAAACATATCAAAGTCAATCAGGAAGCCAAGCATGGGAAGGAGGGAGGGGAGGGAAGGGGTTAGAGATTGGGTAGGGGATGATTGGGTGATGTGTGCATGTATATCTCCACAAGTTTTTTTCCCCCCATTGAGATGTATGACTACAGTGCACCAATAAAAATTTATTTAAAAATTAAAAGAAGCACAAATTCCTCTCCCAATACCAGGCATCATTCCAGTTTCGTCCTCTTTGATTTTTTCTTTCCTCCTGGATGGGTCACTTATGAATTCTTTGTAATCCTTTCCCAACAGATTTTATTTGGGGGAAGGGTCTGAAGGAGGAGCTGTCCATCAAACAGACTTTCCAGCTAACCCTCCTGTTTCAGCCCTGCCCTTGTAGAACCCTTGCCTGGTTTCTGAGCCTGTTCTTGAGCACAGACCAGCATGACGCTCACTGGCACTCGGTCTTGCAAGCCCTCACATCTCAGTGTTTCTAGCTCTGTGACACCAGTTTCTGTCCCTCCGTTTGCACTGCATTTCCAACAATCCGTGATCATCTCTTTTCTCTTACTGTTTCTTCTCTGTTCCATTTGTTGTTAAGGGTTTATAACTTTTACTCTCATTTTAGGGAGAACTCAGGACAGCACATAGACAAACTCATGTTTAATTCCCCATATATAACTCAAAGACTTTTTCCCTTTCTAAAGCACCAACAATGATATTTATATCACTGACGATCAAATAACTTCATCAATGGGAAATTCTTTCTGATCTCACTCTAACTTTGGCGCCCAGCTCTGGCTGCGTTTAAGAATCATCTGTGTAGCTCTAACAGACACAGATGCCTGGACCCTACCCTGGGTGGTATTTATTGGAACCTCTAAACTGCACACGTGCAACAAATCATATGTGTAGCCAGGATCGAGAATCGGTAATGTGGTGGTGCTGGTGGGATGTTTAAAACACGAATGTTCCATTCATGGTGCTGTAACAGAATACCCGAGACAGGGCAATTTATAAAAACTCGACGTTTCCGTTTCAGTTCTGGAGAATGGGAAGTTCAAGATGGCAGATCTAGTCCTCTGTTTTCAAGATGATCAATGCTGCCTCCCCCAGAGGAGAGGGACACGTGAGGAAGGGGGCGGACAGGGGGAGAAAAAACAACCCCAAAGCTGCGTGAAGCCTCCTTCATTGGGCATTTAGTCCCATTTATGAGAGGGGGAAGACTTCATGACGAATCGCTTTTTAAAGGTCCCACCTCTTAACACTGTCGGGGTGGCAATATTTGAATTTTGGAAGGGACACATTCAAGCCACTGCAAGGGCAAGGGTGGTGCAGGGGAGGTAGTGTGTGAACTCTGGGTATTTGACTTCAGAGGCTGAAACGTCTTGAGAACGATGCGCATGCGCGTACATGCGCCCAAACACACTTTCTTATTGGCTTGTCTTGTGTGATTGTCGGTGTCTAGATTCCGGGAATGAGATATTTGGAACTGCTGCTATCTGCCCTGATTTTTGCTGTCCAGCTTTTTTTATTTTTATTTTTTTTTAATTGGAACCACAATAGACCTCAAAAACATTATGGGGAACACGTATTAGAACTTTAACTTCAATTACCTATGAAATAAGATATCTCCGCTCTAGCTCATCTCCACTTAACATTAGGTCTGTGCAGACAGGAGACCACAGGGAGTTGACCTTAGCGACAGAGAGCACGTCATGGAGGGAAAGGAAAAACGGAAACTGTGATTGCTAAGGCTTTCTCGATTTAAGAAATTTGATCTTCTGTGAGCCGGGCGTGGTGATGCAAGCTTGTAATCCCAGCGTTTGGGAGGCTGAGACAGGAGGATTACACAGGTTCGAAGCTAGCCTCAGCTACTTAGTGAGGCTCTCAGCAACTTAGTGAGACCCTGTTTCCAAATAAAGTATAAAATAGGTCTGGGAGTATAGCATGGAGGTAGAAGGCCTCTGGGTTCCACCTCCAGTACCACATACCAAAAAAATATATATTTTTTATTTTCCTCAGTCTTTGCATGGATATTCTTTTTCTTTTTTTCCTTCCTTCCTTCCTTCCTTCCTTCCTTTCTTTCTTTTCTTTTTCTTTTTGGTGGTACTGGGGGTGGAACCCTTCTACCTCCGGGCTATACTCCCAGACCTATTTTTATATATATTTTGGGAACAGGGTCTCTTTGAACCTGCGCAATCCTCCTGTCTCTGCCTCCCAAGGGCGGGGATTAAAAGCATGTTCCACCATGCCCAGCTGGATATTTCAAATAAAATAATGCATAAAAAGATGATATGAAGAGTGTAATGTGCTAGAAGCTGTTTTCAGGAACTCCAAAGTGTGTAACCCATAAGGACTAATGACAAGGTTACAAAACAACTTCCAAGTCAGCATATCAGTTATCATATCTATAAACCTAGTCTAAGAAAAATAGCAAAATACAGTAATTCAACTCCACCCCAAGACTGGTGACTGGATGGCTACGATTATGGGATGGTGCATTTTTAAGATGTTGACATTTAGCCAGGTAGGGTGGGACACTCCTGCAAGGCCAGTACTTGGGAGGGTGATATAGGATGATCGCAGGTTTGAGGCCAACCTCAGCTACTTAGTGAGACCCTGTTTCAAAATGAAAAATCAAAGAGGGCTGGGGGTGTGGCTCTAAGATAGAATGCCTCTAGGTTCAATCCCCAGCTTAAAACAAACAAACCCCAACATTCTTTAGCCAAATATCACATTGTTTTTATAGTGTGTGTGTGTGTGTGTGTGTGTGTGTGTGTGTGTGTTACTGGGGATTGAACCCAGGGCATTCTTCCTCCAAGCTACACCCTCAGCCCTGTTTGTAATTTTTAATTTTGAAACAGGGTCTCACTAAATTGCAGAGGGCCTGACTAGCTGAGGCTGGTCGTGAACCTGGATCCTCCTGTCTCAGCCTCCCAAGTACTGGGATTACAAGCATGCCCCTGGCTCCTATTTCTTAATATGCTTTCTCCCCTAAAATTTTGAGATTTTCTAAACTAACACATCATTTATGGTCTGGACATGATATTTACATATAAGACAAATATCACTGGTTTCTCAACAACTGTAAGTATATTACACACAATATCTAGAAACTTCATCATCTTTGGTTCTTACGGTATGTATGCTATGCATGTGTTTCCTTTGAATGAGGCACTGGTTGCTTTTCGATGGGCCATTGTGTAAGTTTGTGTATGAGTGTGTATTCAGCAAGTACCCACTTATGCACTAAAATTAGTAATGAGTCACTGAGCACCCTGGCTGTGCCTGGAACTCCTCTAGGTAACAGGAAGGAAGCAGTGCCCAAGACAAATAAAGGCCCTTCCCTTGCTGAGCTGGCCCTGGAGTGAGAACCAGGCATGAGGGTTGCATGTTTGTTTCTGAGGGACACCTCACTTGGATCCTTGACATATAGCGAGGCTTCCAGGGTGTCCACTGGAATGGAGGCCCCTGTATGCCTTAGAGAAATATAAAAGTGCTTTGTGTTGGGCCCTAAAAATCGAGAATAAAACAGGCGTGGTGGCACATGCTTGTAATCCCAGCATTTGGGAGGCTGAGACAGGAGGATCCAGGTTCACGGCCAGCCTCAGCTACTTAGTGAGGCCCTCTGCAACTCAGTGAGACCCTGTTTCAAAATAAAAAATAAAAAACAGGGCTGGGTGTAGCTCAGAGGTAGAATGTCACTGGGTTCCACCCTCAGTACCGCCCCCCCCCCAAAAAAAAGAGAGAGTCTTAATTTATCAACTTAAATCTAGCAAAAAAAAAAAAAAACTATCTAAAATAAACCACAGCATTCAAAAGTCACATTCAACTTTGAAAAAAAATATTGCTTACTCTGGAGTTAGCCCTCTTCCTGTTCCTTGCTCTGTTAGGTTGTCGAGATGAGTTGACCTTCTGGTAACTCTCATTCTGTGTCCCTAACAACTGGGAACCAACACAGATAGGAGCCACATCCCTTCTCAAAGACCCACAGGGGACCGGGGACAGAGGGAACGGGCTGTCTGCAGGTGGCGAGAGGCTTTCTTTTCTGGGACAGTTTGTAAGTGAAGAAATATATATCCTCTTTTTTTTGGGGGGGGGGTCTGGGGATGGAACCCAGGGACATCCTACCTCTGAGCTACATTCCCTGCCCTGTTTTTTTTTTATTCTTTATTTTGAGACAGGGTCTCACTGAGTTGCAGAGGACCTCATTCAGTAGCTGAGGCTGTCCGCGAACCGCGATCCTCCGGTCTCAGCCTCCCGAATGCTGGGATTACAAGTGTGAGTCACCACGCCCGACTTTATCCTTTTTCAAAAACTATGTTTCCAAGCTGAGTATGGTGGTACACACTTGTAATCCCAGTACTTGAGAGGCTGAAATTGGAGGAACGCAGGTCTGCAGCCAGCCTCAGCAATTTGGTGAGGACCTGTTTCAAAATAGAGTAAAAAATAAAGCTGAGAGTGTAGCTCAGAAGTAGAATGTTCCTGGGTTCAATCCACAGTACAAAAAAAAAAATAGTGTTTTTCTAGCCTGTTTTGAAACTGTCCAACAGAGATTCTGACTGGATATATAGTATGAAAACTACAGAAAAAAGATCTCAAATTTCTGCTCTGGCTGGGTGGCCAGGAGCCTGTTTTGTTCTCAACCATTACCTCAAACTTAAGCATCAGAGAGCAGGGCTTCCAGAGGGTAGACAGGTGGCTGCTGCTTCCTGCCTGTGTGCTACTTCCACAAGTATTCTCTTCTCTGAGAAATGCACTATTTTTTATTTCATGATGAAACATCAGTACAAATAAGTGTGAAATAACTCATAGGCTGCAAATGGATCTTGTTTGCCCTTTCCTGAGTAGCAGCTAGGAATGAATCACACGGAACCAATTTTCTTGACCCTTCCCTAACAACATGAATCACGAATCAATCCTGGTTACCATTTACAAATCCTAGTTGAGTGCTTTTAGGCTTCAGTAACTCTCTCTGTTTTCTACCACCCAGATGATGTATGGCCAACCTCGAAATTGCATTTAGAATGCACACCATCCTCCCAAACTGGAATAGATGTGGGAGGTGTTTCTTGTGTCCACATCGTACAAAGGCCCTTACAGAGTCAGAATGAAAACAGTTCCAGGTACTAAATCTCTCCAGTAGTATTAGGATTGTGACACAGGGAGATTTCCAGCAACAGTGTTAACACGCTGTGTCTGTGTCACACTCAATTGTTCACAACCTGCCTAGATACGTCATCTCATTTAGATTTTGTCGTAATTCTGAATTAGGTATTAAAAAACTGAAGTTTAGAAAGTTTAAATGACTCTATCATTACTAGCAAGTGCTTGAGGTCAGGTCAAAACCTATGTCTTTATCTTTTTTAATTGTAAAAACATAATGCAAAAATTATCATCTCAATTACTTTTAATGTACAGTTCAACATATGTTAAGTATATGCATATTGTCATCCAACAAATATCCAGAATTTTTTTCATCTTGTAAAACAGAAATGTCATACACACTGAACAAAAGTTCTAGTAACTGCCATTCTGTTTTGTGTTTTTATGAATTTGACTACTTTAAATATCTCATATTAGTGAAAGCATACATTATTAACTTGCTTATGAGTGGCTTTTCCACTAACATATGGTCTTCAAAGTTCATCCATGTTGTAGCATGTGATAAGCTTTCCTTACTTTTCAAGGCTGAATAATATTCCACTGAATATATATCACATTTTGTTTATCCTTTAATCAGTCAATTAAAGATTGGGTTGTTTTCCCTTTTGGTTATTGTAGATAATACTTTTATGAACACGAGAGTACAAATTTCTTATCTAGACCTTGCTTTCAATTCTTTTGGCTATATACCCAGATATAGAATCTCTGGATCATATGATAGTTTAATTTCTAATCTTTGAGGAATGGCCATACTGTCTTCAATAGCCAGGTCAGCATTTTGCATTCCCACCAGCAGGGCACAAAGTTCCCAATTTCTCCACATCCTCCCCAATACTTACTTGCTTACTTATTTACTTATTTTATTTATTTTTTTCTCATAGCCATCCTCACGAACGTGAGGTGCTTAAAATCTATGCTCTCTGACAGCTAGTCCAGGGTGGATCATAACACGACACAGAAACTACACTACACCACACCAGCCACAGCTGCCTGCAGAAAGCACAAGAGAAGTCCCTTCAGAAATATGTGGTCTTGAACCTAATGGACTCATCTGTACTTGCTGAGGATGGTTCATACAAAGATAGTATCTATAATATCTATAATGCAGTGTATTGTGGACTGAACCGTGTTTTTCCCAAATTCACCTGTCGAAGCCTTCATCTTCAATGTGCTGGTATTTGGAGACGGGACCCTTGGAAGATAATTGAGATAGAGTTATGAGGGTGAGACCCTTGTGATGGGTTTATTGGCCTTATAAGAAAAGACAACAGCCAGATGCAATCCCAATACTTGGGAGCCTGAGACAGGAAAACCACGGGTTTGAAGCCAGCCTCAGCAACTTAGTGAGGTTAATAGCACCTGTTTCCAAATAAAAAACAAAATAGGCCGGGCGTGGTGGCGCACGCTTGTAATCCCCGCACTTGGGAGGCAGAGACACGAGGATCGCGCAGGTTCGAAGCCAGCTGCGCGCACTGGCTTAAGAGACCCTGTTTCCAAATAAAAAAAAAATGTAAAAATAGGTCTGGGAGTGTAGCCCAGAGGTAGCAGGGCTTCCAGGAACCTCAGTACCACCACCAAAAAAAACAAACAAACAAACAAACAAAAAAAACAAAATAGGGTTGGGAGTGTAGCTGGGAGGTGAAATGCCTAGGGTTAATCTCCAGCAAGAAGAAGAGAGAGAGGAGGAGGAGAAGAGAAAGAGGGGGCAGAGGAGGAGGAAGGGACACCACAGCATTTGCACTTTCTCTTTTCACATGCACAACCCCAGGGGTAAACTCTTCCCCAGAGGCCAATCATGCTGGCACCATGATCTCGGATTTTTCCAGAACACTGAGCAAATTGATGTCTATGTTACTTTGTGTTTATGATCTGTTTGTGGCAGTTCCTGTCTATGATTATGTTGTGGCTGACTAAGGCCATGACCTGACCACTGCTTCCTTCTTAAGCCTTGTCCAAGGCTTCTGCCAGTGATGGAGAGCGGTGTCTGCTACTTAGTCATGAAGCTGCTAAGCTCTAAAATTATATTCATCAGAGATCAGGATAAAAGGCTATCATCAATAATACATTATCTCAGATGAATAAAAGCTGGACCAAGTAAAGATTTATATGGTACAAGTCTCAGGAATGGGTTTGGAGATAGAAGTTTCTGCAGATTTTTAGAGGTTAATGATTATTGTATAGCTCTGTCTAGAAATAGAAAGTCTGATCATTTCTCATTTCTCTGCCCAGTGCAGCTCTGATCTCTCCTTCCCATTCTCTCCCAGAAGAGATTTGTAATTGCTTCCAAGACATGAAGGAGGTTTGAGGCCAACTTCACCATACTATTAAGGTCTTTAAATTTAGCCTCCTCTCACCATGTTATTGGCAGAAACGTTTTTGTGTTTCCCATGAGCAGGAGGAGAAAAGGGTATTGAACAGCTGGCTGCTCTCAGATCGCCTCGGGAAGCTTCCCTATGTAGATGAGCAAAACATGGAGGAAATATCCTGTTCTATGGGCTCATATTGACTTCTTAATCACATCTGATACCTGCCTGTGGATACAAGTGACGGCTGCGGATACGTGAGTCTCAGCTAGTGGAGAGGAGGCTGAAAATTTTTACCTGAAAATGAGTTTTATATGAATCAGAGAACAAAAAAAAAATGTATGTTTTGCAGGCTGTGTGTGTGTGTGTGTGTGTGTGTGTGTGTGTGTGATACTGGCTGGGGATGGAACCCAGTGTCATTCTACCGCTGAGCTACACCCTCAGCCCTATTTTTTATTCTTTATTTTAAACCCAGGGTCTCACTAAGTTGCAGAGGGCCTCACTAGGTAGCTGCAGCTCACCATGAGCCTGCGATCCTCCTGTCTCAGCCTTCCAAGTACTGAGATTACAAGTGTGCACCACCATGCCCAGCTTAAAAAAAAAAATGCAGCTTTTAAGGCCGCAATTGGTTGTGATCCAGCCAGGCTAGAAACTGGAGAGAGCTCAAGTTATAGTCAATGGGCTGCTGATTTGTGGATAGAAGGCTCAGGCTCCTGTGTGGTGAGGGGCAGAAATGGGGTCCTGCCCCAGCCAGTGTGGAGGGGCTGGAGATTAATGGGATGCTTCAGGGCTGCCTGGCCACCTCTTCGTAAACTCTACCTGTACTCTCTGGGCTCCCTTTAACGCTGGGCTTGGTGCAGATGATAAGCAGAGACTGCTCGGATCATTTTTACTTTTCTGCCTAGCGTGAGGCCCCAGCGCCAGGCCTCCCTTGCACAGTAAGCGTCTGCACTGCTCGGCACTGCTCTGTGTGCACCACCTCCCATTTCTTCTCCCATATTCTGTCAGTGAGATTGCAGTCCCTCTGCTGCAGCGGCCAGGTCTCATGCTCTGCATCCCAAGCACGCTCCGCATATGTATGCATGAGCCGGGCTAGGTGTGGTCATTGAAGAGCAGAACAGGGCAAGACAAGGTGGGCAAGATTGTGGTACTGGAATCCTCCTAGGTACCAGGAAGGGACTGAGGGAGCAGGTTTGGTTCAAGTTGCAAGGAGCCATATGAGAACAGGATAGAACATCTTGTGGACACCTAGTAGCTGAAGCATTTTTCAGGAGGGGTGTCCAGCAAGAGTAAGGTGTAGGTGTTCCTTGGACAGAGGTGCACAGTGATGGAGAAGCCAGAAGCAAGTCGTATTCAGGGACTCAAGCTGACAAGGAGCAGAGTTGGGGCATCTTCTCAGAAGTAGCAGGAGCCTGACCTTCTTTGGTATAAGGTCAGAAATCCAGCCCTTATGGATTGGAGGATGAATTGACAAGGAGGCTGGTCCTTGCAATTTAGGAGGCATAGTGGTAGGAAGTGGTTGTTGGGGGTGTGACCTCTGGAACCATATTCCATCATCATTTGGGTTACCCTGAATATTCGAGAAACTTCTAGGTGCTTCAGTTTCTTCATTTGATATATGAAGATAATAATTGTGCCTAGTTCATAGGGTCATGGAACTTAAGTGGAACATTCCATGTGAAACAAAATGGATAGTATCTATCTTATAGAAATGGTAAAACTAATACTAATTATGTTACCCAAACACATAATTGGACATAAAGATGAGACTATTATCTATCATTTACTCAAGAATGTTTTGACTGATCTTTTTAGGCACAGATGATACAGTCCATTTTACAGAGGAGGAAGAGAAGGCTCAGAGAAGGTCCTGCCCAGATGGGGGCTTCTCCCTAGAGGACTACATTATCTAAAACACCAAAATGCATTTAATTAAAGCCAGGAAAAGGGTCGAAATACATATTATGAGGCAAATGGTGTCCCACAGTTAGTTCCTGTTTCACAGAGAGAGTCAGGCTCCCCAGAATAATGATGGTGATGATAGACCATATTTATTTGAGGGTTTACTTTACTCCAGACATTTCTGGGTGCTATAAATGTACAAATATCACAATGACCCTATGAGAGAGACATCATTACCATCTCCACCCTATAGATAGACAAATCGACTGAGGCACAGATGGATCACGCTGCTCGAGAGGGACAGTCAGGCTCCGAATCCTGGCTCAGACCCACACTACCGTTTGAAAGGCTCAGCAGAAGAGGCAGTCTCACAAGAAATGAGGAGGAATGGAGAGTCAAAAGGGGTGGCAGGGAATCCTAGGCATGTGGCCTCACCCCAAGAGGCCTGTGTGCTTCACTGTTGGTTGTAAGTTTTGAGAACTGGGCAGCAAGTGCGTTGCCTGACTGGGATGTTCTGGAAACTGTGGGGAGGGGAGTGTCTGGGGGCCTTTAGCCACAGCAGAAAAGTAGAGGATGGAGTGGGGCAGCCCTGCAGGCTGCGGGCTGTGGCGGAGGCTGAGCTCATCTGCCCTGACAGGCCCAGGTTGAGCCTGGCTAGGGTGGGAGGATTTGCAAATCAGCCAAGCTGCAGAAATGGCCCAGGAGCAGTGTGCGGTATAAGAACACGGGAGCAGAAGTCTGCGCTCTGGGTTCCTGACTGGTTCCATCACTAGCAGTGTGGTTCTGGGCAAATCAGGTCATCTTTCTTGACAAGTTCATTTTGTGGGACATTCTACCACTGAGCTACACCCCCAGCCCTTTTTATTTGTTATTTGGAAACAAGGTCTTACTAAGTAGCCGTGGTCCTCCCATCTCAGTCTTCTAAGTACTGGGGTTACAGGTGTGTACCACTGCACCTGGATCCAGTTCCTTATTTTTGTAAAATGAAAGTTTTCTTATTGTTGCTGCCATTGTTTTTTTTTTTTACCTCCTAGGTCTTTTCTAACCCTATCATTTGGCAATTCTGTGGATTTCGTAGAGCAGGCTGGTCACACTCCAACCACAAAATGTCAGAGAATATTGAGTGTGCCAACTATTACTCTGCTTCCTTCGACCCTACTCCATTCTTTTTTTTTCTTTTAAGCTTTTTTATTTATTTATTTATTTTTTTATTGGTGCACTGTATTCATACATCATAGTGAGATACAAACTTTTGTAGACATACATGCACACATCGCCCAGTCAACCCCCACCCGATTCCCACCCCATTCTCTCCCCATCCCTCCTTCCCATGCTTGGCTTAGTGGTTGACATCTAGTATTATAGCAATTTATCCAAAATTAAAAATGATAATTTCACATAACAGTTTCATTTGTCTGATATCAAGCTTTTGATGACTTAAAGATAACATTTCAATATTTCTTTTTGCTTTCTTTCTTACCAGAGAATATTTTTTTCTATTTTTTAGGTGAAACTATCATATATTTATATATTTATTTTTCAGAAAAAAAATCTATCCTATTATGGAATATGGACTCTAGATACCCAAAACGATCTTGATAAAGAACAAAGCTAGAAGATATATATTTTCTGATTTCAAACCATATAAAGCTACAATAATTGAAACAGTGTAGTACTGTTATAAAGGCAGATATATAAACCATTGGAGTTAAATAAAATCCTAGAGCTAAATTCTTCCCTATATTGTCAAGTTATTTTTGACAAGGTTTCCACGAACATTTGGTGGAGGAAATAATAATCTTTTAACTAAATATTGTTGAAAAATAATACTTACATGGAAAAGAATAAAATTGGACCCTTACCTAACACCATATACAAATATTAACTCAAAATAGATAAAAGACCTAAATATAAATCTTAAGACTATAAACTTTTAGAAGAAAATCTGGGTCATAAAACCTCACAACATTGAAATTGGCAGTGATTTCTTGGATATGATTTCAATGGCACAGGCAACAGAAGAGTATACAAACTCCCCTAAAAAATAAAAAAATATTGTATATCCAAAGACAATGTAAACAGAGTTAGAAGTTACTAATAGAATGGGATAAAATATTTCCAAATGCTATATCTGAAGGTATATTAATATTCCAACTAGACATCCTAAAAATTAACAACAATAAAGGCAAACAATACCCTTTAGAGATAGGTAAAAGACTAACATAAATAATGAATCTCCACAGATAACCAATCTTAGTTGTCTGTTGGATGGAAAATCTTGTTTCTCTGGTTCTGGTGTGTGTTACCTATTTCTTCTTTGTAGTTAATCTCTTTGAGTATTTTCTCTAGCGCTGGTTTTGAAGACATAAATTCCTTCAGTTTCTGTTTGTCATGGAAGCTTCTTATTTCTCCATCTAATTTGATAGAAAGTTTTGCTGGGTAGGAAATTTTTGGCTGGAAGTTGTTTTCTTTCAGAGTTTGGAATATGTTACTCCAAGCCCTTCTGGCTCTCATGACTTGGTTTGGGAAGTCTGGAGTGATTCTAATTGGTTTGCCTCTGAATGTCACTTGGTCCTTTGTTTTTGTTGCCTTTAAGATTCTCTGCTTGGCTTCCACATTGGTCATTTTGACAATTATGTGGCGTGGGGATCCTCTTCTCCGATCCTGTCTGAAGGGAGTTCTATAAGTTTCCTGGACCTGTGTATCAACCTCTTGCTCTATGTTTGGAAAATTTTCTGCTATTACTTCCTTGAAGAGATTGTTGATCCCTTTGGTTTCACTTTCTTTTCCCTCCTCTATTCCAATTGTTCTTAGGTTAGCTCTCTTAAAATGGGCCCATATTTCTCCAATGTCAGATTCCTGTTGTTGGATATTTTTTTCTAGATTAGAAACTATGCGTTCATTTTTGGAATGATCATCTTCTAAGAGTGAGATTCTGTTCTCCATGTGGTCTAATCGGTTGTTCATGCTTTGAATTGAGGCCTTTACTTCATTAATTGCATCCTTTATCTCTTTTTGGCTCTCTCTGAATTCTTTTCGAAGCACCTCTATTATTTCTACAGTTATTTTCCTGATTTGATCTTCTAGAAATCTCTGATTTTCTGTTTTATCGGGTTCTGATGTTGTGGGGTTGTGGGCATTCATTGCTCCAGTGTTATTCCTCTTTCCCATGATTTCGGAAGTTTGTGCCTTCTCTGGGTTCTTCCCTTGGGTCACTATGACTTCGCTTAAGGTGCTCTGGATCTCGAGTCTGTGGTATCTCAGACCCCACTACTCCTTTAGTGGGTTGTATCACAGAGTCTCCGACCCAGGGAGTCGATAGAGGCTGCTTTAGACTATGGGGGGTGCCAGGTTGCACGTTCTTCTATGGTGTGATATCTCTGCCACCTCCACTCCCCCACTGGGTCAAGTCCCAGGGAGTACAGTACTGGGATTTCTCCTCTGTGGCCCGCAATTTGACTCACTGTTCTTGAGTACGCAGATGTAGCTGTACTGGACTCGGTGAATTCACCTCTGCTGCCGCCGGTGGCAATATGGCGCCTCTGCCATGCCCTCGGCCGTGAGGCTGGAGTATTTTTTCTTCTCTGGTTTTGAGTTCCACTCTGAGTCCCTGCAGCGTGTGCTGTGCTCAGCCACTGGGAGCTTTAGATGCTCCCTGCGCCGAAAGATCCCGCCTGGCTGTTCCGCAGTGGCTCACCTCGGCTTGCTGTAGCCGTATGGTGAATTCGCGGCCTCCGCCGGCAGTATGGCGCTGCTGCTGCGTCCTCGGGCGTGAGGCCAGTGTATCTCCTCTGTGGCTCTGAGCTCTGTTCTCAGTCCACTTTCTCTCTGGAGCCTGGTGATTTTTTTGTTTCTCCGGTGATGGTGTTTTCTGGCTATGAAAGGCGCTGATTTTGTGGTAATGGAGATTGGTTGTTAGCGGGGCTCTTAAGCCCCGCTTTTCTCGGTCGCCATCTTTCCGGAAGTCCTACTCCATTCTTTACTAAGGATAATTATGCCAGTCCCGTGCTGGGCTAGAACACTCAATCCTCAAAACAATCCTCAAAAATACAGATAAGAAAACTGAGATTAAATAAGTAACTTATGCAAGGTTACGTAGTTAGCAGCTACATTTCAATTTTTAAAAAAATTTTTGTGGTACTGGGGATGGAACCCAGGGGCTTTCTACCTCCTGACTATACTCCCAGACCTATTTTATATTTTATTTGAAAACAGGGTCTCAATAAGTAGCTGAGGCTGGCTTTGAACCTGCACTATCCTCCTGTCTCAGCCTCCCAAGTACTGGGATTACAAGTGAGCGCCACCCTGCCTGGCTTCATACATTTCAAATTTAAATGGAAATTTGCCTCTAAACTTCAAGTTGCTCATTAATATGTCATAATGCTCCTCTATTTTATGTGTGTTTCTTCTGATCACTGGGTAAAAATTGATTTTCCTTGGGGAGTAGGTGTTGGTGGTGCAAAGACACTGTGTTTTCGTCCATGGGAGGACAGCTTTCCCTCCATGGCCCCAGTCCTTTTTGACTGCTGCCCCAAATGAGGCATCAAATGCAGTGTTTAAGGTAAAAACTTACAGATACTCTCAATAAATAACACTGCCCCCACCCTGTTGTATAATTCTTTATCCTGGCACTTCTGTTCTTTGGGTTTTAAAGTTCTTCTCATACTTTTACTGGCACGTTGTAATTACACATCGTGCGAGGTTCACAGTGATAGAAACACACATGCACACCACAGCACTTGGTGTGTTGCCCTCCAGATCTGCCCCTCCCTGTACAAATTAGCGAGATTGTCCTGGTACCTTCACAGATGGACATAGCATTGTTTGACCTGTTCCCTTCCTCAGTCCTCCCTCCCCTCCCCACCCCAGGCCTCTGCCACTATTCTCCTGGCCTCTCTCCTTATTTATCTGAAGTTCCTTTTCTTTCCCGTTTCCTCTCTAGCTCTTACACATAAGAGAGAAAGCATGTGGCCCTGGGCTTCTGAGACTGGCAGGTCTCAGTTATTAATGGACAACCTTAGCATCTGCACACCACAGCAGTTGCTTTAATGCACGCCCTCCATTATTCTTCTGCTCTCCCGGCCTGCATCCCTGGGGAGGCTGGTCAGAACGCTGAGGTGGGGGGGGGGGGCGCCGCTGCCTCCACGGCGCTGATCTCCAGGTGGGGCGGGCGGGGTGCTCCCGCTAGGAGGAGAGCAGGGCTGGAGAAGGACCATCCTGACCATTGATGCCTGACATCTTCATCTGTCTATTCAACAAATGTGTAATATGCTCCTGTTGTGGGCTGGGCACTGTTCTAGGCACTGGAGATCCAGTGATGAACAAAAGAGGCTCATTCTCAGCTCTCAGAAACGAATATTTTAGTGGAGGAGGTAGAAAAGCAGCAATTCCACACAAATGATATAAATTATAATGTTAGGTAGTAGTGAGCATCTTCAGGAACAGAATCCTGACATGGGCTAGAGCAGAACAGACACTTGACTTTGGGGGAGGCACAGGCCAGGGAAGGGCCTGGGGAAGGGGACAGGAGAAGGGAAAGAAGGCGCAAGGTCCTCAGACAGGCATGCGTGGCCGATTGGAAGAGCAGCAGGAAGCCAGTGCCCAGATCCTGAGCCAGAGCGAGGGCAGAGGAGGGGGATGCACCTGGTGGACTTGGCCGTGTAGACTGTGAGGAGCAGGAGGCCATTGTAACTGTCCAGGCCAGAGGCTGGGCTGGTTGACACAAGGTGATGTGTCAGGTGGACGAACTATTAGGTTTTGGGATTTCCTCAAAGACAGAACTAATAACATTTGCTGATGGAGTGGATGTAGAGTGTTTAAGGAGGAGAGACATTAAGTTTGACCAGTTTTTTTGTTTTGTTTTGTTTTGTTTTGTTTTGTGGTACTTGGGGTGGAACCCAGGATCTTTCTACCTCTGGGCTATACTCCCAAACCTATTTTATACTTTATTTGGAAACAGGGTCTCACTAAGTTCCTGAGAGCCTCACTAAGCAGCTGAGGCTGCCTTCGAACCTGCGTGATCCTCCTGCCTCAGCCTCCCAAGCGCGGGGATTACAAGCGTGCGCCACCACGCCTGGCTTTAAATTTGACCAGTTTTTGGTTCTAGGGTTTGAGAACTATGGTAGGTGGATTAATGACTGCCTGAAGTGATTAAGTCCCAATTCCAGGAACTGGTGTCACCTTATTTGGAGAGTGAATTCCACTTTATATGGTAACAAATATGATCCATTATTTGGAGGTTATCTGGGATTATCAGGGTGGGTCTTGAATGCCAGCAGGTGTCTTTATAAGAGAAGTGAAGGGAGATGATGACACAAGGCTGTGTGCAGGTGGAGGAGTGACTCCAGTAACCAGCCACAGCCTGGGGACACTCGCAAAATAAAACAAGAGGGCAAGCACCCAACTGACCTGAGAGCCTGGGACGCGCTCAGCCCAGTGAACCTGGTTTTGAACCCCTGGTCTCCAGAACTATGAAAGAATAAATTTCAGATCTCTCTCTTCTCCCTCTTCTCTTCTCTTCTCTTCTCTTCTCTTCTCTTCTCTTCTCTTCTCTTCTCTTCTCTTCTCTTCTCCTCTCTTTCCTCCTCCTCCTCCTCCTCTTCCTCCTCCTCCTCTTCCTCCTCCTCCTTCTTCTTCTTTCTCTCTCTCTCTCTCTCTCTCTCTCTCTCTCTCTCTCTCCCTCTCCCTCTCCCTCTCCCTCTCCCTCTCCCTCTCCCTCTCTCTCTCTCTCCCTACCTCTCTGTACTGAGGATTCAGCCCAGGAGCTTTCTACTTCTGAGCTATATCTCCAGCTCTATTTTATCATTTTTATTTTGAAGCAAGGTCTTGCTAAGTTGCTGAGGCAGACCTAAAACCTATAACCTCCTGTCTCAACCTACCAACTTCTAGTGTTCATCACTGTGTATCTACAAATTTCACATGTTTTGAACCACCAAGTCATGTCAAGCTATTACAAATAATACAAATTCAGGAAATTACAGGACAAGGATATCGTATTGAGACAAAGACCATCAGTAGATTTGACCACTGGTATATAAAATGGAAATTCAAGAGTGGACAAGGATTGCAAATGCTACAGGAAAATCTAGGAAGAACTTCTGTTGAAAAAAAAGGAAGAGCAGACAGATGTAGGAGTGGTCCTGGGGATGGGCTGGGACAAGCTGTCTCTCTGGGCTCTGGCGCCTGGAATGGATAAGCATCCACCCCAGTGCTGAGACAGGCCTACCAATCCAATCCAAATTGAATTTTTCATGCCATAATTGGACTTTGCTGAAACTGCGCTTTTCTTCCTCCAGGTCTCAATTCAAGTCTTGAAATGATCCCTTGCTTTAAATGATGTGGTCTGCCAGTGCTGTTTGTTTGTTTTCTGCTCAAATCCAGTTGACTTGATTGGCTGCTCACTCCAATTACCTGCCTGATTTGTTTGCATTTGGGTTTGTCCTGATTCTACCTGGAAAGCCCCTCAGTCTCTCTGCCTCCATCATGCCTCCCCACCCACCCACCGCCCAGCCGGTCCTCTTGTAGAGCTTCTACAGGCTGAAGTTTAAGCTCCTTTGTACTCGAGAGTTGGACAATGTTTATTACGGATCTCCACGTACCCTTACACTCACTGTATTTGAACAGTAGTGTGTTCTTTGATTTTAAAATATCCATTTTATTGAGATTTCTATAATTTCATTATGGTCTTGGTTTTCTAAAAAAATGACCCCCCCCCTAATATAGCACTTATTGTGTACCCAGTACTAAGTGTTTTTAACAGGCTTTTTTGTTGTTGTTTTTGTTTTTGTCTTTTTGTGGGTCTGGGGATGAAACCCAGGGGCATTTGACCTCTGAGCTACAGCCACTGCCCTATTTTTTTTATTCTTTATTTCAAAATGGGGTCTCACTTAGCTGCAGAGAGCCTCACTAAGTAGCTGAGGCTGTCTGCAAACCGTGATCCTCCAGTCTCAGCCTCCCGAATGCTGGGATTATAAGCATGCGTCACCACGCCTGGCTAACAGTCTGTTTTTAATTACTATGACAGCTTTGAGAAATGAGGATTCAGTTTACAGATGAGGATACTCAAGCTCTCTGAGGTTGAGGGACCCTGTGAAGTTCAGTCTTGGGTAAGTCTGGGATAAATTGGTGCTCACTCTATAACCCAGAGCTGTGTATTCAGGCAGAGGACCTGCCTTCATCAGAGGGTGGCCCTGGCATTCGCCTCAAAAATCCCTTTCTTTTGAGTTTACTTTGAGGTTTCTGCCCTTATTCTGCCGGATGTCCTGGCCTGTGGTAACTGTGATGTGTGCTAAGCCTCCACGTCACTTAACTGAAGCCACTGACTGCAGAGTGACCTGGGGCAAGCTAAGACTCCTCTCTGGCTAGGGTCATCTGTTTTTCAACTGATTTTAGCTCTGTTGTTTGCTAATATTCCAGTGAGTATTGTCACCACTCTCAACTTTATTTCTTCACATATAAAATAAAGAGATTGAACTAGAAGATCTCCACATTTCCTTCCAAATCCAGGATCCTATAGTTCCAGTAGAAGAAAGGCAACTAAAAACATTTGAGTTTGTTGGAACAAAATGCATCCTCTTCTTCTTTGAAGTCTTTGTTAACCTATTTTCCTAGAAGCCAGGCATTACCGTTCCCATGGGGCCTGTGGCAATGGGGAAACAATGGGATAAAGGGTAGACCTTGGGTGTGGGAGCAGGCTTATCCCAGAGCACTTGCACAGTGTGTATGTGAATCTGGGCACAGGACTTAGTTTTCTCAGCCTCAGTTTCCTGATCCATTGTTTTTTTTTTTTTTGGTGGTACTGGGAGTGGAACCCAGGGTCTTTTCTACCTCTGGGCTATAATCTCAGACCTATTTTATACTTTATTTGGAAACATGGTCTCACTAAGTTGCTGAGGGTGGTTTCGAACCTGTGTGATCCCCCTGTCTCAGGCTCCCAAGTGCTGAGATTACAAGTGTGTGCCACCACGTGATCCATTGTTTTGAAGTCTGAGATTTAAAGCATGCATGCATGATTGGGCCCACGTGTACACACACACACACACACACACACACACACACACACACACACCAAAATGCCTTGCACCTAAAAACATTAAATTATGTTAGTTGTTAGTTTCTTTTTATTTACTTGTTCACTGAGGAATAACTTTTATGTGCTAAAATGCACAAATCTTCTATAGCTCAATAAAATTTATATCTGTGTTTGGCTATGTGCCAACCAGATATAGTTATACAATCAAGATATAGAACATTTAAACACAGCAGGAGGCTTCCCTTTCAATCAATGTACACTTCTCGAAGAACAGGCATGTGCTGCCATGCCTGGCAATAGTTAACTTTGTGTGTGTGTGTGTGTGTGTGTGTGTGTGTGTGTGTGTGTGTGTGAGAGAGAGAGAGAGAGAGAGAGAGAGAGAGAGAGAGAGAGAGAGACTGGGGATTGAACCTAGGAGAATTCTACCTCTGAGATAAACCCCCAGTCCTATTTTATTTTTTATTTTGAAGCAGGCTCTCACTAAGTTGTGAAGGGCCTCACAAAGTTGTTGAGGCTGTTGGCAAACCTGCAATCCTCCTGTCTCAGTCTCCCAAGTACTTGGATTACAAGCATGTACCACCATGCTGGGCAATTGTTTACCTTTTTTAAGAGTCAAAGACCTGAAAATATAACTTTACATACAAGGATATCCATTTTTGAGGTATACTTCTTTTATACCTCTTCAGCCAGTAAACACTTCCCACCAAAGTAATAAAAATTCTGATCCTTCTCACGTCAGATTAGTTTTCCTTGTGCTTGAACTCCACATAAGTTGAGTGCTATTTAGAGTCTGGCGTCTTTCAATAAATACGTTTTTGGTGGGATTTTGTCATATCATACAAGTAATATTCTTTCATTCTTTATTGTTGTATAATATTCCACTTAATACATATACATACACACACATAGTGCATATACTCATTTTATACAATGTACTATTGATGGCTATTTGAGTTTTTTCCATTTATTGCTATTATAATTTGCCATGAACATACTCATGCCTGTTTTGGGAGTATTAACACTTATTTCTATTGATATACACTCAAAACTGTAATTGTGAGCCCATAGGAAATTTGTCCAATTACATTAATAGGGACCGCTAGACTACCCCAAATAGCCAGTCACGCCGGTATCTGCTCTCCACTGCCCCGCGGTCTGTGGGACTTCCAGTTGCTCCGATCTCATCATCACTGAGTTTTCTGAGTCTTTGTCATTCCACTCCTCCTAACAGGGATATAGTAGTATCTCACTGAGATTTTTTTTTGTATGGCACTGGGGGTGGAATCCAGGGGACTTCTACCTCTGGGCTATACTCCAAGACCTATTTTTTATATTTTATTTGGAAACAGGGTCTCACTAAGTTGCTGAGAGCCTCACTAAATAGCTGAGGCTGGCTTTGAACCTGTGCGATCCTCCTGTCTCAGCCTCCCAAGTACTGAGATTACAAGTGTGCACCACCATGTCCAGCTTTCTCACTGAGATTTTGATTTGTACTTTCCTGATGACTGACGGTCTCTTTTTCTTGTGCTTTATGTCCATTTTGATACCTTTTCCTGTAAAGTATCTTTTCAGGTCTTTGCTCCTAGAAAAAAATGTCAACAATTGCCAGGCATGGTGATGCATGCTTGTAATTCCAGTTTAAGAGGCCGAAATAGGAAGATCGAAGGTTCGAGGCCAGCCTTAGCAACTGAGTGAGACCCTGTTTCAAAATAAAAAATAGTATAGGTTAGGGGTACAGTTTGGAGATAGAATGCCCCTGGGTCCTGTCCCCATCATTATATTTTAAAATGATCTATATAACTATTCTTCCAACAGATTATGAGTTCTTTGATATTCAAGAGGCATGTACATTTACAAATTCTTAATGCCTACCTAGCCTGGCCTCCCGAGATACATTTTTTGACTAAATCCATAGATGGCTGAGATTCTAGACTGTGGTGGAATGTCGCCATCTGGTGTCTGGGGTGAAGGGGTGCACATGGGTCATGAGGCTTTCCACTGGAGCATTCTCTTACATATTATGGCTTACATATATTACATAATTATAATATGTTATATATGTTCAACAATACATATAGTATATATAACATGTATGTTTAAACAATATATATTATTTATGTATAAGTAACATATTATTATAAAATATTATATTCAAATAATAGATATTACTTCACATACTTGATATTTTTTCTTAAAATTTTTTTTGCTTTTATTTTTTCCAAATTCATTTATGGAACTTTGACTTCTGTGACTGTTTGCGGATGTTGAGCACTGTATTTGTAGATGAAACAGCTACTGTTTGCTGCATTCTAGTCTGTGGTGGGGGTTGATGTACTCTGAGGAGTATTCTAGACACTTGAGGAACCTATAAACTAAGAAGGGAGAAACACTAAATAAAGAAGAAGCCCTCAGTGTCGTAATAAATGCCTTAAATAAGAGATCTGTTCATTCATTCATTCATTCATTCATTCATTCAATCTTATTGAACATTTACCATTTGCCAGACACGGTTACAAGTATGAAAACCCCAAACTCATGTGCTTTAAAACTGGATTGCTCTTTAGTCAGGCGTGGTGGTGCATGCTTGTAATCCCCGCGCTTGGGAGGCGGAGACAGGAGGATCACGCTGGTTTGAAGCCAGCAGCGCTGGCTTAAGCGACCCTGTTTCCAAATAAAAATATAAAAATAGGTCTGGGAGTGTAGCCCGGAGGTAGAAGGGCCTCTAGGAACCCCAGTACCACCACCAAAAGGAAAAAAAAAAAAAACTGGATTGCTCTTTGAAAACCTATAGTCAAATATATTTTACCTTCCAAGGATTCTGGACTTGGATATATCTTTAGTCTGAATGTAAGTTCCTCTCAGCTGCTATGGGGTTCCACCTGGAACAAGTTGGTGCTAGGCAGAGACCCTTTTCCTCCCAAGATAGAAGACATGGCTGGCTGGCAGGTGTGGTGCACTGTGGGTGAAGTCCACCCAGCTTACAGGCTGGCACACATGGCTGTGGCTCCGTCACTCCCACCCTGCCAGAGAATGGAAGCCATGTGTCAGTTTCCTTTGGAGAAGGTCTGTGGTAGATGTGCTAGGTCTGCTGCCTTCTCAGCATGGGAACATGCAGCCGGCAGCACCTCTCCTCATACTTCTTGTGAGCAGGTGCATTCTGGAAGCTCTTCAGCCCCCAGTGGTGGCCTAGGATACTAAGGTCCCGGCTTTTGTGTGGCGGTAGGACCTGGTCAGATCCACTTGAGTTCTGTGATGGGCTGGGGGTCAGTGTCATCACTGTTTTATTTCTTCTGTGCAGAAGCTTGTGGTGTGGGACTACTTGTCAGAGGAACTATTCCTTGGACTTCTCCCCCAAATAGTATCATTAAATTGGCAAGTCAGGACTTTATGCCCTAAGTTTTTATCTCCCATTACACTATTATCAGTTTGTAAACAGTGCCTACAGCTATATCCAACAATGTCTGCACATTCTCCTGGATTTTTTTCAGACCTTAAATTACTATTTAATAAGCATGGGTTGATTTCCTAATACAAATCAAAACCCATGCTCAGCACTGGCAAGCACAAATGAGTCAGTGCTTCCAGGAAAAAAAAATCACGGTATACAACGGGCTATGACAGAATTGCATAGGGAATATGAAAGCATGCTTCCTGGATGAAGCAAAGCATGAGTGGAGTGTTAAGAAGAGAGAGGAATTAGCAGGGATCATGGGAGATTGCCGGGTCAGAGGGAAGAAGCTGCACAGTCTGCGGGAAGAGCTGAGGTACCTTATCCTATTCGCAGCACACTGGGGAGCTGCTGGGCAATTTTTACCTGAGAGGTAAGAGGGCACGTTTGAATATTTACAAAGCACACTGACAGTGACATAAAGGACCGGTTGTTATGAGGGGTGGAAGTACTCAGCTACGTCAGTATGCCACCGTAACCTCACATGCTGAGGCCTCACCTGCCGCACTGCAGTGGGCAGGCAGGAGGGGAGAGAGCATATTAGGACGATTAGCAGGTGCTGATAGATACCTAGAGGGTGGGAAGGAAAGACTTGGGCACAAATCACAGGTATATGACTTAGGAAGATGGTGGCCAGTTATTTTCAGAAAGAGAAATAGGTTAGGGGATTTATAGAGGACACAGCCCCTTCCCATCGTGACTTTGTTTTTACTTTTGAGGACTAACAATAGGGTTTGGCTGTAATGGGAAAATGAGTTCCAATATTAAGCATGGTGCAGTATTTTTGTGTTGAATTTCTTAGACACACTGATCACTTTTGGGGGAGGTAGTGGTACTAAAGATTGAACCCAGGGAATTCTACTTCTGAGCTTTACCCCTGGCCCTATTTTATTTTTTATTTTGAAACAGGGTTGCACTAAGTTGCTAAGGGTCTCACCAAGTTGCCAAAGCTGGTCTCAAACCTGATGTTCCCCTATCTCAGCACCCAAGCACTAGGATTAGAGATGTGCACCACCGTGCCAGGCTTTGCTCACTTTTGCTTACCTGTTTGCATCCTCAGTTCAGAGTTTCACAAGGTAGTCACCTCTTAATTTAGCTGCATGGGGGAGGGTTTCAAGAAGCTTGGTTTTTGTACATATATATTTCTAGAAAATCTGAGGCAGCAGTGGGAGGCCTGAAAACATTGGGATCTTTGCCATTTTTCTATTTTCATCTAATAAATACCTGGTTTTACAGACCTGGAGTCCTGCAGAAAAGAGCCTCTGGTACTGGGAGCCTCCCTCTGGTGGTGGCTCCTAAAACTGCAAGTTCAACTGCAGGTGCAGGTGAGTAGAACCTGACCTAGCAAGGTTAGGGCATTTGGTTTTATTTTCTGTGACTGGGGCATCTCAGATTTCAGACTTTAATCATAACTAATACAAAAGGTTGGCTTCTTTGTGGTCTATTAATATCTCCATTTTACTTATGGGAAGGCTTAGAGGTCTGAGATAATTCACATGCCTTACGTCATTCAGCTAGTAAACGCTGAGGGTGGATTTAAATCTAGTCCATAGATTTATTTGCTCAGGGACTGTGCTCTTACCCACTCACCTATTCTGCCTATGGTTATTTAAACTATCTTTTCAGGCAAGGCTGACCGTCTCTTTTCCGCATCTTTCGTATTAGGTTAGAGACCAGTCCTTCCCACTAGTTCATTAATTCCTTGGAAGCAGAGCTCTTAGCAATGATTGTGCTTACACAACGCTGGTACAGAGCAGATACACAGTACATGCATAATGGATGGGTGGATGGTAACATTCTACTCTGCAGATGCTATGTCTAGCTACTTAACCACCATCTTCACTAGAACATCTCATTGATACCTCAAACACACCACATCCAAACCACACTAATGAGGCTCCTGGTGACATGGCTTTCACCTTCTTCCCTCTACTCAGGCCCAAACCTCAACATTCTCTTGAGCTCATTCCCTGAGCCTCATCTCCTTTCTACTAGCAAATCCTGTCCATTGTACCTGAGCCTATGTATTGAACTGGCCACTTCTCATCACTTCCTCTGCCACTCTCTTCACCCTAACTGTGCTCATCTTTGCTTGGATTATTGTGCCAAGTGGTGGCCCTTTTTCCATATTATCTCCCATACACTCTAGTCTCAGCTATCAGCATGTTTATAAGTGATCAAGACCATATGTCATCCAGGTGTGGTGGCACATGCCTGTAATCCCAGTACTTGGGAGGCCCAAATGGGAAGATTACAAGTTCAAGGCCAGCCACAGCAATGTACCAAGATTCTCAGCAACCTAAGAGAGGCTGTTTCAAAATAAAAAAAGGGCTGAGGGTGTAGCTTGAAAATAGAACACTGTTGGGTTCAATTTCCAGTATCAACCAACCAACCGACCAACCAACCAACCAACCAACCGACCGACCGACCATGAGAGATCATATGTTGACTCTAGTGGCTTGGATCTTCAGAATAGGAGCCCAGACCATTTCAGTGTCTGCTAAGGGCCATTGTAGTCTGGCTCCTCATTGTCATCTTGCAACCCCCATCCTTCCCTGGGTTCTAGGCTCAGGGCCTTGCTGGAGGCAATGAAGGAAGCAGGGCTCTTTCCTCTACTTGCTGATCATCTTCTGCTTTCGGCTGATGTTTCCTGGCTCAGGGTGGACTGTCCTTTGGGGGGGTGTTGAAAGTGCCCCCCCCCCATATCCCTGCCCCAGCTCTTTTGCCCTGCAACTTCTTGACCTGCTGCAGAGGTAAGTAAACCCAAACCTCAAGCCACTCTTTCTGACGGGTAGTCACTGGACTCTACTAGAAGATCACAAGATGTACAACTGATGGAAGAAGAGTTTAAGGTAAATCTAGAGAATCTTCAGCTTTTATTCCTGTGCAAATTATATTTTGAGTCAGTCCTATTACTAAGATTCCCACTATATTTAAGTGGAGATTTGGTTATTATTCTTCATACCCTTTTCACATGGGAAGGCTTTTTTTTTTTTTTTTTTTGGTTCCAGTTGTGTGTGTGTGCTGCTGAGGATTGAATCTGGGGGTACTCTACCTCTGACCTACACTCCCAACTCTTTTAAAGCAGGGTCTCGATAAGTTATTTGAGCTGACCTCAAACCTATTGTAGGACCAAAGTGGGGCCACGACAGGCTTCATTCATACAGCAAACACACTAGGCCTGAGTTTCAGTTTCCCAGGAATCCAACTAACAATTAAGCGCCAATTTTGACACCTGAGTCAGGATGAAAAACTCCCAACCAACCTCAGGAGGCATGAACCAAAGGGGAGGCACCAAGTGTCCTGTCCAGTTGCTTGTGATAACAGCAGCAAAGATTCCTTTTGGTTTAAAGATAACTCCTTTGTAAATTATAGCCTGAGTGACTGAAATGTAAATCACAGCCCACCCGAATGACTGAAATGTATAAAACTGCCTTGGAACAAAGACTCAGGGTCCTTGTCAAGACTCCCCTGCTTTGGAGGGACTTGGACACTAGCTCGAGCTAGTTCCCCAATAAACCCCTTTCTGTTTTCTTGCATTATTGTGTGTGGTGGTGGTCTCTCTCCCCCTGGGGTCCCAGACTTTGAGTATAACACTATGAACCTCCTGTTCCAGTCTGCCAAATACTGGGATTACAGTCATGTGCTTCTATACCCTGCTTTTTCCTTTCTCAGCTTCCTACTTCTATAGTTTCTGGAAGTCTGTATACAACTCTACAGTTTTATTCCTTAACTTCTAGTCTTCTCTGGAAGCTCCATTTTTGCAGATTACCAAGTAATCTATATGTGGGGGCTGACTTATATTTAAGGATTCAAATTACATTCCTTCATCTACCTCAAATCCCTTTGCACATCATGCACACACACTGAAAATAGAAATTTGCACATTATGGGATATCTTGCTGCCTTGACAACCACTTTGATTCTTCCTGTTATTAAAGATAAATCATTAGAACCTGCTTTCTAGAGAGAATTCAAGACATTTCCGTGCCTACTCTTTGGGACTTCCCAAGGATTAAGTCATTTCACTCTCAAGGACATGCACTCAAGTTTGAGGGCATCTGATTGGTTCCCTTGCCACAATTAAATCAGTGAATCAGTGGGTATACTGTAGGGCACCCATTTGTTTCTCTCTTTTAGTCTTCCCTCTCCCTTAGATCAGTGCATCAATCAGCCAACATTATGAGAAGTATAAGGAAATGGAAATAAATGCCAACATATTTTTCTGTTATTGTGGCTAGAAGAAATATTTAGGCCACCTAAGGGATATGTTAGAGGGAAAGAAAATTATTTGTAAAATACTGGCATGGAAGAACACTGAATTATTAATTTACACAGAATGCCATCGGTTACTATTTCTCAGTCCAGCTCTAGTTCTATAAAACCATCATTGAGTCCTGTTAATTCTCATTTGGATGGCTGTCCTCCTAGAGATCTGGTGAAATTATATGCTCTAAAAAATACTATCTCATTTCCTTGTACATTGGGGTGGTCCAGAAGCTCCAGCCCTGATAAGAAAGGACTGGAACACAATGTCCTTGCCAACCTTGCATGATTCAATGGGACATTCCTTCTTTTTTTTTTTTTTTTTTTAACTACTGGGGGTTGAACCCAGGGGCATTCTACCTCTGAGCTACACTTCCAGCCTTTTTTTTTTTTTTTTTTTACTTTGAAACAGGGTCTAAGTTGCAGAAGACCTTGCTAAGTTGCTGGGACTGGCCTGGAATCTCCAATCCTCTTGTCTCAGACTAAATACTGACTGTGCTAGGTCTGGCCTCCCACAGTAAGCTGTACTTTGACCTCATGCCAGTCTCCTTCACTGCCTCTGCTGCTGCAAACTGGCATTTTGTGTTCAGATCAAGGAGAAAGCACATCCCTCTAGGAACTCCAGTAATTTAAAAAAGGGGCCAGAGACTCCGTGTCACCATATGAGACGATCAGCAATGGAAGTGCTATTTACACTCCCAACAAACTGGACTCAACTCTCGATTTTCTGAAGGTAGAATTTTCTTGACTTTCACTTACTGCAATCATGCAGATAAACTGAAAAATAGTAGATTCTTGTCATCTCCTGCATTTCATCAGCTCCTTTAAGTGGTGTGAGCTAGGAGAAAATATCTTTTGAGGCTAAATTTCTCCCCAAATAGTGTTTAGATATTAGCTGTTGAGAAATGCCTGCATATTGGTCTCTTCTGCAAACCACAGGTTCCATCTTTCCTCAGTGTTCTTATGCTCCACTTGTGGATCTGCTAACCATTCCAAGCCTTCATTATCCTCATGAAAAACTATCCTGTACTCCCAGATATATTTATAAGTAGGACTGACTTCCAGAAGCCTCAGAACCTAAGACAGAAGGTGTAGGAAACCAAGGAACCTGGCTAGCAGTGTTACTTTAGATCATAAGTATACCATTTCCAGAAGGTTAGTGCCTGTTACTAAACCTGAACAAGCTCACCAGAATATCGGTATTAGCACCAAAGAGGCTTCCTTGATGGGCTGTCAGGAAAGGGTCTTGTTAAGCCATCACATTCCTTTGGGGGTATCCTGTCACACAAGGGATTGTGAAATAAGCTGAAGAAACCAGGTACAGAAGACTCTCTCCCTTCTCATGCTTTAATCCTGTACCCTGTGCTACTTTTGTGGAGAATGTCTCTCCAGTCCTTGCCTCTCCCACAATCAGAGCAGGTGAGGTTCATAAATATTTAGCCTCATTTCCATGGAGACTCAAAGAGGCAAAGAACCCTTGGGGTCACCAAGAGATACTACTAGTTCTTAATTACATGAAAATGAGATCACACAAGAAAAAGCAAACAACAGAGACACATGAAACCCATTTACTCCTGGTGAACTCCGCAGAGTCCCAGGTGCTGGGGTTCATAATTTTCCTTGACATCAGTGCACTGAGGCAGGAAGATGGGGACTGGGTGTTAGGAGAGCAGCACTGATGGTTTTGGCTGCAGCAATAGCTTTTTCCCATTTTTCCACAGCTGGATCTTAGATCTCCAGTTTCTTTCATATAAATGAAGAGACCCTCAGTCAGAAGCCTGCAATTGTTATAGTGTCCCTGCCAGCTGACACTGTTCGCAATCCCTTCACACCACACACCGAGGGAGGAAGTGGGCTGGTATGTATGTGGGAATGTATGATTTCATCATGACTTAATTGTGCTTTATTCAATCCCTCAGTATTCAAATGCTACATCTCATTTATAGTAGAAATGCCAGCAATAGAACCAAGAGTTGGACAGCAGGAAGGCTAAAGGCATGGGTATTTAGACAGGGAAAAAAAAAAAAAAAAAAAACACGAGGAGGAGGCTTCCAATTAAACCCTCTTTTCAAACAGTGTCTGGGGCCTGGTATCATGGTGACAACAGAGATGGGAGCAGCTTGCCAAGTCCGTATGAAGCAGCCTTATGTTTTTGCCCTTTAACACTTATCCCATTTCTCTCCAGCATCAGAGGAAGGTGTGTGGTGAAGAAGTGAGCCAGACAGCGCAGGGTCTGTAGTTATCCTATAAATGTGTGGTAAAGCTACCAGGACCCAAGTCTCCTGGCTTGAGTTTGGAGTTGTGTGCTTTAAGATATGAGCCCCAGTACCAAAAGGGCCACTCAGGCTGGTACCCCACCAGAACTAAAGGGTTGGTTGTCCTTGTTCACTTTAACCTCAAGGCTGCCTGGTAGAATTGAGGATATGTAAGAGCCTATTTAGGGGGAAATACAGTAACCACAACCTCTTGAGTCTTCTGATTCTCTTACTCCACAGCCATGAGATAGAGGCAGGGACATCCCAGTGAAGGAGAAGCCCCACTTCAGGTTGTACTTTGAATGAAACATTTCCTCAAGGTGCAGAAGGTTGAGTGGTTCTGCCCAGGGCCTTTTATTTGGTAGTGGGAAGAGTCCTCACATGGGCATGTGGCTAGGAGGTCTTTTCTGAATGGGTTCTCTGATGCCTGATTAAATGGTATCCTCTGCTAAAACTCTTCCCACAGGTAGGACAGGTAAATGGCTTCTCCCCGGTGTGGGTCCGCTGATGTCTAACTAGGTGGTCCCTCCGACTGAAGCTTTTCCCACACTCGTTGCAGCGGCAGGGCCTCACGGAAGCATGTCCTTGCAGGTGCTTGGCAAAAGCTGCGCTGTGGTTGAAGCAGCGGCCGCACTCGCTGCAGACGTAGAGCTCCTTAGCTGCATGTGTCTTCTGGTGTGCCAGATACTGCCTGTGATCACTGAAGTCCTTATCACACTCTCCACACAGGTAGGGCTTGCTGCCCAGGTGGATTCTTTGGTGTGTTGTCAGCACAGATTTCTGGCTGAAGCTTTTGCCACAAATAGTACAGAAGAAGGGTTTTTCTCCTGTGTGTGTTCTCTGATGCCTGACGAGGTCTGAAGTCCAGCGGAAGTGCTTCCCACAGTCGTCACATCGGTAGGGTTTCTTCACGGATGGAGTCCTCTCAGCCTGAATCAGAGGAATGCTCTTGTCCACACTCTTCCGGCTCAGGGGATATTTGTGAGGAGTGTTTATCTTGTGAACCTTTTGGTGCCTGGAAAGATGTGAGCTCCGTGTGTAACTTTTCCCACACTCTGTACATTTATAAGGCTTCTCTCCTGTGTGAGTCCTCAGGTGTCTAATGAGGTGGGAGTTACATGTGAAGTTTTTCCCACACACAGGGCAGTCATGATGCCTCCCCAGCAAGGGGAGGACAGGCACAGTTTCCCAAAGATTCGTTAAACTATTAACTGGAGAAATATCTGTACCAAATCTTCTTTCGTTAAGTCTAGTCAGATCCTCTTCAAGGACTATTTCCCAATCTGGAGTCTGGTGAATTTCTGGATCTCCCAAAACAGACCTGTGAGTATCCTCCAAACTCAGATTTAAGTCTTGTTCAACACACTCTTCCTCATCTTCACTCCTATCTCCTGTTGGAGGTATGAGAGGGAAAAAGGAGCACTTTTAACTACAACCAGGCTTTCTACATACAAAGATTTTTTTAAAAAAGGATTTTGGGAGGGCAAAACCACATTAAGAGTAGTCTGTATTTCATAGATGTAGAGGAAGAAAAAGAAGGAAAAATCAACCAATCAATTGAATTCCCACCACGGGCAGGCACTTTCTTATATATTATGACTTCATGAGGCCTTAGAATGGACAAATACCATCATTCTTATTTGGCAAATGTAAAAACTGGGATTCAGGGTATAAATGAATTGTGTAAATGGTACAGCTGGGATGCCAGAAGTTTAGTTGTTTCACTTTTCTTTACTATTTTGTAATGTCTATCCCTCAAACAAATGATGGGTGAGGTGAAGATAAAATGACAGAGAGTCTGGCTTTTGGAGGGAGATGGCAGTGATGGCTGATATGTCAGAAGAATCAACGATCAGGGTCCTAGGGGACAGAGAGGCACTGACTAGGACTGCACACTCGGGGGCAGACACCTTCTATCATTCCTCACCTGTGTAGGTAAAACTCAGGATTTCTGGCTCTTCAGGCTCTTGAGGCTCATGGATATCTGGGACCTGAGGCTCCTCTTCTCTAACCTGGGAGATATCATCTAGCCTGGGGATTGGAAATGCTGCTCAAGAAAGGGAGAACAGGACATCACGACTGGTTCAGTGCTTGCTTGTGTTAAGAGCAGATCGTTGCTGGCTGGTAGGTTGTAGAGCAAATACACAGGTCAGTGGGTTACATCTTTGGCCTCTAGCTGGAGAACCTCTAACCAAGCACTACCTAGCTCTTGCCTTTCTTGGGCCTCTTGCCTTGACTCAATAATTACATCACCATAAACATTACACCCTTTCCCCATATGTAGGAAAGCAGATTGTCTCCATGGCTTTTGCTGGTTTCCAAAGTCATATACTTACCTCAAATTATTTCTATAAAATATATAAAAGATATAGTGCTTTATTTTCCTATTAGAGGTTTCCTCTTCCCTTTAATTTGAAAAGAAACACTTTTCTTCAGCTAATTAATCCTTTAGCTTCAATGGTAGGATAAGCGTAAGAGAAGTTCAGTGCATATAATTCCTTAATTTTCAACAGAAAAAAAGATCACTGTGTTTAGAATTCTTGAGAAAAACAGGAAGTTCCTTACACAAAGAGACCACAATTCCACAGTCTTCTTCCAAGACATATTCTCCATAGAACTCTTTCTGGGTTGGATCCAGATCGCTCCACTGGTCCTGGGAGAAGCACACAGCCACATCCTTGAATGTTACCAGACCCTGGAACAACAAGGATCCAATCAGGACATGATGCTTCAGGTGGCCTCATATTTTATTTTGAGATGAAGAGCATATGTAGAAGCAAAACTCATCCAGGAGGCAAAAGGAATTCCAGGGGTCCACGAGGATTCCTTTCAGGAAACTGTTCCCCACTGGTGCTGTTTCCCAACTCTACTTTTGGGAGGCACTGTTCCTATTCCTATCCTTGAACCTATGGTGGTCCCTCAGGACTGGAATATGTTCTTCTTCTTCTATAGGGTATTTCTGTGTGTGTGTGTGTGTGTGTGTGTGTGTGTGTGTGTGTGTGTGTGTGTACTGAACGCAGGGGCATTCTACCTCTGTGCTATACCCTTAGCCCTATTTTACTTTTATTTTTAAACAGGGTCTTGCACTAGTTGCTGAGGGCCTTGCCAGGTTGCTAGGCTGGCATTGAACCTGTGATTTTCCTGCCTCAGCCTCCCCATTATTGGAATTACAGGTATGCGCCACTATGGCCTGCTGTAGGGTACTGTTTAAAAATCATGAAAGGTCATCATTCAACTTCCTATTTGATGCTTTAATGCTATCTTCATTTCTGCAAAAACTTGCTTTTTCTAGGAAGCTTTCCCTCACCAAGCTTATGTAATCATCCTTAGTATATACACAGTCTATAGCATAAACAGGGCTTTTTTCTTCAGCTAGACTACAACCCACAACCACGGGTGAATTCTACTCCTTTCCCTCCAGCCCAGTTAGTTTTAGGGATGTGAACATGGTGATGCTTCCTAAATGTGGTAGTACAGGCGATATTCTTATAAATAACTGGCAAATTTACTCCTAAAAACAAAAACCAAGACTCCCCCTTTCATTTAACAACTTCAAAGTTGTACTGAAGTGTTACAAAATAATTGTATTTTGTTAGTCCCTCTGGCCAATAGCAGATAAGGAGGTGTTGAAGCCTGCAGATCCAATGGAGACTATATAAGTTATTTCTCTACTTCTTCTTCCTTTCCAAATACACAGAACAGAGAAGCTAATCTGCCAAAGGAGGGTATAAACTGGAATCCCACCTGATCTGTTTAGCAGATGGCTAGCAAATGAAAGATATTCAAACAAACCCTCTGTGTTACAGAGGGCACCAGGGCACACCTGTGAGAGAGCAGTGAGGAGAGCAACCACCTCTGGGTCTCCAGAGTGCCTTTCTGCAGGAAGGTCTGTGTCCGGGGGCACTGAAACCTCTGAGAAGGAAAGAAGGCAGAGATTAGCAATATGCAGGGCACCCCAATACATGGCACAAAGCTGAGTAGCCCCCATTATCTTTGGTAGGAAGATGGCCCTAACTTCCCTGACATGGGAATGAAGACACTGGCCTAATAGGAATCATGCCACCCAGCGTCACCATCTATAAGACCATCAGATGCCAACAGAGCAAGCAAGAACATCACTACTTAAGCTTGGCTGTATTTGAGGGATTCTGGCAGGTAGTGTCTCCTCGGAACATGCAGGATCTGGTGACTTCTTTCCATTACCAAGTACCCAGCCTCCCAATATAGGAGACATGCCCCTCCCTGTGCCCTGCCCCAACTCCCTCCTACTGAGGCTCCCCACCGCTCTCCTGCAGGGGCTGCAACTCCTCTTCGCAGGGTGGGCTCTGCTGCCCTAGTGTTCCTGGATGTGGGCTCTGGGCTGTTTCCTCCTGGGATTGCTCAGGGCTTGGAGTCTGTGCTGGATCCTGCAGCTCACGGGGTGACTCTGGCTCTGCCCCTATGTGCACTGTCTCCTCTGACAAGACTTCCTGGCCGTGAACATGAACAGTCACCTGGGAATAATTCCAACCTCCAGTCACCACAGAGTCTGGAGGAAATTTCTGGCTGCCATCAGGGTTTAAGAGAAACTGCCTAGAGAAACATTCCCAGATGAAGAGGGGAAAGTCCAGTCCCACTGTGGCATGCAAAGAAGACCGAAGGTTACCCCACAGGACAAGGCAGGGGACACTCAGGTCCTCTACTGCTCCCTCATTTACCTCAACCCTGGCTGTTGTCCCTGGGGTTCTGAGGGTCCCCTCCTGCCCACCTCCACCTGCCCCACCTCAGCTCTCCTTGCTTTCTGCCTCCCCAGCTTATCATCCTGGAAAGGGGCTCTGAGACTAAGGGTCTAGGAAAACCTTTGACAAAGTCACAAAATTCTCCTCTCCTAGAACTCCAGGTTCAACATCCAAAAAAGGAAACCAGAGCCATGACCCTTGGGTGGCTGAGGCCTCACAGATGGTCCCTACACAGGTGTTTCAAAGACCACAAGGTCACACACACACACACACACACACACACACACACACACACACACACACACACACTCCCTTGCCCCATAGGACTAACGGGTCTAGGAGCAACCCAAGGGCAGAGCTGGTTAATTTATGGGGCCCTTGTAAGCCCTCCCCCAAATCCAGCCTTCCAGTTAACAGTCCCCCGCCATGTCACACAGGTCAGGACTCCCCCTTCTCACCCACCGCCTTGGTCTCCTGGGCTGTTTCTGCAAACCCTCCACCAGTGTCACGGCCTCCTCGCCACTCTCTGGCCGCTGGTCCCGCACCCAGCTCTGCAGCTCTCCAGGCAGGACGGTGAGGAATTGCTCCAGCACCAGCAACTCCAGGATCTGCTCCTTTGTCCGCCTCTCTGGCCTCAGCCACTGACGGCAAAGCTCTCGGAGTCTGATGAGAGCTTCACGAGGGCTTGCTGCTTCCTGGTAGCGAAAACATCGGAAGTTCTGGTAAGAGGTCTCCAAAACAGGGTCATCCCTCTGCGAGGCAGACTCAGGCCTGTAGGTGAAATCGTCTTCCAGTTTCACCATCAGAATTCCCTCTTCTTCCCAGGGATCCTGGTCCTCTGGTTCCAAGGCTGTGGCCATTTTATGGTGCTGGGTGGTCTTATACCATCTAGAGTTCACACTAGCATCCCCCTTGTCTCAGCCTAGACATCTCAAGTTGTTCCTCCCAGGGACCTGGGGTGGAGAAGAAAAGACAAACAATAGTGTAAGCCTGCCTGGAATTTAAGCACAGGGGTAACAGTTCTGGGCTTTAACCATAATTCTCTATACTTTGTCAAATGATTAAATTCCCTTTCTCCCAATCTCTGTCACTATGTGTTACAATGAGATATAGTTAGGATAACTCATTAAGATGTGGTCATCTACTCCATTTCCTAGGTGAGAACCATACTCTATAGAAAAACCACTGTTTTTACGTTCTGATTACTACCAATTATTTTGTGTGTATGTGAGATACTAGGAATTGAACCCAGGGGTGTTCTACCTCTGAGCAACACCCCCAGCCCTATTTTACTTTATTTTTTATTTTGAAACAGGGTTTAAGTTGCTGAGACTAACCTTGAACCCATGATTCTCCTGTCTAAGCCTCTTAAGTACTAAGACTACAGGTGTATACCTCTTGCCCAGCCCAATTCTACCTTTTTTTTTTTTTTTTTTTTTTGGCGGTACTGGGGATGGAACCCAGGGGAATTCTACTGCTGAGTTACCACCCCCCAGCCCTATTTTTTATTCTTTATTTTGAAACAGGGTCTTACTGAGTTACAAAGGGCCTAAGTAGTAGCTGAGGCTGTCTGTGAACCTGGATCCTCCTGTCTCTGCCTCCCACATGCTGACATTACAAGTATGCACCACTACGCCTGGCCTCCAATTCTACCTCTTAATCTTGAAATGTTTCCTTACTTCCTTTTTGCTCACTGATTTAGTTTAGCCCTCATCATCTTGTCTTGACTACTGGTATGACTTCCTAAATGGGCTCCCTATAGTATTCGACTGTCTTCATAATAAAAAAGGGCTAAGGATGTTGCTCAGTGGTAGAGTAGCCCTGGGTTTAATCTTCAGCACGACACACACACACACACACACACACACACACACACACACACACACACACACACACACCAAAAAATGTGGTACCGGTCATGACCTGTTTTTTTTTTAAATTTTTTTATTTGGTGGTACTGGGGTTCCTGGAAGCCCTTCTATCTCCAGGCTACACACCCAGACCTGCTTTTACGTTTTTATTTGGAAACAGGGTCTCCTAAGCCAGCGCGCGTGCCTGGCTTCGAACCTGCGCAATCCTCCTGTCTCTGCCTCCCAAGCGCGGGGATTACAAGCGTGCGCCACCACGCCCGGCCTATGACCTGTTTTATATGCACACATATTTACATATGTCAGCATGGCAACAGATGGGAAGACTTGATAGATGTGCATTCTATACTCCTACATGATATTAATTCCCATAAAATGGCAACTCTTGGGAGTTTCAGGGGAGGAATGTGTAAGACAATGGTGAGGAAAGTGACAGTGGTTGCTGGTACCTGGGAGTCTTGAAAGACAAACTTTCATAAGAAGTCTTTGACTTGATGATCCACAGACGGTGGAACCCGATGTTCAAAACAAAATCTCATCATTCTTATTTCCAACCCCACCCTTCTTCCTGTCTTGGTTGAAGTCATCACTTATTAACAAGCAACTCTAATCCATGGATTCACCTTTGATTCTTCTCCAAGGCTCACAGATTCTACCCATTCTACCTCTTAAGCCCTAATTGCTCTCTTTCTTTTCTTCCTGTGGGCTGCCATGGTCCGATTCCTGGGAAGCTCCAGCCTGGACAATAGCCCTGCAGACCTTACCTGAGAGTAAAGTGCAAAAGAACTTAAAAGTTTGTGTCTTGACATTCTTTTGGACTTTCACATTCAGACAGTTTATACAATGGTATCTTTAGAAATGCTACCAGCTGTTCTAACGTGGTTCTTGGTTGAGAAACACAGAAGGTGGAATGTAAGGTCAAGAGATGCCTGAGGCCAGACTGCCTGGGTTTGAATCAAAGCTCTATCATTCCCTAGGTATAAGACCACAGTGGGACCATGGGCAAGTTTCCATTTTCTTTATACTGGTTTGTTTGTAGAACAGTGACGATGACACTCATCTAATACGGTTCTACTATGTTGGAAGTGCTTAGAAAGTGATGTTACTGCAATGTTGGCTATTATTTTTCTAAATTATAGTTCCAGCCACATCACACAATATTTAAAAATAGTAACTTCTTAACATTAGTAAGATCAATTCCAAATCATGGCATGGCACATAGCAGACCCAGCCCTGATTTGCATTCCAACCTCTTATCCTGCCCTTCTCTCCGTACTGCTGCACTGTAATGAATGCACTACCTGTCTCCCAGATACCTTTTTAGGCTTCCCTGTCTGTGTGTGTAGTATTGAGGATTGAATTAAAAAGTATTTCACCTCTAAGTTACACCCTTAACCTTTTTTATTTTGAAACAGGGTCTTGCCAAATGCCGAGAGACCTCAAACTTGCAATCCTCCTGTTTTAGCTTCCCAAGTAATGGGTTTACAGGCATGTGCCATCATGATAGCCTTCCCTGGTTTTTTTTTTTTTTTTTTTTTTGGTAGGCTTTCTTCCACCTAGAATACTCTTCACTTTCTCCCCCACTTCAAAGCTGCAAAATGTGCTCCTATTTCTTCTGCATTCCTATGGTTTAGTTGAAGTTCTTAGCAGTTCTCACCCAGAACTACCTCCATATGTGAGCTAACTGCCTCTGGAGTGGTGATCTTCTGGTCACCATGCATAACATCATTAGAGCAAGCTTTTTAAAAATATGGTCATGTCTTTCCCCTTCTTAAGACTGTTCAGCCACTCTTTCTTGTCTTAAAGTTAACAGATCTTGAAATGCACAAAGTACATGAGTGCCCCATTCTTTAGCTTCTGAATACACTTCTTCCGCCTCTACCTTTGGTTGAGTTAAACCTATGTGTCGCTGGGCGTGGTGGCGCACGCTTGTAATCCCCGCGCTTAGGAGGTGGAGACAGGAGGATTGTGCAGGTTCGAAGCCAGCTGTGCTGGCTTAGGAGACCCTGTTTAAAAAAAAAAAAAAAAGAAAAAAGAAAAAAGGTCTGGGAGTGTAGCCCAGGAGGTAGAAGGGCTTCCAGGAACCCTAGTACCACCACCAAAACAAAACAAAACAAAAACAAAAACAAAACAAAACAAAACAAAAAAACCCAAACCTGTGTATCAAGATATAGCCCAGGCTTCATGTCTTCTGCGAAGTTGTCTTTGATCCCATCCCCCACCCTTAGAGATGGTTAGATATTGCTGAAGTGCTTCCAGAGTAACCTGGGCTCATTGCTGTCATAATGCATTTTACAACTACTTACCCATTGTTTAGTTTTCTTGTAAGACTACTTGAGGTCAAGAACCATGTTTTCCATCTGTCACTAATACCTATAATAAAGTACAAAATAAATGCACTTAGGCTGCATAAACCTCCACACTGAGGTTTTCTTCCTAACTTACCAGGAAGAACAAATCTTTTTTTATTCATTGAATCTTAATTCTACCTTCAGAAAGAGGGTCTTTCAAATTAGTCCACATCTGCATCTCCACTGCTAATTCCTTGCTTGAGCCACTACAGTCCACTAGAAGGAATAACAGACCATATCCTCAGTTCCTAGGCAGCACTGGCACATTGCAGGTACCTACATTCTGAATTAACTCAGTTCATCTTTCAAGACTGGTGTTTTGGTCTTTTCTTCTAGTAGAGTCCACATGCAGTCTGAGGGATTCTTCACCTCTTAATGTTCTGGATACACTGTAATTACCTGTGATCAGCCTTCAGGATTATCAGTTCATTCTCACCAGCTGTTGCACTTCAGCTTAGTTTATGGTCAATGACCATATCATTCACTTTATTCTTTCTCAAATCTTGCATTTATACTTTTATTATCCTTAGCCATTTGCAACATACTAGTCTGTTTTAGACAGTTCCATAAGTCCTAGATCTTCTTGTGATTTTCATCTTCTCTTTAAATTTAAGGCCCATCTTTTGTGAGACTATTTTCTCTGGGAGTCCTAAGCCCTAGGTTGTAAAAGTGAGTGCTGTGAATGGAATTTCACTTGCTTCTACTTAAGTGCTAATGGTTTCAATAATCTTGAATCAGTTTTCACGCTAATTTTTCAGTGTTCCTAAATCATGCTTGTAGGGCATTATTTGGACTTCTGCTTGCAAGTGATTTTTGTTCTGCTCAAGGCTTTAGAGAATCTACTTCCCTGCACAATTCCTGGCTCAACAGACAGACTTAAATGGAAGGGGTGGCTTCCCTAAGATTCCACGTTTGCATGCTACTCAATTGCAGAAGCTCCAGACAACCACTGGCTCCCAAGTCGTGCCTTTGTTGGAGCACAGGTATTAAAACCCCAAACCCTAGAAACCTTGTTTTGGCTTGAAACGTACTTGGGCTGTGATGGAGTCAGCTTTTACTTCTACCTCTGGAACAAGACACTTATCCTTTATAGTTTTTGAGACAGATGAGGAGGTGGCATAGACAGCACACGCTGGCATCTGGGGCTGTGGTGACTCCACCCCCACATTACCTCTGCCCACAACACTGCGAGAAGATCTGAGTGGTGAACTTTCTCACTCACTTTCACAGGCTTCAATGTCCTGAGGATAACATTGGAACTCTTTAAAACTTGATACCTGGGGCTCTTCAAGTCCTGGTTCCTGCCTACCTCTTCCTTTTTCCTTGACTGCCACCTCCACCCTGTGCCCCTGCTGGGCTTTTCTGGTGCTGTTCACTCTGGCTGAAATACCCCTCTCCACCCTCTTTGTTTGCTAACTATTCATCTTTAGATCTCACTGTTCCTGAGTGTCTTCTCTGGTCCTTCCAGATTACAGGAACATGTATCTACCCATATCACAGCACACACTGTGTCAGAACTTGTCCCTCAGGCTGCTGGGTCACTGGACTGTAAAGCTCTGCTGAATGCCTGGCACACAACAGGTAATTGCTTCATAACTGATGGATGCAGAGAACACTAAGTTTTTTAAAGTCTGTCTCTGGAAGAATGAATACCATGCCATATTAATCCTTATGTATTCATATGTCCAACAGTACCTTGGATAAATTAATAAGAAAAAATATCTTGTTTATATTGTGAGTGAAACTGAATTCCCTCACTGGTTCCCAAAGTAACAGAAATACATAACTCATCAGAAGGAATTTTCAGGTTACCCTGGGGACAATCCAAATGTAAGTCACACAAACTAGGCCTCTGAAAAAAATAATTTTCCTTTGAGAATCTGAATCAACTTTAATAAGTACAAAACAAAACATTAAGTAAATTTAATGCAACAACAATATTGATTAGTTATCCAGACAAAGCTTCCCAATACTTGTCTCCTCGCCTGCCCCCATTCTTGCAAGGCATGGAGAGAAGACAGAATTAACAAATAGGGTCTTCTGGCTTAATATCTTAAAAGTCTGAGAATCAATGTTCAGTATTTGTTTTCATGTAGCACCAGGGACAGGATTCCACACTATGGATCCTATGATGCACTGAAGGGTTTCTGCTCACAGAAAACTTTGTCTCTAAAGACAACAAAACTTAACAGTGCTGCATAAAACCTGCCAGGAATTTTTAAATGTCCTGTGGAAATCACAAGTTGAGATTTTTGTTGCTTGTTTTACATTCAATTTGGCAGCCTAAAAAAATAAGATGAAGGAACACAGATCAGCAATAGAGGGAATGACCAGAGCAGAGGAGTCCTGGGTATAACAAGAGATAGGAAGAACAGGAGGCATGGCAGAGCACAGATCAGGGGCCCAGGGAGGCCCGCCTCAGCCATGGGCTAAGTTACTGGAACTACTGATGGGATTCCACTGAGAGTCCTCAAGAGCCCGGGTGAGGGGAACAGTCCTCCCCAGACAAGGCAATCCCTCCCTTACTGGATCAGCTGAGATCCGTGAGAGCTTTATGAACCAGAATGAGCTGTGAATGTGTCCAGTCTTTACAAAAGCCAGAACAGGGAGGGTGCTTTCATTCGGATTCAAGGGATGTGCACCACCTCAGTTGGCCTTGCAATTTGTTGCATTTCCCATTTGAATACCTTCCATTAGTGTTTGTCCTTGGAAGGGCTCCACGGGGAGATAAAGACAGGGTATCAGAATGCTACATAGAGATTGTGAAGCCAGGTCAGGGAAAGCGAAGATTTGGTTCCAAAAGACACTAAAACAATGTCTGCAGAGACAAGCCTGGGCAGGCCCCGGGTGCTGGTCTCAGTGTGTTCCTAGGATGAATGAGCAGGAGGGGACACACACAAGGCAAGATCTTTGCACTACCCTCAGCTCAGCTGTCTCTGCTTCTTATCTGAAGGTGTCAAATGCCAGTGGATATTCTAACTTGCTTCTCTTGGTGAGAGCAGAAAGCAACAAGTAAAGTAAGAATATTCAGTTATCTACCTAAACTACTACTAGCAGGGAGTGATCTTTATGGACCATAAAAGACAAGGATATCTCTACTTACAGGAGAGATGTCAATTTGCCTATTTACTGGCAAATCTTAGAAGAAAAAGGGAAATTAGATATAAGTTACTGTATTTAGCAGATACTGATACCCTAAATCTGGAAATCTGAGACTGCTTGCTGGGGCCAATCAGAACCTTCCCAAAGCTCCTTTCACTTTTCTAGAATAGAGGAGTGGATAAAAAACTGTTAGCTGCTCTTTTCCAGTGTCACTGTTACTTTAAAAAATTAAAGAATAAGCCGGGCATGGTGGTGCACGCTTGTAATCCCTGCACTTGGGAGGCTGATACAGGAGGATCGCACAGGTTCAAAGCCAGCCTCAGCTACTTAGTGAGGCTCTCAGCAACTTAGTGAGACCCTGTTTTCAAATAAAAATAGAAAATAGGTCTGGGAGTGTAGCCCGGAGGTAGAAAGTCCTTGGGTTCCACCCCAGTAGCAGGAAAAAAAAAATAAATAAATAAAAAAATAAAAAATTAAAGAATAAAATAATATGATCCTTCTACTGGAAAAAAAATTCTCTTTATTCTTATTTTAACTGTCAATATTTATACTTCCCATGTAATGATTAGGAGCTGGAGTCCTGGGTTTGAAATGCTACCCTTATTAGCCATGTGACACTATTACCCTCAAAATGTGGCTAACACGGCCTACTTCACATAGCTATTTCAAGGAATAAGTGAAGTAACCTACAGAAGCCACTCAGCTTAGAGTCTGGCATAGGATAGGTGCTCAATATAGGTTATTCTTTTTCTTTCATATTCTTTGAAATCTTTTTGAGAAGGCAAGATTTCAATGATAAACAAGCAAACAGTCCTGTATTTCATCATAATTATAGAAATGCACAGGGAAAGTCTTGGTCTCCTTATTGTGTGTAACAGGAACAGATCAAGTGTTAAACCAAAGACAAAATAAACAGTCCTTGCTGTGAAGGCACTCTAAGATTAAATAAAGCTTGAACGGAGATGGGGTGGGATCTTAAAGTCTCCTCCACTTCTGCAACTGGCAGGAGGCAATCTGAGGCAAATCCAAGAAGCCCTATGTAAACACAACCCAGAAGGCCAAAGAAATAAAAGAAAATGCATTCCCTGACCTTTGGCCTTTTCTTTCTTCCTTCCTTCCTTTCTTCTTTCTTTCTTTTTTTGGTGGTACTGGGGATTGAACCCAGGGGCATTCTGCGCCCCCAGACAAATTTTATTTTTTGGGGGGCACTAGGGATGGAACCCAGGGGCCTTCTACTTCTGGGCTACACCTCCAGAACGATTTTATTTTTTATTTGAAAACAAGGTCCCACTAAGTTACTGAGAACTTCACTAAATTGCTTAGGCTGGCCATGAACCTGTGATCCTCCTATCTCAGTCTCCCAAATACTGGCTTACAAGTATGTGCCACCAAGCCCAACTTGACCTCTGGCCTCTGTGATCACACCATGATCATGTTTCTAACCATGTTGGAAAATCATTCTTCTTTTGAAAACCTACTATCATCATAATTATTTTATAATATATATAAATAATATATATTATATATAAATTATATAATATATATAATTATGCATGTAAAAAAATCTACCAATAAGTTATAAACCCACTCCCCAAAATCAATTACTTTATTTCTGCCACTAACTTTTTGGTTTTTTTTTGCTATTACAAAAGTAACATTTGAGTAGGAAGAGGAGAAAAGGCTCAATATTTATAATCCTTTTTTTTTTTTTTTTTGGTGGTACTGGGGTTCCTGGAAACCCTTCTACCTCCAGGCTACACTCCCAGTACCTATTTTTATACTTTTTTATTTGGAAACAGGGTCTCTTAAGCTAGCACGGCTGGCTTCGAACCTGCACAATCCTCCTGTCTCCGCCTCCCAAGCACGGGGATTACAAGTGTGCACAGCCACCACCACACCCGGCTATTACAATAGGTTTTAAGAAGCAGAATAAAGTGTAGAGAAGGGAAAGACAGGAAGAAATAGAGGCCAAATTAGTAGTGGATGGTACAGGGAAGTCAGTGTGGACAGACACAAATGTCCTTAAGTCTTGTTGACTTTGAGGTCTGCAGTAAGGTTTAAGGAGCATTAAGAACAAAGGTAAACACAAAAATGTAAAATAAAAATCCTAACAATTCACTTTAATGTTTCTCTACAGTTATATACTCAGGCCCAGGAAGCAAAATTAAAATGGTAGATAGTATTTGCTAGGTGTAGATAGTACTTGAGAGTACTTGTAGATAGTACTTGCCCGTGCCTTTAACCCTAGCTACTTAGGAGGCTGAGGCAGGAGGACTGCAAGTTTAAGGCCAGCATGGGCAGTAGTGATACCATCTCAAAATAAATTTAGAAAGGGCTGGGGGTAGAGTGCCTACCTGGTATGGAGAAAGCCCTGGTTCAACCTCTTGTACTTCATGGATGGGGGAGGGGGGGGAGAAAGTAAATAGTTGTGCCTTTAGAGGTAAATGACCTAAATTTTGGGGTTTTTTTTTTTTTTTTTTTTGGTACTAGGGTTCCTGGAAACCCTTCTACTTCCAGGCTACACTCCCAGACCTATTTTTTTTTTAATATTTTTATTTGGAAACAGGGTCTCTTAAATCAGCAAGGCTGACTAAGAACCTGCGCAATCCTCCTGTCTCCGCCTCCCAAGTGCAGGGATTACAAGCGTGCGCCACCATACCCGGCCTACATGACCTAAATTTTACCTCCTGTTCTACCTTATAAAATATATGTCATCCTAGACAAGTCTAATTACCTAAAGGCAAAGAAATGAATCATCATTTGGGAAACCATTCAGATTTTTGATAAGGAGGGTTTCACGAGGAATAAGAAGATAACCTATTGAGGTACCAGCATAGGATGGTGAGACAGATTTACTCAAGAACTGAGAAAAGTTAGAGGCAAATACAGATTCTAAGGGGCCATAGTTAAAATACATGGCCATCATGATCACGGTGGTTAATTTCCAAAACAAAGCTAGGATTTTTAACCTTAAGAGTTGAAATCAGTTATTGGCTTCAATATTGAGATAGGGTTATGCTAAGTTGCCCAGCTGGCCTTGAATCTGCAGTCCTTCTGCCTCAGCCTTCCCAGTAGCTGGGATTATAGGTGTTCAGCACTCAGCTGGTCATCTTCACACCTCAATTTAAAACAAAGTATCACCAATGCTATAAAACAAAAAAGGACATCAAACCTGACACCCACCCTCATGAGAGCAGCAGCTCTTACTTGGCAGAGAGACTTATTAAACTAGATGGATTCCATTCCTACAACAAACACAATCAGTGCCAATGACAGAAGTAGAGAGACCATTCTATAAGGGGGAGTAGTAGGCTATCACACCACAAATACAGCCTGACCTGAGATGCTGACATGAAGAGCTCAGGACATGGCAGTTCAGAAGGTATTTGCTAGCTGGGCATGGTGGGGCATGCCTATAACCCCAGTACTTGGGAGGCTGAGACAGGAGGATTGCAGGGTGAAAGCCAGCCTCAGCAGCTTAGTTAGGTCCTCCCCAATTAGGTTAGACCCTGTTTCCAAATAAAAGACAATATAATGCTGGGAGGTGTTGCTCAGAGGTAGAATGTCCCAGGTTCAACCCCTAGCATACCCCCCCCCAAAAAAAAGGGGGATTAGCGGTGTTGCTTGAATGCCCCTGGGTTCAATCCCCAGTACCACAAAAACAAAGGTTACTGTTTTGACTTTGCAATTAACATAGGCTATTAGGGTAACTCTGCTGTGCCTAGGTGGCTTCCTTCTTGATTCCTATGGATCCCTGCTTGCTGAGCCAGAGCAATCTGAGGTGGAATTCCTCAGAGAATCTGAGGAGCCTGAGTTTCTCTGCAGACTAAGCCATGATCCAAGGAAAAGTCATCCCAGAAGTCATTCTTGGTGTGGGCCCAGCCAGCGTATGGCTCCCTCTGGGGAACCCTGCCCCCAAAGCAAGGATGTGTTCCCAGTGCTTGCCATTGTGTACTCTGTAAAGAAGGGGCTCAAAAAATATGTGCTGAATTTAATTAAGCCTTTTCTATTTCTCATTCCCCAACCTAGATATAGAAGCACTGAAAATTCAGAAATCAGTGGGTTTCAGGGCAGTACACCACCTACAGGGCTAGCTGTGGGAATTGGGCAGTGGCATTTATTCCAATCTCAGGTAGCCTATCTAGCCTCACTGTGTGGTGGAACTTCAGTACAGACAAACTTCTTTAAGAGGGGAGAGAAGAGCAGGAATGGAGTTCACTTAATCCACAAACATCTACTGAACCTCAACTGTGTGTCCCACAGTATTCCAGGAGCTGGGAAGAAAAAGATGAAAAAGCTTAAGGAATTAAGGGGAAGTTAAGAAAGAGCAAAGACTTTAGCAATACTGGGAAGTCACAGCAAAAGCCTAGAATATGGGTGTAATCTATATGATCGAAATGAGTACCTTCTACAAAGAAAATTAAGGAAAATCAAGAGAAAAAAATATTTCATTATTTTATCTTAAGTTTGGCATAAAGATAACAAGGTATATGTACCAGTATTGGAATGGCCTAGGAAGATTTGGGAAAGCTCTGATTATTAATATATTTCAAAAGAAAATAATTGGTATATTTCAAAATAGTTGTGTCAAAATGGAGGCAGACATGGATAAAGAAAGGACTTGGTTTCTGCCTAAAACAGGCAGCTAGCTCAAAGTAATTAACAAGTCAATAGAGGAGAGCTAGGGCTTCCTCTTTCTAAAGACAGATCTACAAGATGAGCTAGAGAGGATGGGGCAGGGTTTGACCTTGCCCTTCATGAAAGGAGACACCTCACCACACCTTGCTAGGGGAGGTACCTTACAGGGACTTTCACTACGTCAGAGTCACGCTAACAAGATGGAGGTCATGGATATAAAAGGCCAAGTCCACGTGTAAGCCCTTTGGTGTACTCATTCAAGCCATCCCCTCATGCCATCTTGGCATGGGGCTGTATTTCTATTTTCTGTATTTCTATCTTTCTAATAAACTCCTTTAAATCTTCAGCAGCTGTTCAGGCGATGAATATTTATTCTTAGCTTAGGACAAGAATCCATGGTTTTTCTGTTTGTCTGTTTGTGTGGTGGTGGTGGGGGAATTACTTCTCCCCACACACACACCACGCACATTTCACCCTGCAATAGCATACAATTTTTAAAGTAAACTTAAATTTATAAAAGAACTCATTACTCACAAAAGATCAGATCACTAGTTAGTTTCCAGCACAAAAGTACTCACAGGTTTTTTGATCTTCAAACCGCTGCGATGTTTATGTCACAAAGTTGGGCCAAAGTCAGTGGTTCTCAAATGATGAATCCAGACCAGCATCTGCACCACCAGAACCTTGTTAAAAGTACAAATTCTCAGGTGCTGGTCCAAACCCACTATCAGAAGCTCAGGGAGCCAGCATGGTGGCGCATGCTTATACTCCTAGTACTTGGGAGGCTGAGACAGAAGGATTGCAGGTTCGCAGCCAGCCTCAGCTGCTTAGTGAGGCCCTCAGCAGCATAGTGAGACTGTTTAAAAGCAAAAAAAAAAAAAAAAAAAAAAAAAAAAAATAGGGCTGGGGGTATAGCTCAGGTAGAATGTTTCTGGGTTCAATCTCCAATACAATCTATGTTTAACAAGCATTTCAGATTCTTTAAGATAAGCTTGAGAACCATTACCTAAGGCAAAGACAGTAAACCGGAGGTACGTGAAGAAAAGAACCAACTCTTCCAGTGCTGGCCAAATTAAAGGAGGGTTAGTTAGTAAGAGAACACTCAAAGCAAGGAAGTTTAGAGCTGGTTCATATTTTATGTCTATGTCAACTTAACTGGGGGAAGAAATGTAAACCTGTAACTTACCTCATCAGTATAGTCTGCAAAGCCCAAGAGCCCCTCACATTGTAGGAAACCTTGTTGTGCTCTTGAGTTGATTTTCTACTGCAATACTGTCTAGAGACAGAGTGAAAAAAGAGTATAGCTGGAGGAGAAATGGGGAAAGATTATGAATTCCAGTATCTGGTCCCAGGAGAAAAACATCCTCCCCCCAACCCTGTTTGCCCTCTTATGCTACACAGTAAATAGCAGAAAGCTACCTAAGATCAATGGTCACAAACCCTAGTAGCTCTGCTGCCACACGCTTCTCACCAACAAGCCTGCCATGGCCATCCCACCACCTTTCTAAAGAGCTTTCTGGATCAAGGTCCATGGAGCAGCTTGGAAGAAAGGCTAGAAGGTGGGATGAGGGACTCTTCTAAGCATCCCCGTGGCTTCTGAGTGTAGCTACCCTGGGTGTCACCTGCAGAATGTGAACAGAGAAAAAACAACAGCTCTAAGCCTAGCCCCCTCTCAGCAAAAGCCCGGGTGTGGTGGTGCTCACCAGGACCGAAGTGGTTCAAGAATGGCTGGGCCTAAGAGCCTCCTTCCTTTGGGAAGTCAGCAGAGACCAAAACATAGTTATCAGAGTGTTCACAGAATAAGAACATCCACAGCTTGGGTGGGGGGCTGACCCATTTCTGACAAAACATAGTATATCTACTGCTTACAAAAGTAACAAACTTTCGATGAAGACGTCCAGGTAGCAGTTCCACCTGCTGACGGTAATGGCGGTGCCCAATCCAGCTGTCAGGGGGGAGAAGAGACCTGCAAGTGCGGGCGGCTGCCACTAGCTTGAAAGGAAGCTCCCGGTCGATCACAGCTGCAGCTGAAAAGCAAGAGACCAAACGGTCTCCTAAGACTGGCGTGACCACAGGTAACAGGATCAGGTGTGTGTGCTGGAGGAGGTGTGGGTGGTGGAGAGATGGGGGCTCTGCAGGGCAGGTAGCCCGCGGGGAAGATTCTTGAGCAATCTGAAAGGCAGGGTTAGAAAAGGCTGCGGAGAATCCAGGGGCCCAGCCACTCCTCCCAGGGTTCCTGCCGGGAGGAGGGGCAGCGGTCACGGAAACAATCCGCGGCCCGACGGCGTCTCCGCAAGCCCAGGAGGGGCGGAGCAGGCAGCCTGGGGCGCCACCCGCCACAGAGGCCACCCGGTGTCCAGGACGGCGCCGGCTGCCAGGCTCTGGGGGCGGGGTCTGCGGCCCTTCCCTCCTCCCGTCCGCCCTGCCCCGCCCGGCGCCCCGCACTCACGACTCCCGCAGCTCGCCGGCTCCTCCCCGTCCCGGCGTCTGCCCCACCCACTCCGGACCCAGCGGATCCGCTAGTCCCAGCGCTGCTCGAAGCACGTGAGGCCTTTGCCCCGGAACCGGAATCCGCCACTCGCCCCGCCTCCCGTGCGCTGGAGCCGGTCTAGGCCGTGGGAGGTTTGGTCGTCTCTGTGCCTCGCTTAGGTTACTCGGCTGCGATTAAATGAACACCCTGACCTTCAGTTCTCTACTTCCACAGCGTTTTCTTTTCTCTCCCTCTCCCTTTTTTTCTTCCGTTTTTATCCTTTGTGTTCGATTTGAGTTTTGGCGCTTGTACTACTGGTGCTGATATTGAGAAATGGCTTTAAAATGTATTTTAAAAAATAGCTTTGATATAGAAAATCAGCGCTTGGGTGCTGCGCAGGCACTCAGGCCGGTAAGGAACCTGCAGAGTTCCCAGCACCAAAAGTGATTAGCAAGAATATAATAGAGATGTAGCCCAGGGCCTTTTTATTTTAAAGACAAGTTTACATAGTAAATAACTTCTAGCAGACAGGCTAAAATTCCCCAGGGATGTGGGAGGATGGCACAAGCCTTCAAAGAGGGCAGATACCAGGAGATCCCTGACTTCAGTAATCAAATAACACATTTTGGGGTCTTAAAGATTTAAGCTTACACCTATAGGAAGAAGACTTTTGGTCAGGCGGGATATAAGATAGTGAATCCTCACTATCAAAGGCTTGCCCGGGAGAAGGGGTGGGTCTAGTCGGGTCAGGACGACTATTGATTAAGCAAAGATGAGGGATAAAATTATAAAAACTGTTCTATATCCAAAAGCTTCAGTGACTTATTTTCAACTCACTCCACAATGGCACTCTCTCTCTGACATAGTGCTTTAATTAATGGTCAGTCTCTTCTTTCTGCCTTTGTAATAATAAAAATTGCTTAAGTTTATAGCAGTAGAGTTTGGGTTATTCTTTTCTAAGGCAGCTAAGAACAAGAACCCATGGCTACATCTCACACCATTAACACTTGTGTTTCTTGATGTATTTGATGTTTTTCCTTTGCATTCTCTTGGGAATTTTGTTATATAGGGGAGTAGGTTTGGTTTTGAGTACTGGCTCTTGTATTCACCACTGTACTAGTATTGGGAAGAGGTTTTAAAATTTATTAATGTGTCAGTATTGGGAAAGAAGTCCAATTTTAAAAATATATCTTTTATACTAAGAAAGCCAGGGCTAGCTAGCAGGAAGAATGGGACTTGAAATTTACATTTTAAAGGAAAGAAGGGTTCTTTACATTTCTAAAATAATTTCACACATTCTGGGGGATAAGACAAAAGGTAGAGGCCTGTGTTTGGAGACAGGACTGCTCCCCCCATCCTGCCCCAAATCCTCCTGGAGAAAGTAGAACCAGGGCTGGAGATAAGGGGTAGCATTATCTCCAGATCAAAGGACCTGCCGCTGACTTGGTCGGGATAAAACACTTAGTAAACTGGAGTTCTTTGGCATTTTCATTCGAATTGCCCCCCTGTGCCCCGCTCCGGCACAGGGCTGTAACTATCTCTATATTTCTATCTTTTTAATAAACTTCTTTAAATCTTCAGCAACTGTCCAAGCCATGAATATTTATTCTTAGCTTAGGACAAGAATCCACGGTTTGTCTGTTTGTCTGTTTGTGTGGTGGTGGTGGGGAATTACTTCTCCCCACACGCACACCATGCACATTTCCCCCCGCAACAACCACCAGTAGCAGAGCTTCAGGCAAATGACATTACCCATCTAGACTGTTACGGTTTAAATGGCGGGGTTCTTTTCTTATTCAACTAAAGTTTGTTGAATAGAAAAAACCAATAGGCAGCTCAGTGCAGCTTTAACAAATCCTTATTACAAAATCAGTAGGAGAAAAAGCAGTAGGAAATATAGAAGGAAAAAACAGCATGCTGACTTGCATGCTGGAGAGCCCAAAAGTGGAACTCTGGCCCCTTTTTGGAACCCCAACCTTTAAATAGATTTTGTATTGGTATCTTTCTCATCAGTGTTAGCAAAGCAATGGGCTAGTTACTTATTCCTTAGCCAGGTGGTGCCTCTGTCTTCAGACAGTGCACTTACTAAGTGCAAGGGTCAAGAATCTACCTGGCCCTTGTCTCTATTGTATTGGGCAGTGTTAGTTGCTCATCGACTAGGGTGCTTTGAAGCCACACATGAAGTTTACCTTTCGTATGCCCAGGCCGGATCCCAGAGGAGAGGAGGTAAACAGAGGTACCCGTTGTCTCTATTGCAGTTTTAGGGCTAATGTTTCAGTTGACTCTAAGGCTTTTACTATAGGTTAATCATTAGAATGAAGGGCAAAGACAGAGACGAACTCTTCATTGTAAAAGCTGCAGCCCCCTCCCTACCCGAGTACATGCACAGCACTCAGGCTCTGACTATATTTTACATTTTGGAAATTATCAAAGCAATTTTCCAATACCAGCACATTAATACATTTTGACGCCTCTTCCCAATATTGGTACATAAACCTTAGTGTTCCTTTTGTAAAATAAGACAATAATAACATTGCCCTGAGGACTAAATGATATATTTCATAGGAACAGAAGCATAATGGAAGCTAAGAGAATAGTGATGAGCTTGTTCTCTATTTTCCTTTGAATGTTTCTTTGTGCTTCCTTGAGACTGTCTTCTCTGCTCCCACGTGTTCCCCTTTGCCTGGGTTGGCGACATTCCTGCCCACACCTGCCATTTTCCTTTGCTCTGTATCCTGTCTGTTTTGCTCTCCAAGTCAATCTTCTTCCCAACTCTGTCTTGTACATTTCATTTTCATGCACACATTGCTGGAATCTGTTCACTATATTTCGAATTGATCACATTAATCACTTTTAGTGGAGGGAGAGTGTATTAGGGTTCTCCAGAGAAATAAAAATGATAGGATATACAGATATATAAAATGAGATTTATTATGTGAATTGGTTCATGTGATTATGAAGGCTAACTGCCCTCTGTAAACTGAGGAGACAGTAATTCAGCTCCAGGCTGAAGGCCCAAGAACAAGGAAAAGAGTCAGCTGCTGAAAGACCAGAAATCTGAAGGTCAGAGATGTTGCGGGGGTGAAATGTGCGTGGTGTGTGTGGGGGGAGAAGTAATCCCCCCCCCCACCATTTGCCCCCAAAACCAAATGAAAAAGGTAATAGTGAAAGGCAGAAAAAGAATTTATTTAATATAGCTATATCAAGAAGGCAAGGGGGATCAAGTGTCCTCAGCCCTGTCTTTGGGATACTGACAAGAACTTCAGATTTAAATAGGGAAGGAAGAGAAGCAGTAAGCAAGAACATGCATTGTTAATCATTCTTGGTCAAACTGGTTTGGTGGATTATTATCTCATGCTTGGTCACGCAGGGTCCTGCCAGAGATTATAAAGCTAATCTTGCCTTAGGGAGTAGTTTTGACTCTTGCCGCAAGATGTTTATCCATCACATCTGAACTCCAAGTTGAATACAGGAGATAATGACTCAGAACAAAAGAAACATGGAAAATGGAGGTAGAATTGCCACACTTTCTCCTGATTTTAATTACTCACTGGGCATCCACAGCCTTCTTTAGACTCAAGCGAACAGTTATTGTTTTCATCAAAAGCAGCCTCTAAATCCTTCTTACAAGAATAGGGAAGACCCAAAGTGAATGTGAAGACATAATTTAGAAAGCAATCATCATAGGTCAGGCACTCAGACCGAGACAACAATAGTAGAGATGGAGATCATTGCCTGCCTTCCTTTCTTCCTTCCTTCCTTCCTTCCTTCCTTCCTTCCTTCCTTCCTTCCTTCCTTCCTTTTTGCAGTAATGGGAATTAAACCCAGGACCACACACATACTAGGTTCTCAGTCACTGAGTTACATCCCAAGTCCTTTTTATTTTGTTTTGAGACAGGCTTTCGCTGTTGCCCAGGCTGGTCTTGAATTTTCAATCCTCCTTTATTGGCTCCCAAGTAGCCGAGATGACTGGTATGTGCCACCATGCCTGGGAACTTATTATCCCTCCTCTCCTCTCCTCTCCTCTCCTCTCCTCTCCTCTCCTCTCCTCATCTCTTCATTTTTCTTTTCTTCCCTCCCCTCCCCTCTCCCTCCTCCCCTTCTTCTTCTTCTTCTTCTTCTTCTTCTTCTTCTTCTTCTTCTTCTTCTTCTTCTTCTTCTTCTTCTTCTCCTTCCTCTCTCTCTCTCTCTCTCTCTCTCTCTCTCTCTCTCTCTCTCTCTGTACTGAAGGTTGAACCCAGAGGCATTCTAGCTCTGAGATATACCCCCTGCCATATCTTATTTTGAAATAAGGTCCCACTAAATTGTTGAGGAGCCTCACTAACTTGCTGAGATTGGCCTCAAACCTGTGGTCCTCCTGTCTCAGTCTTCCAAGAACTGGGATTACAGGCATGTGCCACCATCTCTGGCTGTTTATTATTTCTTTAATACTATTTGATAAAAATCAAAGGACTAGTTTCTGGGAAAATGGTGGGTTGTGCACTTGGGATAGAGATTATTTTCTAAAAAACCCACAAAGGAGCAGAAGTAGTTGGTGAAGTCAGTTCAGTTGAAAGTGTGTGTAGGAATTTTGCTCTCCTAGGTATCCATTCCAAATCTGGCTGAATACTAGGTATAGAACATGGAAGGTTCCAGAAGAGCTATGTGTACATGGTATTGTTATAGTTGGAGTCATTTGAATTTATAAGAATAAATAATTCAAAATGAATGAAAGTGTTCAAACCAAAGTGAGCCACTATGTCAGCCACTAGATACTTTAATGAATATATAACTAGCTTCAATTTTGCATTACTTTCTATTTTCTCATATTGGATTTTTTGCATACTATGCAAATATTGTACCATGGAGCTACATTTCCAGACACTTATTTATTTATTATTTATTTTTGCTTTGAGTTAGGATCTTACTAAATTTTCCTGTTGCTCACTAACTTCAAACTTGAGATCCTCCTGCCTCAGCTTCTAAGTAGCTAGAATAACAGGTATGTACCACTGGGCCTGGATTCATACTGGAATTTTAAAATATTTTTCCCAAGTTATTGAATCATGGAGTGATAGGAGCCTGATAAAAATAATGGTGACTTTTTTTTTTTTTTTTTTTTTTTTTAGAATTGGAGTGGTGACTCTAGTTCTCAGTGATATGCTGTAAGGAAGACAGCAAGAAATCTAGTCTGAGGCACATTGGAATAGTGATCTGTGGTAGGTTAAGAAAGATCACATACTCTGTCCTTATAGAGTACTGAGATGCAGGCTCCTGCTTAAAGGGTTAACAAGGCAACTCAGGCTCCTGAGAAGCAGCTTGGAATGCCAGGCTGGGAGGCAGGCATACTTCCTCTAATCAGTGAGCTATGTGTTTTGCCAAGATTCCTTGAAGGTCAGGAAGCAGCTCCAGGTTTCTTTGCATATCTCCCAGTCTAGACATCTCTCAGAAAATTTTATTGGTATGATAAACAGCTTGAGATGTTACCAGTGATCACACGTGTTCCTTGCTTCTATTTGTAAAAGAAAGATTTGCATTGTTTGAGATTAGTCCTTTGGCTTTACTTACACACATACATTGTTGCTTTAAGAAAACCTTGTAATGTCTGAAATAGCTGATAGTTAAGATTTATAAAGTCTTCTTTTGGAACAACCACTGGCTGTGGTTTTTAATGAAGTCTAAGATGGGTTGACTAAAACTCAGTTTGAGTTCAAGGTCAGGTAGCAGATGTTTTCATATGCATATGTTTGGGATTTGGAAAATTTGCTCTTCAACTTAGTGTTAAAAAATATGAGTTCAGCTGGGCATGGTGGCACACACTTGTAATCCCCAGCGCTTGGGAGGCTGAGACAGGAGGATTGCGCAGGTTCAAAGCCAGCCTCAGCTATTTAGTGAGACTTTCAGCAACTTAGTGAGACCATGTTTCAAAATAAAATATATAAAATCGGGCTGGGAGTATAGTCCGGAGGTAGAAAGCCTCTGGGTTCCACCCCCAGTACCACACACACACACACACACACACACACACACACACACATATATCCCCCCCCCACATACAGTAGTAAAGAAACTTGCTTAACCTTGCCTACCTCTGCATCCTCCCTCCACATGAATTTTAATTCTGCACCTTCTTTTTAATACCTAACATCATGAAAATGCTGCATTACCAAAGTGTGCACATTTTCATGAACTCAAACTTATTGTCAAGGATTCTACTCTGGAGCTCAAACTTTCATTAAAGTTACTAATAGTAAAAGAAGAAACAATATCCAAGGTTCTAAGGAGGAGGTTATTTATGATATGATTTGAGTGATTCTTTGATCTTTGAGGGAAAAGTAGAATATGCACAATTTAGAAAGATATTTGGGCTCTAAGAGGCCTAAGACAGTGTAGGGTACATTGTGGAATCAAGCTCTGGCATGTCTCTGTGGCCATTGCTCCAGTTCCTCTAGCCACTGGAGCCAGACAACAGCCTTTTTGGTGTCTTGGCTTCCCATATTGGGAAGGATGGTCCCAACTCAGGTTTGGCCACCTGAAAGTCTTTACATAATACATTTTGCTCTTGGTGTCCAGATGTTGGAAGCTTTACCTCTGGGTCATTGGAAAAAGGCTGATTCTGTAAAGAATTCTTGGCTTAAATGATGGAAAATAATTCTAGTAGGAGTCAGAGACAAAGAGATTTATTTGGGAAATAAAAAATACACATTCAAGAGAGAATGCAAGCCATCTCCATAGTGAAAGATTCATTTGGACAGCATGGCTCTTGTTTTATAGGAGACTTTCCTGAGCAGTGGTGGGAGGAGGTATGTAAGGATGAAGTTGGTTCAGTAATCACAAGATGATTTAGGATGTTTGGTCATCTGGGTCCTGATGGGGCTCTTCCTATTTTATCAATACGTATCTCCTGTTTATACTATTCAGGAATAGCTAACAGTATCCAAGGAGATTACTGTTTGTGACCACTATTTTCTGACCAATAGCTAACTATTCTTAGGTTAGATAATGAACAGTTCAAGGTATTTTGCAAGTAAATAAATTTCCAGTGAAGTATAGGACCACTTTTCTAGATCTTTTGTGTGATCTCTATTGTCTGATCAGTATGTGCCTCTTTGAGGATAATCAACAGATCAGAGTAATTATTAAATATTAAATCATTTTAATTATTAAATTAATATTAAATTGAATTATTATGTAACATTGGTTATTATTTTAATAATATTTATTTTTAGCATTAAGTTAATTTAAAATGATTAAATAATCAGGATAGTTATTAAAGAGTTATAAATTCCTCAGAAACTTGGAACTAACAAGCCTGGCTGAGGAGTACTGGGGAAGCTTTGCTGCAGTCTTCCATATTAAAGTTACATTTTCCTTGTTTTCTCTCCTTTTACATACATATTTTTGTTTCTTCTCTCCTAGCTCAGGTAAACTTCTCTAACTCTGGTGTTTCCAATTCTTAGAAATGATGCCCTGGCAGACACATTATATCAATATTCAATAACATATGAAAAGTACATGAATGCATGTTGTCTCTTGAGTTTCATGAGTTGAAGCCTAGTAGTATTCTTATAGTTGTTCTTCCCATCTGTATAGTATCTGTCAGGGTGTTTTATGTTATCGTTTCTCTGCCATCAGACATGAAACCCTTAAGGCAATAGGTCAGACTCAGGGAAACTAATGTTTATAAGACTCAGAGACAGATTTTTACCAATATTTTAAAATAAACAATGCAACTCAGATGCACCAATTCTTGAGCATTTGCCAAGCCCATGCAAATCTGAAGTTCTTCCTGGCATTTCTAAAGACTGTGTGGCCATCTCTGTGAGCTTTTTTTTATGGGCTATCTCTAGTCCAAAGTATATCAGTCCAAACATGAAAGGTATCTCCTCCTTGATTTATACAACACACACACACACACACACACACACACACACACACACACACACAACACACACACTGAGTTATATGCACATCCTATTCATCCATGCATTTGGTAATAGAGGAGAGTTTATTGAAGGTTCTAGGAGGAGACCAATTAACATGATAGAGACATGACTTCAAAATGAATATAATACATTCCCATTCCTAAAATGCTTCTTAAATCTACAGCCATGCCACCTTAAATGCACTCAATCTCATCTAAGATGTTTCTCAGTGATCTCAAATTAAGAAATTTTCATTGACTTCTATCTATAGACTTCTCTACTTCATTGCATATCTTTTTGCTCCTTTTTTCTCCTTTTACTGTTACTTTCTCCTCTGAAGAGAATTAAATGCCCTCTATGGTTATCTAGGACCATTTAAACTATTTTTTGGTGATAAAGCTTTTGAGAACATTCATGTCCTTAGGTTTTCTCTTTACCTTCAAATGACCTATTACCCATACTCAGCCTCCAAATAGTTTCCTGTGTTAATAGGTATAGCATTTGAGATCATAACATTTTCTTCTCATAACACTTGGTTTTGAAAATGTAGTTTTCCATTTAATACTTAAAGGAACATGTAATCATACTTTTAAAAAAATCATAGTTATAATGAGCTTTCATTAATAGTCTTTATTGGTGAGTGAGGGACATAAATACTACTCATTACTACAAACTGGGTCTCATCTGCATTATGCTCTACCATTGTTGGACATCTTGCCTGAGAAAAGATTTGTTGCCTCCCTTGAGTGACTTTGCATGCTAACCATGCCTATGAACATAAAACTTCATGTGATCTTGGGGCTGAGTTTTCCAGCAACAAGGCCTTCAGAGTTACATTAGGTTTGAGACATCTACTGACTGTACATGGTCTACTTAGGTTGAATTCCAGAAACTGGCATAATATATGAAGTGTCAATTAGAAATTTTCATAAGATCCTCAAGTTTAGGTATTATCTGACAATGAACCCTTTTAGGTTCATCTTAAAATGCACATCATATGAAGATGAAAGTGTCTGTATTGACAAACTATCAAACAGAAACCTGGCTTGTTTTAAACATTTCTGAGAGACCACTGGCATTGATCAGGAGACACCAGCATACTTCTCTTGTGCTGAAGGTAATGATGCATGAGTGCCTCATGCCTCTGACAAGAAGACAAGGCAGAAGGGGCTGTCATAAACAAAGAAGGAAACAGGATTCCTTACGCTTTTCTGAAGTTGCTGACATCTGTCCCAGCCCTGAGTAGTTTTCATTTTTAGCTTTCAACTGAAAAAGGCCTGGGTTCTATCTCATGCATCTGAGGTATCCTAGTATTTTCTTGGTGGAGGATTGGGTCACTTCTCTTTAAGGAGAACCCTTAGTTTATTTATATGTCACAAATTCTTAAAGTGGACCTTAGTTTGCTTTCATTTTGCTACGACTCTCAACTAGAGCTTTTAGATTTGGCAATGTTGGTGGTGGGGTGTTCTGTTTTACCAAACAGTTTTACAACCCTGTCTCACATTTAATCATTGTATTTGTGTTAAGCTTTTGTTGATGTATTGGGCCTTTTACTTTGCATGCTGACTTTTTGGATAAGTCATTGCTTTCCTTAGGGCTCCCTTTACCTCCTTGTTTCTAATGGTATAAATAAAGGGATTTAGAAGGGGTGTGAGGATAGTATTTAGGACAGATACAATCTTATTAATCTTGAAGGACGAGTGTGCTGTGGGTCTCAGGTACATGAACAAAACAGCTCCATAGAGCAGAGAGACAACTGTCAGGTGAGAGGCACAGGTGGAGAAAGCCTTTTGGCGGCCAGTTGCTGAAGGAATTCGTAGGATGGTGGAAAGGATGTAGATGTAAGAAATGATAGTAAAGAGGAGTGACCCTGGGATCACAAAGATGGTTGCCAGGAGGCCCAAGAGCTCCAAAACGCTGGTGTCTGCACAGGCTGCTTTTAGGATGGGACCAACATCACAGTAGAAATGATTGATAATATTGCTGCCACAGAAGGGCAATTGCATGAGCAGCACTGTCTGAACAAAGACAATGGTGAAGCCCACCACCCAGGAGCTGAGGGCTAGCTGCAGGCAGAGGTGGCTGGTCATGATGGTGGGGTAGTGAAGGGGCTTGCAGATGGCCAGGTAGCGGTCAAAAGACATGGCAGTGAGGATCAAGAACTCAGTGGTGCCCAGGAAGAAGTGGAAGAAGGCCTGCACCAGGCAGCAGGGGGCGCAGATGATTGTTTTTGCTACCACAAAGGTTTCCAGCAGTTTGGGGATGACGGTGGTGGTATACCAGATCTCTAGGAAGGCCAAGTTGCAAAGGAAGAAGTACATTGGAATTTGTAGCCTGGGTTCAATCCAGACAATGACAATAATGAGCCCATTGCCTGCAAGAGTTAAAATGTAGATGAGGAGGATCACCAAAAAGAGAGGAGCTTGGAGTCCTTGTATACCAGGAAAGCCTAGGAGGATGAACTCTGTGATTGCTGTGCCATTTCTCATGTCTCTTGATATACTAGAAGGACAACAAGGAAGAAATGCCTTAGAATCATTATCTATCTATGTGCATGGAGAGATTTTAGTTCTTATCTTTCTTTACTTATTACCTTTCTGGTTATATTTTATAGCTATCTTACTGGCTTACATCTTAGATTTCTCATATATATGGATCATAGAGTTGGGGCTTTAAAAATAGTTCCCTCCTTTTTTCCTTCCTTCTTCCATTTTTACACTGCTTGGAATGGAACTCATAACCTTGTGTGTGCTAGGCAAGTGCTCTACCACTGAGCTATATCTGCAGCCCATTCATACAAATGTTCAATGGGCACTCCTTCTTTACTGGTAATTTGATTGGTTTTTCCCAGCTAAACTAGCTTTTAATAAACTTTGAAAGTATAAAATATACTTGACAAATGAACAAGTATTTCTTTTACCATTATACAGCTATGAGAATAATAATTTTAATTAATTATTGGTCAATAATCCTCACGATAACTTAAAATGGGTAGTATGGCCAGATGTGGCAGCACATGCCTATGATCTTGGTACTTGGGAGGCTGAGACAGAATGATAGCAGGTTCAAGGCTAGCCTCAGCAACTTAGTGAGATCCTCTTTCAAAGTAAAAAACAAAAAAAGGACTTATGGTATAGCTCAGAGGCAGAATGCTCCTGGATTTAATTCCTGGTATTATGTATAATTATGTGTGTATGTAAATGAACTTATGAGTTAATAAGAAATTGATTCTTACTCCCATATTGTATTTTGAAAGAGAATTATTGACTATATTACAGATATGTCTAAGGAATCTTGCCTATGTGTATGTGTGTGTATGTCATAATAAGTAAAAATCATTGTTATTATATTAGTGGGGGAATACAACTGAGTGAATTGAACAGATATGGATACACATCCACATTATAATTAAGATTCTTTTTCCTTTTTCTTTTTCCCCCCCCCCAATAACAGTGATTAAATCCATGGGCACTCTGTCCTTATCCTTATTCACTTTTTGTTTTGAAAGAGGGTCTTGTGCCTGGCGTGGCAGTGCATGCTTGTAATCCCAGTACTTGGGGGGATTGTAGGTTCTTGGCCAGCCTCAGCTACTTAGTAAGGCCCTTCTCAACTTAGCAAGACCCTGTTTCTCAATAAATAAAAAAATAGGGCTGGGAGTGTAGCTTGGAGGTAGAATGCTCCTGAGTTCCATCTTGAGTACCACAAAAAAATAAAAATAAAACAAAACAGGGTCTCACTAAGTTACACAGGTTGGCCTTGAACTTGGAATTCTTCTAACTCAGCCTCCTGAATAGCTGGATTTATAGGTATGATTTACTACACCAAGTGCAAATTCCTTTTCTTTTGAGGAGACTAAGAAAGCATTCAAAACTAAAAAAACAAAACTGTTTATGATGTAGAACATGTACTAAAATGGAATTCAAGATTCCAGGACCAGATGTATTACAGCTTGATATATTGCATATTAGATAAACATCTATAGACAATAAAAAAATGGAAAAAGGCAAGCAATTTCAAAGGAAATCTTGAAAAGTACATTCCTATCAAAATCCTCCTTTGTAACTAGATATCTTTTTATAACAATGAAACATTCTGACTTATATGTGCAAATTCATAGACTGAGAACTTTCCTTCTGATATACTAAAATTCACTAGAAATTAGTAAAATGATGTACTTTCTTACTGAAGCTATTCTTCTCTATTGTTTCCTTTTTAAATGGGTAAGATAAATTACTGTGTATGAGTTGTACAATTTTCAGAGTACATTGAAAACAGCATGAAAGACACAATTGAAAGTTTATTGATAGGCTGTCTAATTTTCTCTCATATGCAAGAACACTAATTCTCTGAGAGCTTAGGAAGGAAAATCACTTTCATTTTTTCTCATCCCCTTTCTAGAAAAAGTTGCTTTTGCTTAGACTATCACAAGCTCCAGTGCTTTTTCATGAAATGATGGGAGAGAGAGTAAGAATGAGGAGAGAGAGAGAGAGAGAGAGAGAGAGAGAGAGAGAGAGAGAGAGAGAGAGATTGATTTACATGTGCTTTAATGGCCATGTAGCTGGCCATGAGCCTAATCCTTCTATATAAGGTAGATATGCAATTATCTTCTTTATTGCCTATGCAGGGGAAAGTGACAGTCTTTCCAGCCCAATATAAAATTTCTAAAAGTTAAACATTTCACAATTTTGGAGAATAAGACCTATGAACTTCACAAGCATTTTCTAGGAGCTTGCTCTATTTCAAATACTGCCAGGCAGTTAAGAAGATGCTAATTTAGATAGGGAGAGAGACCATGTATGATAATTACAACAGAACCCAGTGTGTGAAAGTATAGAGTTATGACATATTGCTTTTGGAACACTCAGAGAGGAACCGTTACCCAGACAGGGTAGGGGTTGAAGGATGTTTTATGGAGAAGAGGCTCATGCTGAGTCCTGTAGCTGAATAGGAAGAGAGTGGAATGGGGAGAGGACAAGGACCTAGTGCTCGTGAAATAGCTCCTGAGCTGGGGCTGAGTGTCAGGCACATTCTGCATTTCTGATAGGTGGAGAAGCTTATATGATGGAGTAATGAGATACTGGGAGGGGAGGCTCCTTGAATCAGAAAGTTTGTTAACATGAGCCAAGTGTGTGTGTGTATGGTATGTGTGAGAAATATGGTGGCAGCTGGCCAGGGTGGTGCATACCTGTAATCCCATCACTAGGGGGCCTGAAACAGGAGGATCATAGGTTAGAGGCCAGCCTCAGCAATTTAGCAAGACCCTCAGAAATAAAAAATAAAATAGAGCCAAGCATGGTGGGGGAAGCTTGTAATCCCAGTAGTTGGGAGGCTGAGACAGGAGGATCAAAGGTTTGAGGTCAATCTCAGCAACCTTGTGAGGCACTCTGCCAATTAGTGAGACCCTGTTTCAAAATAAAAAATAAAATTGGGCTGGGGGTGTAGCTTGGAAATAGAATACTTCCAGATTCAGCCTCCAAGAACACCTCCCCCAAAACAAAACAAAAAAAAGAGTATGATAGTGACCTTCATCCATAACATAGGTGCATGTAGATCTAAGTTTATGAAGGAAGGGGCTGCCGGTGAGCTTTTTGAGACCCTGATCAGAGATAGCACTGCTGTGGTATCCAGGTAACCTGTAGCACAGGCAGGGAAGAGACGTATTCTGTCTGTTTTTGTGAAGAGTGGAGCTTGGCCCAGGAGGAGCAGAAAACTGCTAATAGAAGTAGCAGTGCCTAGTGAGGGGAGGGGTCCTCAGCAGTACCCAGGAAAAGAGATGCAGAGCCACTGAAAGTGGCAGGAATCAGGTAGGTGGCTGCTGTCCAGATATCTGCGTTGCCTGAGCTATGAGCCATGTAGAGTTTCTTGAGGGCCTGAGGCAAACTGTGTGTCTCAAGCTAACAAGTAAAAGCAGTAGTCAGAGAAAAAAAGCAACCTTAGGAAACTTAAGTTATAGAATTAAAATACTAGGATTAAATATGGCTGTGTACTTATCAAAATTCAGTCCTATAAACTATTTTCTTTTCCTTTAGAAAAGTCACAACGTGTGGGGTCAAATGGTGTTCTCCTATTTCCTGTGTCAATGAGTTATCTCCTTACTCAGTCTCCACTCTCTGCTTTCCATCTCCCCTGGGCTACTCCAATTAATGCCATCAATTTTCCATCAGTATTTGAGCACAACCTCCTAACTGGACTACCTTTCTCCTAACTCACTGCACTCTTTTCTATCCATAGTTTATATTGTTAGCAAGGGTTATCATCTATTTTTTATAGTATCAGGGATTGAATCCAAGGAGTGTTCTACCATTGAGCTACATTCCCAGCCATTTTTAATTTTTTTCTTTTAATTTTAAGACAAGATCTTGCTAAGTTGCTGAGGCTGGCTTTCAACTTGCAATCTTATTGCCTTTGGCTCCAGAGTAGCTGGGATTACAGGCATGCAGCACTGTGGCTGGCAAGGGTGATCATTCTAAAAACTAGTTCTGACCATGTCATGTCCTTCCTCAGAACCTGAGGGTAACATCTTAAACCCTTGGCATAATATTCAAGGCCATCGATGATCTGATCTTACCTCCCCGAGTCACATTTGACTGGACACACAGCCACACTCAGCTATTTACATGTGGTCTGTGGCTGCTTTTATGCTGCAATGGCAGAGTCCAGTAGTTGCAACAGAGATCACGAGGCCCCCACACCCTACTGGTCCTTTATAGAAACAGTTTGCTGACCTCTGCTCTAGTTCCCTGAACATGCCATCATTTCTTTTGCTTCGTAGTTGTTGTAAATGATGTTCCCTTTGTCTAGAAAAGCCACCCCCACTTTAACATTTTTTAAAATCTAAGTCCAGTTGGACTTCCAGATCTCAGTTTACGAGCCACCAACCTCTATGGGAGGGCTTCCCCAACTTCCCATGTCCAGCCCAGTGGAGGTCCTACTCCTACACACTTACATCACGCCCTGTGCATGTCTATACCTGGACACTTACAGAATTGTATGGACTGTGTGCCTGGCTTCCTCCATAGACTATAAGACTCTGAACTGTGAGGGCAGCAGTAATATCTGCAGAGACTAAGCAGAGAGCTTAGCACAAAGTAAGCTCTCAAGAGATATTTCCTGAATGATTAAATTTTGGATAGCTTGTTGGCAATCGGTGCTCAGTTACCACTGAGTTTGTGTAGACTGCTACATATGCAGGTTTATGTGTATGTACTCTCTTGTGGAGAGTCATTTCACAGTGGGGTCTCTGTGCTTTCGAATAATCAGTTGCCAGGTCTCCTGTGGCTTCTAGCTTCTTTTCATACAAGTTTTGCTGCAAACCTTTCTGCTCCATATTTTTCTATTCAGGATATGCTGTTTCTTGTATTTTGGTTCTTCTCTCAGCTTTTTCAGACTGCCTGAGTTAAGATAGCTTTCTCAACTCATTTAATGCTCAGTTGAGCCAGTTTTTCTAAGCTATATTGTTGCAATAAGAGATCCTGCCTTTTTTCTTAAACTTTTCATAGGTAGAAGAAGGAAAAGAGAAGAAAAGTATTAACTTTCTTTTTCTTTACTGGATTTGGAAAAAGGGCAAAATGCCTCACACCTTGTTTGTTTTGTTTCTTTGTTACATCTTTGTTGACATGGATCAATTTCAATTTTCAAAACTTTAACCATCAAGGAAATTTGAAGATGCCAGTGTGGCACAAGCTTAGAGTAACTAAATACATAAGTTATACATTCTACAAAGGAAATAAATGAGAGTCACTACATGGGGGATGATGCTGAGCTAGAAAGTTTGGAGAAAGACAACCAGTTTCAAATTTACCCCAAGGATGGATGGTTCTAGGTAAGATACAGAGAATGAAGACCACTGTCATTTAGGAAGGTCCAGGCCTAAGTCTTTGTTATGACTTTTTTGCTTGTGATTGAAATTCATTTATTAAAATTTGCTTAAAGGTATTATGGAATCAAAGCTATCTGTATCTAATTATTCTAGAGAAAAGCAAAAGTTTATCCAAAACATTAATCTTTCCCTCTTTGTTGCAAAGCAATACTTACAGCACTAGAATTTCCCAGGAAAACACTTCTGGTCCAGAAGTATGTCCTCACCCACAAATAGACTGAAAGAAAAGGGAAGTCTTGTTATAAAGCCAGTCTACTAAAACAAAAATTTTTTTCTTTTTTATTGCATTAGAAAAAGGAATCTCTTTCTAGAATTTTCTCTTTATAGAATTTAAGGCAAATTCTCTTATGCATCATTGAATTCTATTCATAAATCTTTTAAAAAGTGACAAGGAAATGGTGTTTACTGAGAGTAATTATTACATCAGTTGACACTAGGTCAAGATTTCTTCTCTGAAAATAATGATTTGTTAGTGGGGCCCTTTTGTAGCCTCCTCTGGGAAATAAATCTCCATGGGTGTGCTCCAGAGAGTCCCAGAATACAAGGGAGATCTCACTAAAAGTTTATTAAGAAGTTGAGCTAAAGAATTTGCAGCATTCTAAGTTCTAATTGGTACCAGTCATCCTTACATTCCTAAAATAATCTGTGTTTGAGATCCATGATTTTATGGGTACTAGATCTTGGACTACCCAGTTGTTCTAAGACTAGAAATCAATGGTTTTTTTTTTTTTTTTTTTTTTTTTTTGCGGGTCTGAGGATGGAACCCAGGGGCATTCATCCTCTGAACTACACCCCTTGCCCTATTTTTTATTCTTTAATTTTAAACAGGGTCTCACTAAATTGTGGATGGCCTTATTAAGTAGCTGAGGCTGTCTGTGAACTACGATCCTCTGGTCTCAGCCTCCCAAATGCTGGGATTACAAGTGTGTGCCACCACACCCAGCAATCAATGGTATCTTAACAATTGCCTGGGGTTGTCTAAAGTATTGAACTAAATGGGTAGGAAATTTTATTAATAACATTAAAATGGCCAAGTACACAGAAATTCCAGAGTGAGCCAAATGGAATTGTATTTTATTTTCTTGTGAACTATCATGATAAAAAAATGACAGATGCCTGAAGTATAGAAGGTCATATAGAGAATTGTTGGAGATAGCATGTGTAATTAACCATAAGAAGAGGTGCTATGAAAAATAGGAAAATAGAATTTCCTATTTTATAACTTTAAAAATATCTTTAATGAAGATAATTTACATCGAATAAAATGTACTAATTTACAATATAAAGTTCAATGAGTTTTGAAGATGTGTGTACACATGTAACCACCAAGATAAAATATAGAATGTTCTTAGCACCCTAGAAAGTTCCTTTGTGCCCATCTTTAGTTCTATCTTAACCTCTCTTACTCTAACAACTACTGATCTGATTATTATGTTGGTAGAGAAATCTCCTGTTGTTGTGTGACTTTATAAAAGAAATCATACAGTAGATGTCTCTTTTCCCTTGGCATTCTTTTTTTAATATCCTATTCTTTTTTTATACCTTTGTTGGTGCATTAGTCTCACATCATAATGTAGTTCCTAGTGATAGTGACGCACACATGCACACAGCATTTGGTGCCCCCCCTCCTGCTCTGCTCCCTCCTTACTCCCCCTTCTCCCATACAGGGTATTGAGATTGACATTGGTCACTTCATATATATACATAATGCCAGTGAAAGTTGTTCCTTCATTGATTCTCCCTTCCCCTAGTGTCACGGACTAATCTCAGTCGGTTTGTAATTGTCCGTTCCCGGTCAAAATCTCAGAAAGATGGGACAAAAGGCAGGTGGAGTTCTGCAGATTCTTATCTGCAGCGATTCTTTCTCCTTTAGGGACTGAATTTTCTTTAGGTCCCTAAATGACGACGCTTTGGAAAGAATCTGAGGTGGACAAAGGCTTCTTGAGCCAATGACACTTTACTATGAAAACCCCAAGAAATTTATACACTTCACCAGTAAAGTTAAGAGAAAGGGGGGCGGGTGTCTTTCAGCTGGCTGTTGGCCTTTGAAGAATTAACTTCTGTTCCTCTCCAAGGTCCCAAGGTCTTGTAGATAAGCAGTTGCAGGTGGCAGCCTCCCAGGATAGTCAAGGCTTGGGAGCTTCTCGGGAACTTTTCTTGGAACTTTCCATCTTTTGGGCTCAGTTCATATAGCAAGTGTGGGGAGATGTGGTGATTCAGGTGGATGTGATGGAGTTTCTTCAGGTGTTGGCATCTTATCTTCTAAATCTGAAAGCTTAAGCATACTCACAACACAGTTTGGCAGACAAAATATCACAAACAACACCACAAGGTTCTTAGTTTTAATTGTTAGATGTATTTCCTTAACTGCTGAGCACTCTTCTTTAGACAACAAGCCTATTAAAAGTCTACTTATCTTTAATAATCCACTTCCCTGTCACAAACTCTCTGCAGTCTGCTTCTAACTTTCTAATTTCTTTCTTTTCCAGTTGGGACTTTCTTATGATAAGCTCTTTTTCATGCAAAAATGCTTTTCTTACTCTTACGGTATTTCTTTTCCTTCATACATATATATTTAAAATGTCTGTCCTTTATTTTGTAATATTTATTTCTAATTATGCGGCCAGTTTTTCTATCTCCTGGAATGCTCACACTGAGGTAAAAGTTAACAGTCTTTTTCTTTGGGTCTATTGTATTTTGGCAGCTAAGTTGTTTCTTTAAGGTTACACACAAGGTTTCTCTCTGTCTCTAGGCAGGATTTGCTGGAGTTAACGATGAAGGTCGGAGGCCATTTGTGATTGCTGCAGCTGGGGTGCTTATCACAGTACCTGAATTCTGGCCAGTTTCTCATTATTGTTGAGCAGAGCCAAGGACGTTTAGACAAATTATTAGAGAGTTTATTTCCACGGACTCAGTTTCTTTTTATAGTTCTAATTTCACATCACTGGAGCAATTCGTGTAGAAAGTTAAAAGGAATAATAGTGAAGGGTATCTAAAAGTGGGGGGTACTTTGGCCAGAGACGACACCTCCTTCTCGGGGCATTTTTGCCGATTTAACTATGTGGAGTGGGGGTCTCAACACATAGATGCCGAGGCAGCAGGATGTCTTGGCACCCTAGACCATATCCATGGCTCCAGTGGAGTTTCTCTTCCATTATCTGGAGTCCCTCTGGTATCCCGATAGCTCCTTAGATTCCACATATGAGATAAAACATATGATACCTCACTTTCTGTGTCACTTAGCATAATGTTCTTCAGGTCCATCCACTTTCCTAAAAATTACATTATTTCATTCGTGATTGCTGGGTAGAATTCTATTGTGTGTATATTTCATAATTTTGTAACCCATTCATCTGTTTATGGACACCTAGATCAGTTCCATATTTGGCTAATATGATTTAAGCTACTATAAATATGAATATACATATATTACTATGATTTTCTGATTTCAGTCCCTTTTGGAAACATACCCAGGAGGGAAAGAGCTGAAACAGTAGGCATATTCTTGTGTCTGGGTGCTTTTACTTAGCAACGTGTTTTTGAGATTTATTTATGTTGTTGAATATAGAAAGTCTTTCTGCTCATTGCTGTTTTCATTGTATGAATGTAACACACCTATTTACTCATTTATAGCTGTGTACTCGGCATGCTTTAGCATCACAAATGATCATCTGTCAAAAACCAGCCCATTTCTACCTACACTATGTGCCCCAAACCACCACTGGAGAGTAATTATTTTTAGTCTTGAATTATTTTGAGTCTCTGTGGTTTCCCTTTGAAATGTCAAAATCTAAATGTTAGGGTAGCACCTAAAGTTATTCTTAGCAAACACATTAATGAGGATATTTTGACATTGACATTGAGTCAGGGGTGGCAAAAGAGGCAAAATCCAGCAAAGGAGTGTGAGACCAGGCCCCTTTGCTGTTGCTCCAGGTTGAGGTCGGCAAGATCTGCTGACTGATATTGTGGGGAAGAGGGGCTATGATCAGCAGAGTCACGCCCATGAAAGGAAGTGGAGGTATTTAGGTAGCTAGGGTCTTGGAGTAGGGGCTAATGAGGTGGGAAAATGCTAGTCCTCTTGCAACATCTGGAGTCTGCCTCATCTCCACTTCTGGCTTCCTATTCTGCCTCCTGTCCCATCTTCAGGGACCTGTGAGGGGAAGGGGAAGGGACCCAACAAGAAGATTTTAACAATTAGCTAAGAAAACCAGGCAAATGGAATTGATGAAAACGCAGGGCAAAAACTGGAGGAACACAAACTTTAAAGAGTTTAAACAATTGGGGAGAAATTTGGGGACAACAATTTCTATACTTTTTTGTGTGTGTGTGTGGTACTGGGGATGAAATCCAGAGAACTTCTACCTCTGGGCTACATTCCCAGATTTATTTCTCACTAAGTTACTGAGAGCCTTACTAAGTAGCTGAGGCTGGCTTCGAACCTGTGCAATCCTTCTGTCTCAGCCTCCCAAGTACTGGGATTACAAGCATGCGCCACCATGCCCAGCTCTATACTATTTTTGATACTATATTTCTTTTAGATAAGTAAGTAGATCAGGCTTCAGCCCTTATGTTATAAAGAATTAGGACCCAAGCAGGTAAATCTTTATCTTTATTTTGTCACTGTCAAAGTTTAAACATTCTTAATATCAATTTCATATTATATGTTATGGTTGATGGAATTGTTCCGGGGACCCTGTTAGGCTCCCCAAACTGTTCCAGTAGCCATGGGTTCTTGTTCTGACTTGGGTACAGATAAAACTCTAGTCTGAACTTTTGCCGAAAGCTTAAATGAGTTTATTATTACAGAGATGGAAATATAGATTATAGTTTAATACAACTCTATGCTCAAAATTGTATAGGGGGGTGACTTGAAAAGAAGTCACTGGAGGCTTCTGGACCCAGAGTATTTTATACCAATAATCTTCTGACCCAACTAGATCCGCCCCCTCTGGGGTCAGTCTTTTGATGTGGGGATTCCTTCCTGTAAGTCTCTGTCCTGTCTCTGGTACAGACCCCAAGCCTTTTGTTATACCCAAAAATGTGTTAATTGATCATCAGAGTCTGGTATCTCTTGAAGGTTTATGGTACCCTCCCATGATTATCTGAGTCTGGGTGTCTTGAAGGTTTATGGTATTCTCCCACATCCTTAGGAAATCTTATCTTTACACTGAAAAAAGCCCTGGGACTATCTCTGTTGTCTTGCTAATCACCCTTGGTGCCTGGAATTCTGCAGCCCTTCCCCTGAAGCTCCTGTTTTTTTTTTTTTTTTTTACTACCAAATATATATCTTGAAAATTGAAAATAAGTCGGGTGTGGTGGGAGGCGGAGACAGGAGGATTGCGCAGGTTCAAAGCCAGCTGCGCTGGCGTAAGAGACCCTGTTTCAAACATATAAAATAGGTCTGGGAGTGTAGCCCAGAGGTAGAAGGGCTTCCAGGAACCCCAGTACCACCAAAAAAAAAAAAAAAAGAAAATTGATGATATTTCCCAATACTGCTACATTAATACATTATGTATATTATGTACATATGTACATTATGTACATATGGTACATTCATAGATTAATACATTTTGATGCCTCTTCCCAATACTGGTACAATATACATTTTATTTTTACTTTATCATTTAGCTTTGGGACATGAAATATACTTATTTCAAAAATTGGGTGAGGGGCAGATCTGTGAAAGGACTTGGTTTCTGCCAAGAAGCAGGCAACTATTCCAATGTAAATTAACCTAGCTAAAGGTAATTAGCCAGTCAATAGGAGAGGGGAACTAGGACTTCCTCATCCTCTTTCTAAAGACAGGTTTACATAATTGGATAATCTAGCTAGGATGGGAGGAGGGGGTCGACTTTCATGAAAGGAGACACCTTGGCGGGAAAGTAAGGGGAGTAACCTTACAGAGACTTTTACTACATCAGAATCACGTGAAACAAGATGGAGAATGTCGTGTATAAAAAGTCTGTTCCGTGTTTTGTACTTCAGTGATTTCCTTCGAAGCACCCCCTCATGTTACCGGTAACATGAGGCTTTAACTATCTTCTGTATTTCTATCTTTTTAATAAACTTCTTTAAATCTTCAGCAAGAGTCAGGGCTATTGCATAGTTATCCTTAGCTCAGGAAAATAATCCAACAGTTTTATGGGAATAGTTTTGGGGAGCCTAACAAAGGTCCCCAGGGACAGTTCTCCCAAACAATAATAGTCCAAAACCATAACAGTTTAGTTACATATGGTCAACAGTAATATGAAAATATTGAATGCCGAATTTCAGAAATAAGCAGTTAATATGTTTTAAATTATACAGTTTTGAATGACATTGAGTTAGCATAGAAGAAACAAAATATTAGGTAGAAAGGAGACAAATTGGGAAGGAAGAGAAAATATAGTTTTAAAGTTTAGAAACTTCATAACCCTTAATTTCACTTTACAAGGTCTGTGCTTCCTTAGACAAAAGCCCTTAATAGCCACACTTTTAAACATAATACTCAACTGGACATGGTGGTGCATGCTTGTAATCCCAGCATTTGGGAGGCTGAGACCAGAGGAGAGCAGTTTGTGGGCAGCCTCAGCTACTTAGTGAGGCCCTTTGCAACTCAGTGAGACCCTGCTTCAAAATAAATAATAAAAAAAAAGAGCTGGGGGTTTATCTTGGAGGTAGAATGTCCCTGGGTTCTATCCCCAGTACTGCAAAAACCAAAAACCAAAACCCCCAAAACAAAACAATACTTCATCTGGCCTGTTCTTTTCTTGGTTCCCAATAGGCCACACCTATACTTTTAAATCATAATGGCCTATCTTCACACCTGAATTCCTGAGATGCTTGACAAACAGACACCCCAAAGTTTGTCAAGCCCAGCACCCCATCTTCTTGCCTCAACTTCCTGGGATGCTTTACAAACAAAATAATCCCAAAGGAAGTCTTAACCTTTTGTTGAACCCAGGTATCACCCAGCACCCACCAATGAAATGGCGAGAACCTGAGAATTCAAGGAAAGACCAGCTATCTCATGTTACCTCTGATAGGTCAGGTCCCTCCCTTCCCCTGTGAGACCCCGCAGTGGAAACAGGAGGTGGAACCCTGGAAGCCAGAGAGGCGACATCACGAGACTACAGATATCGTGAGACTCCAGATGCTATGAGCTTCCAGATGTCACGAGAGGGGCAGCTAGCCCCACCCCAAGATCCCAGCTACATAAATCCACTCACTTCCTCTCTGCTGACTGACCATGACTCTGATGACTGCATGGCTCTGCTGCTTGGTCATTGGTCCCTTCCCCCATAGATGGCAGACCTTGCTAGAAGGTGCCAGTTTGATTAAAGAGTCCTTTAAAAACTTGGCTGGTGTTTGCCTCCTTTGCGACCCCTAACTCAATTCCAGTGTTACATCTGGTGCTGTTTCTCCCCAAGGAGGCCTTTGCCCCCTCTTTTCCTACTCACCAAATGAGAGGTGACACCCTAACAAGTTGAGTAGAGGCTTTTCCCTCAAAGGATGAGACAGCCAGCATGGTGGCCAATGTTCTATGCTTGGACATCATGTCTCAGTTTGGACTCCCTAATTCCTTACAGTCTGATAAGGTACAGCTTTTATTTCTAAGGTTATTCAACAGGTGGCATAAGCCCTTGGCATTTCTTGGAAACTCCACATCCCATATTGACCACAGTCATCAGGAAAGGCACCTCCTTTGGAACACGCTGACTTATATCTTCCCCAACCTGGGACTGAAGAAGCAGCTCCACACCCAGCAGCCAAGCCCTTAAGCGAGGGGATCAAGTCCTCCTCAAATTACTCCAACCGAAACACCTCCAACCATAGTGGACTGGGCCCTTTACAGTGATCCTCACCACACCTACTGCAGCCAAACTGCTGGGGGACCCCAACTGGCATCACCTTATTCAGCTAAAAAGGCTCCATTACAACAGCCTCATGACAAATTCTCCAGTATAATGTTGGGGCCCATCAAGCTCTGTTTTTCTTGGCATAATTCTCTTTAATGCTTTTATTTCATCAGGTTCACCTATTTATTTATGGAAATTCATTATGGAAGCAACCTATTTATCTGCCCTCCATAAAACATTGGACAGACCATAAGCCCCTCATCTGCTGAGGTTCATTCAAATGAACATTACTGAGCTGTCCAGGGTAACCTCCAGTCAACTCCCACTGCAGTCATACTCCCACCTGCCCACTTCCAAAGGATCCGACCTCTCCTGGCCAAGGGGCCCCGTTCAACGCCCCCTGTCAGCAGAAGTTGTTATGGACTCGGTCATCGCCCAATATCACCAAAAGGCCGGGATGATAAGTTGGGACCCTCCCTTCCCCCATGAGACCCTTCAGCAGAGACAGGAGGCAGAACTCCAGAGGCCAGAGTGGAGACGTAGTGAGACTTCAGACATTGCGAGACTCCAGATATCACAAGACTCCAGATGCCATGAGACTCCAGATGTCGTGAGAGGATCAGCTAGCCCCACCCCAAGACCCTGGGTACATAAATTCTCTCACTTCCTCTCTGTTGCATGACTGCTGACCGACTGTAACTCTGCTGACTACATAGCTCTGCTGCTCGGTCATTGGTACCTTCCTCCATGGTCGGCTGACCTCGCCCGAAGGTGCCAGTTTGATTAAAGAGTCCTTTTATAACTTGGCTGGTGTTTGCCTCCTTCATGACCCCCAACTCAATTCCAATGTTACAGCCTCATCCCTAACATGTCCCCCTACACTGGCACATGCTCATATTCTTTTTGCCACAGAAGCCAAGGACCTTGTTGACCTGAGGTGAGTTTCCCTTTCCCAAACCTAGGAACTCCTCAGGACTCTCCATGGAATTATCATATCTCCTCATAATAACAAGATGAAATCTTGTTCCACTCTGTTCCTACCTATCTCTCCTACTTGGGATGTGAATCATTGCTTTGTCTTGAGTATCTACATCTTATATAATACTAGCCTATAAGTCACTTAGTATCCATCTTGGTTATCCAATGGACTGGTTGTTAAAAATTTTTCTCTTGGTACATTATAACTGTACACCATAGTGAGGGTCACAATGATATATTCATATACATGCATAACATTATTTGGTCTGTTTCCAATCAACTGTTGTGAAATCACAATGCCTATTTTCTAGTAACCCTGTTAATACTGGACCCAAAGTGAAAGAGTAGTGATGCTGTTAAATCAAAGATGCCAGAGAGAAGCCATGAAGTGCTTCCTTTAAGTGAAAAGGTGAATGTTCTCAGCTTGATAAGGACAAAAGAAAGTCAAACGCTGTAAAATGCTTCTTTTAAATGAAAAGGGGAATGTTCTTGGCTTCATAATATCACAAAAAAACACCATAATTTGTGTGGATTATTGGCTTCCATGACGAAAAGAATTTCAACATGCACCAATCAGAGATAAAGTCAGAGGTTTTAATTTACGCAAAGTAAGGATAGCTCAAGAGCATGAGAGGCCCTGGGGATCTTTGGGATCCTTCCTTTATAAGCCCCTAGAGTTCAGGGTGATTAGGGGAACATGACTAGACTGGGAGTCTGGACTTCCACCTCCTGAAATCCATGGGTGGTATCTCACCTTGTCTCTCCTAATGGATCTTTTGTTTACTAGGCGTTTCAGGAATCCCCGGTGGGGAAAGGGACCATTGTGATTTAGGGACCATTGTGATTTAGGGTGTGGGCTCATCAAGGATTCTGCCTAAAACACACCCTATAGGAGTAAGAAATTATGATCTTTCTAGATTTTAAAACTTTATTTTCCTTTCCTTCCCAATTCATCTCTTTTCTATCTAGTATTTTATTTCTTCTATCTTACCTCAATAAGAAAAAAGTCATATGCCAAGTTTGCGGACATCTATGGTAAGTTATTATTAATCTCTTACTGTGCCTAATTTGTCAGTTAAAATTGTCATAGATGTGTAACAATAGGAAAAAAATATGTATAGAGCGGTTTGTACTTATCTACAGTTTCAGGCATACACTGGTGGCTCTGGAATATCTACTGTAAGGGGGACTGTTTTATATTCTTCATACAATGTGTGTGTGTGTGGGGCTGTGGGTGTGTGTATGTGTGTTACTGAGGGCTTGAGACCAGGGGCATTCTACCCCAGCCCTTTTTAAAACAGGGTCTTGCTAAACTGCTCAGCCTTATACACGAGATTGTCCTGTCTCAGCCTCCCAAGTACTGGGATTATAGAAAAGTGCCAGCACACCTTGTTCTTTTGTACTGTTAAATGGCTGGCCAGAGCAAACACAACTCCATTTTGTAAGACTGCCATTTCACAAGGCCCTCTGCTTACTGGAAAGTCTCCACATCTTGCCTGGCACAAACTTCAAGGGACCTTTACAAAACCCCTTAGTCTGCTTCTTTCCCATTCTAAGAACTTTCCTTCAGAATTTGAACTTCCCTCCAAAATAACCTATATAAGCAAATTCCCAGCCTCTCAGCAGACACAGTCTTTACCCGTTAGTGGAGCTCCCCACAGCCCGCAGACTTTTCCTCAATAAGGCCTGCTTTGCTGTAGTCTCCGTGTCTCTCCAGCTACCTTTCCCTCCCTTTCATTTCTCCCTTTCATTTCTCCCTTTCATTTCTCCCTTTCATTTCTCCCTTTCATTTCTCCCTTTCATTTCTCCCTTTCATTTCTGGTATACTCCTCCACCCTTTCACATACCCTTGTCCCCTAAAATAGGATTTTATGCACAGAATACAAAGTAATTGTTGACCATAAAATTTACTCAATTTTCATATACTTTCCAGTGGATTTGAACTCAAAAGGAATTGCTCAGTAAAAAAAAAATTAACATCTGTTGTCTCTGGGAATGAGGGGTTAAATGCTTTTATATGTTTTGTTGAACTTTACAATTATTTTTATGATTACTTTGTGTTATTTTTCACATAAGAAAAAGTTGAAAGGAGGAAAAGAAGTAAGACTTATTTTTAAACTTGGCAAAAGCATTAAGAGAGGACTCTGGGCATCATGGGGAGGGGAAGCCTGGCTGGTTAGAAGCGAGTGGTGCTAAGGTTAACGTAGGGGGAGAGAAGGGCTTGGATGGATTTGTGTTCTGGCAGGAAGAAGTCACATCCTGAGAACTTGGCAGGATGGAGCATCAGTGCTAGAAATTTCTGGGAATTGCCGCCCAACAGCTGCAGACAGGCTTGCCTCTGCCAAGCTCATCCCAGATTTTTCCTGCAGCTGCAGACTAGGGGTTCCCAGAACCAATTGTTTTCAAATTTAGAACTTAAAGTATCTTCAGGTCCCTCCTTGAGAGACAAGATTTTGTTGGGGGCAATTCTTTAAAAAATAAGTTTGAATAAGCAAGTAACTTTGGGAGAGCAGTTTTAAATTTTAGAATGTAAATAGTGGAGAGACAGAAGGAGGGGCACTAGGTTGCTTCCTCTTGTGAAGAAGAGGATGGTTTCTAAGAAGGTCAAAGAAGGTGAAATATGAGATTATAGGCCAAATGCCTTAATGACCATACAGTTTTATCAAGAATGCCCTAGATATACCTTCAGCTATATGTGTTTTAGGCTCCAGTAAAGTTCAGATGAAATGTATCTTAGGAGGAAAAGAAAAAGGAAAGATTAAAATGGAGGGAAAGAACCCCAAGAGACAAGAGGTAGTGGCCAGAGTTGTATAACGGTACTTTGTTCACAAGTGAAAGTAAGCAAAGCTTAGGGTCTGAGCCCTGAACTCAGAACATGCAGGTTCTTTTATACATTTGCTTACCTAATTTTAGAAGGGAATGGTAAGCACAGAACTTGTTTTTCCTAGTGTAAGCAAGATTCAGAAGCAGAATAGCAATTTGTCAGTATATTGTTTCTCTTTTTTTCTATCATTTCTGTGCTTTTTCTCATGGACTGTCTGGAGAGGCTCCAAGGAGTCCTATGAAGTAGCTTCAAGGACCTAACTGAGGTCTTGCTTCAATGTCAAGATGCTAATTGGCTGAGAGTGATGACCAGTTACTTGGGAGGCTGCGACAGGAAGATTGTAGGTTTGAGGCCAGCAACCACATCTTAACAAGATCCTCAGCAACATAGTGAGACTCTGTTTCAAAATGAAAAAGGGCTGGGAGTATTGCTCAGAGGTAGAATACCCCTAGGTTCAATCCCCAGTTATTTGCCCCCTCACAAAGATGTTAACTGTTTTTTAGGCAGCAATTGACTTACACTCTTATATTCTTTCCCATTGCTCTGCCCATTGAAAATACTTTATCCAGCAAACAAACTATCAAGAACCTCATTAACTTGCTAAGACCCTTAGCAACTTAGTGAGACCTAGTTTCAAAATAAAATATTAAAAGGGTTGAGAATGTAGCTAGGAGGTAGAATATCACTGAGTTCGATCCTAAGACACACACACACAAAAGAGAGAGACAAATAAAACTATATACAACTTAAGGAGTATTAGAGTAGGACAAAAATTTAAAATAAACAAATAAAAGGATACTCTAGGATCTGAGGGAAGATATTAGAAAATGAAAAAAAGAGTAGCCGAGCGTGGTGGCGCACACTTGTAATCCCAGCATTTGGGAGGCTGAGACTGGAGAATCGCGGTTTGCAGACAGCCTCAGCTACTTAGTGAGGCCCTTTGCAACTCAGTGAGACCCTGTTTCAAAATAAAGAATAAAAAATTGGGCAGGGGGTGTAGCTCAGAGGTTGAATGCCTCTGGGTTCCATCCCCAGTACTGCAAAAAAAGAAAAAGAAAAAAGAAAATGAAAAAAGAAGAAAAATCACATACAACAACTAAACCATTATATAATAATTAAAATTAAAAGACCATAATACATTGTAGTATTCATATAACTGAAATACTATTAATGAATGAAGGATCACATTGAGAACTCTTCAGAAGGCAATGGGAATTATAAGATAGAACATATTAAAAAAGTAAAGCAAAGCTGGGCGTGGTGGCACACACTTGTAATCCCCGCGCTTGGGAGGCTGATCATGCAGGTTCGAAGCCAGCCTCAGCTACTTAGTGAGGCTCTCAGCAACTTAGTGAGACCCTGTTTCCAAATAAAATATAAAATAGGTCTGGGAGTATAGCCTGGAGGTAGAAAGCCTCTGGGTTCCACCCCCAGTACCACAAAAAAAAAAAAAAAAAAAAAAGCAAAGCAAGCCGGGTGTGGTGGCACATGTTTGTAAACCCAGTACTTGGGAGGCTGAGACAGGAGAATCACAAATTTGCAGCCAGCCTCAGCTGCTTAGTGAGGCCCTCTGCAGCTTGGTGAGACCCTGTTTCAAAATAAAGAATAATAAGTAGAGCTGGAGGTATAGCTCAGAGGTAGAATGCCCCTAGTTTAATCTCTAGTACTGCAAAACAAAAACAAAAACAAAAACAAAGCAAAATAAGACAAAAAATAAGAAACAGAAAAAGAAATGGAGAAAAGATAATAGTAGAAGAAATCGTGGAAACAAACAAAACACAACACAGCACAAAAACAACAAAACATTCTAAATGTGGGCGGTGTCAGTGTACTCGAGTTAGGAAGAAGCCTGTCCAAAGTTTAGCTAAGTTGAGAATAGTTTTTTTGTTGTTTTGTTTTGCGGGTCTGGGGATGAAACCCAGGGAAACTTAACCTCCAATTTACTCCTTCTGCCCTATTTTTTATTCTTTATTTTGAAACAGGGTCTCACTGAGTTGCAGAGGGCCTCACTAAGTAGCTGAGGCTGTCGGTGAACTGTGCTTCTCCGGTCTCCACCTTCCAAATGCTGGGATTACAAGTGTGCGCCACCATGCCCGGCAAGAATAGTTTTCTTATAATTTTTTGGTGCATTGTAATTATGCATCATGGTAAAAATCACAGTGTACTTTCAGACACATGTGCAACACTTGATATCCACACTAAACAAAAATACACATCACAAGAGAACTCATACAAACAATTATTGCTTTCCAGGGAGGCAAGGAAAGGTGGTGGGAAGTAGGGATAAGAAGGGAGTAAGATAGGTGAAGGTCCAGCCAGGCATGTTGGTGCTTGCCTGTTATCCTAGTACTGGGAGGCTGAGATAGGATGATTGCAGATTCAAGACCATCCTCAGCAACTTAATGGCACTTAGAAACTTAGTCAGGTCCTGTGTCAAAATAAAGCAAGTAAATTAAAAGGCCTGGGGGTGTGGCTTGGGGGTAGAATGCTCCTGGGTTCAATTCACAGAACTACAACAAGAGAGGTGAGGGTCTTGTTTGTATAGATAAATGCTGATATTGTGCGTTGGCCTGAGATGTATGATAAACTAAATTTAATAAACTTAAATAATAGCAGAAAGAGATTCTTCAAAGATAATGAGTTTATTGGGAGAATAAGAAGACACATTTGGAATGATAGCCATATCCAGGGAGGGAAACACTTAAATAAAGAAGAGGAAAAAGCTCTGGTTGTAGGGGCTTGTCCTGGGAGTTATACTTTAATTCATTAAGGGAGGCAGGATATTAAGCAAGTGTTTTTGTATATCTGGCTAGTGACCTCATGTCACTAGTGGCAGCTTAGGAAGTTGTTATAGTTTGCGTGTGGAAGAGCCCTTCAGGACAGTGCTTGCTCATAGATCTTCTCATAGAAATATATTGTCTTGCTTGAGACCATGTCCTCTATTGTGGCCAAGTGTGAATGGAATCCAAGATACCTGATTTTCATTCAAGAATTAATTCTAAACCATGATACAGCTTGCCATTTCCAGGTCTTCTGGGATTAATATCTGGTTAGGTTTTTACTTTTCTAACCTGCATCAGTTTGGCATCAGTCTCTGCTGTTATATGTGTCAATCCCTGAACTAGTTTATATGTTGGGGACAGTGGGAGATTGCTGTGTGTTCCTCCTGCCAATGTCCTTACTGGCACTGTAGTTGCAGTATATTCTCGCGCATAAAGAATAGTGTGTAGGAAGCCGGGTGTGGCGGCACATGCTTGTAGTCCCAGCATTTGGGGGGCTGAAACAGGAGGATTGCTGTTTGCAGACAGCCTCAGCTACTACTTAGTGAGGTCCTTTAAAACTCAGTGAGACCCTGTTTCAAAATAAAGAATAAAAAAATAGTGTTGAGGGTATACCTCGGAGGTAGAATACTCTTGGGTTCCATCCCAAGTACTGAAAAAAATAGTGTGTATGATTACACTCCATCAACACACCATGTGACTCAGGCCCTTACTGAAAATACATGTCAGCTATGCCTTATTAATATTCATAAACAAGCTGGGTGTGGTGGTGCACGCTTGTAATCCCAGCATTTGGGAGGCTGAGACAGGAGGATCACAGTTCGCAGACAGACTCAGCTACTTAGTGAGTCTCTTTGCAACTCAGTGAGACCCTGTTTCAAAATAAAGAATAAAAAAATTAGAGCTGAGGGTGTAGCTTGGAGGTAGGATGCCCCTGGGTTCCATCCCCAGTACCGCAAAAAAAAAAAAAAAAAAAAAAAATTCATGGACATGAGATACTTGTAATCCCAGTATTTGGGAGGCTGAGACAGGAGGATTCCAGGTTTGAATCAGCCTTAACAATTTAGAAAAACCTTCACCAACTTAGTGAGATCCTGTTTCCAAACAAAAAATAATATAGAGCTGAGGGTGTAGCATGGAGATAGAATACCCATGGGTTTCATCCCCAGCACTGCAAAAGAGAAAGAAAGAATGAAGGGGCCGGGTGTGGTGGCGCACGCTTGTAATCCCCGCGTTTGGGAGGCAGAGACAGGAGGATCGCGCAGGTGCGAAGCCAGCCCCAGGCGCTGGTTTAGGAGACCCTGTTTCCAAAGAAAAATGTAAAAAATAGGTCTGGGAGTGTAGCCCGGAGGTAGAAGGGCTTCCAGGAACCTCAGTACCACCAAAAAAAAAAAAAAAAAGAAAGAAAGAAAGAAAGAAGGAAAGAAAAAAGAAAGAAGAAACTTGGCATGCACACCAGACATAGTATTCTTCTTTTTCAATTTATTACAAGTCATTCTTTGATAGATGAAATTTCAGTCTTCTATTCTGTGATCCTGCTTCTGCTCCCTTTTAGGTTGAAAGTTGGAAATCAATTGCTAGGTGAGTTATTAAATTTTATAAATGCCAAATATTTTAAACCTTACCTCTAAAGTGATCCTCATCAAATTCCTTTTGTCCAGGAGATAAACTGCTTATGTCTGCTCAAGACATTTCTCTCAAAATTTTAGTATTTGTATCTAAGGTGGAAAACAGAAAGAGATGTCTGGGACTCATGATACAAAATTCTCACTTGGTGAGCAGCTGTTGACAGCAGCTGCAGCGTGTCCTGTGAGTCTCTGGAGGACAAGACAAGTACAGGAATGGATCTGATCATAGGAACACAACCTCACTGTATTCCTTTGATGGGCTGGATTGGACGATGCGAGACATGCCCAGGCCCCCTTGCCTATTTACTAGAAGAAGTTGAAGCATGACTAAAGTAGCGTAGATCCACACTCTCATATTGGCTCTTAATATCTTACCACTCTGATGGCATAAAGAGGCATGGGAAAGAATCTAAGGGGGAGGACCTCCAAGAAAGAGAGGGCTTGTCCCTAATCCCTAGAGCCACAGGCCTGTCATGAGGACTTCCTGGCATCTGTCATGCCTCACTGTGGGAACTGTATTGAGAAAAGGGCACTTGTTTTCAGTGGTACAAAAGCTCAGGTCTCTCTTATAGTTCAGCTATATGCTATATATATGCAAAAAATGGAACCCACAGATTGTTAAGCTCAATAGTTCTAACTGATTTACTTTTCATATCCAAAGAACCAAAACAACCAGGGCAAAGCAAACAAACAAAAATAAATATTTTTTCAGTACTGGGGATTGAATCCAGGGGCATTCTACCTCTGACCTACACCCCTAGCTCTATATTTTTTATTCTTTTTTTTTTGGTGGGACTGGGGGTGGAACCCAGAGGCTTTCTACATCTGGGCTATACTCCCAGACCTTTTTTAAAAATACTTTATTTGGAAACAGGGTCTCTCTAAGTTGCTGAAAGCCTCACTAAGTAGCTGAAAGCCTCACTAAGTAGCTGAGGCTGGCTTCGAACCCATGTGATCCTCCTGTCTCAGCCTCCCAAGCGAGGGGATTACAAGCTTGAGCCACCACGCCCGGATTTTATTCTTTATTTTGAAACAGGGTTTTACTAAGTTGTGGAGGACCTCATTAACTAGCTGAGGCTGCTGAGAACCTGTGATTCTCCTCCTGTCTCAGCTTCCCAAATACTGGGATTACAAGCATGCACCACCACACCCGGCATATGTGTGTGTGTGTGTGTGTGTGTGTGTGTGTGTGTGTGTATGTGTATGAATTTTAAGAAATATATTTTTAAATGTATTTTAAGAAAAATCAACTGACAAAATTGTATGCATTTGCCATGAATGTACAACATACTGCTTTGAAACTTGCGCACCAGGGAAATGACTAAATTTAGCTAATTCATGTATGTGTTACCTCTGTGAAATGGCTCCTTCTAGCTAATTAACATATGCATTACCTCACATTATTGGCATTGTTTTTGTTCATCAGAACACTTGATATTTACTCTCAGCATTTTCCATTGGTATATTATGTTCATTATACTCACTTTTGTTATACAATAGATTTCTTGAAATTATTTGCCCTAGGTATTGAAATTTTATATTTAACTAACATCTTCCTAACACCCCATTCCATACCCTTGTAACCAACATCCTACTCTCTACTTCTATGATATCAATAAATTTGGATTCCACAGGTAAGTGATATCATGCAGTATTTGTCTTTCTGTACCTGGTTTAGCCTCACTTTAACATAATGTCATCCTAGATAATGTCCTTTATCTATGGTGTCCCAAATGAAGATTTCTTCCATTTTTATGACTAGTAGTATGCCACTGTATACAAATCGTGTCATTTGTGACATAATGGACTAGTGGGTAAAGAAAATTTATATAGCCAGGCATGGCACATACCTGCAATCTCAATACTTGGGAGGCTGAGATAGAAGGATTGCAGATTTGAGGACAACCCAAGCAATTTGGTGAGACTCTATTTCAAAATAAAAGAAAAATCTGGGGATGTAGCTCAGAGGTATAATGTTCCTAGGTCCAGTACCCAGGACAAAAAAAAAAAAAAAAAAAGAAAAGAAAATGTGGTGTCTATTGTTTTTAGATCACTGAAGGCTGCCTTGTACTATTACCAGCTTTCTTACAGGGGAATCTGATTGCAGGGATGATGAGGAGGCTCTTCCCTGAATGGCTTCAAAGACAATACCAATCAACAGCAGGCAGCTAGAGCCAGATGGTATTGAGTGATAGTTTGCAAGTAATATGAAATGTCCCTTGGGGATTTCAAGGAGCATTTGGTGGTAATCATGGAAGGATAGTAAGAGCCTGCAGTATACATGAGAATAACATGGGGAAGAGCCAATGAGATTTGGAATTTTATGTTTCTCCCTCCACAGAGGGAACCAAGATGAAATTAAGGTCCTATCTCCTACGTGTTATTCTGCATACAAGGAAAAGTAGAAGAGTGAATGGACATAACTGTTTATGAGCATTTTGTTTATAGACCATGTACACTGCAAAAATCTTTGTCCAATATATTAAGGATATGATGTCATAATGGCTGACTTTATTTAAGAATAATGATATTAGCAAAAATAAAAAGAGGACAAAGACAGTCATGAAAGGGTTGGGCAAAAAGAATGGTTTTGAAGCTAATCATTGTAGTGGTTATTACCATTTGAAATTATTTATATAATAAATGCTTTAAACGTAAATAATTATTTATTACATCATTTGCATTCTGCCTTGCTGGTTACATAGGTATTTAAATATTCTAATCTTGTTAATTACCATCATTTTCAGACTTGTTTCTTTTGATGACTTTCCTTTCTGGTTCTGTATTAAAAATGATATGCATGAAGAATGAGGGGAGACACTATTAGAATAGTGGAAGGGGACTTGAAGAGTGGAAAGGTGAAAGGGAAGACTTAATGAAGAAAACAGTTAAAAAATCTGTGAAGCTGGGCGTGGTGGCACACGCTTATAATCCCAGCACTTGGGAGGCTGAGACAGGAGGATCGCTGAATTCAAGCCAGCCTCAGCTACTTAGTGAGGCTCTCAGCAACTTAGTGAGACCCTGTTTCCAAATAAAATATAAAAATAGTTCTGGGAGTGTGGCACGGATGTAGAAGGCCCCTGGATTTCATCCTGAGTACCACCACCACCACCACAAAAAACCCTGGAAACTTTAGGGTTATTATCCCGAAGTCAATTTTGAGGTACTCAGAAGGTGGAGAACAGCCTGATGGCTGGTGCAACCTGTAATCCCAGGATTTGGGAGGCTGAGACTGGTTGATTGAAGTTCAAGACCAGCTTCATGTATGAAGTTGTCAAAACCAATCTCAATATTATGCAAGAGAGATGCGGAGAGAGTAAGATGCGACACAGAGGGAGATACATCAAGTGCTATGTGCATGTTATGTTTTTGTTACTCTGAAAATCATTATGTTATATAATTAAAATGCATCAGTAAAACAAAAGCAAGGTACTTTGACTGCTATCTCCAGTACCCCAGCAAAATACTTCTCCATAGACAAGAACAAACTCAATCCTTATAACTAATAAATTTATATTACACCAATAAGTTGACAGATATAATTAAGTAGCTATTGTAATGATCATTGTGATAATTATGATTATATTAATAATACTGTGAGTTATATGATATAAAAAATCAGTGCTGGGCGTGGTGGCGCATGCTTGTAATCCCCGCGCTTGGTAGGTGGAGACAGGAAGATTGCTCAGGTTTGAAGCCAGCCGCGCTGGCTTAAGAGGCCCTGTTTCCAAATAAAAAAGTATAAAATAGGTCTGGGAGTGTGGCCCGGAGGTAGAAGGGCTTCCAGGAACCCCAGTACCACACACACACACAAAATCAGATATCAAGTACATTTTAAAACAGGTTTCCTGCCAATACTTAAGGCAAGGCTGTTTTTGAGCCAAAGAAATGACATAGATTTCTTGGTACCTGGTGGCTTGCCTGTTTCTCAAACTCTCACCTTCTGCAAGATCATCAGCAATGCTTATTAAAATGTGTACTGCTTAGCCGGGCGTGGTGGCGCACGCTTGTACTCCTTGAGCTTGGGGCGGAGACAGGAGGATCGCGCAGGTTGGAAGCCAGCCGTGCTGGCTTAAAAGACCCTGTTTCCAAATAAAAATATAAAAAAATAGGTCTGGGAGTGTAGCTCCAGGAACCCCAGTACCACACACACACACACACACAAAATGTGTACTGCCCTGATTTGTTCATGTGCAGTGCTTCCAAGGTAGGAAGCACTGGAGGGATGCTTCCTACTAGAGGGGTCTCTGGTGGAGGTTTTAAATTTCCATTTCTGGCATGTTCCCATTGATTTTAAAGCTGTGGCTTCAGCTGGGTGTGTTGGCACATGCTTGTAATTCCAGTGCTTGGGAGGCTGAGACGGGACGCTGAGACAGGAGGATTGCATAGGTTCAAAGCTAGCCTCAGCTATTTAATGAGGGGCTCAGAAACTTAGTGAGACCCTGTTTCCAAATAAAATATAAAATAGGTCTGGGAATATAGCCTGCAGGTAGAAAAGCCCCTGAATTCCACCCCCAGTAACACACACACACACACACACACACACACACACACACACACACACGCTGTGCTTCAGTATTTATTTATTTATTTATTTATTTATTTATTTATTTATTTATTATTTTTGTGGTACTGGGGATGGAACCCAGGAGCATTCTACCTCAAAGCTATACCCCCAGTCCTATTTTTTATTCTTTATTTTGAAACAAAGTCTCATAAGTAGTAGAGTGCCTCACTAAGTAGCTGAGGCTGGGCATGAACCTACAATCCTCCTGTCTCAGCCTTCCAAGTAGTGGGATTACAAGTGCGCACCACACCTGGCATCAGAATTTAATTGTGAAAATACCCTACTAGCCAGTGAAGTCAACTGGTCTTTCTTCTATTTCCAGTGTCTTATGTTTATTTTTTATTCATTTGTTTTATACTTTTATTGGTGGATTGTAGTCTCACATCATAATGTAGTTCATAGTGATGGTTGCATGTATGCACATTAGCCCCAGGTGGGCTCTCAATGTTTCACGTTTAAAACATACATGTTTAAAACAACATAGTGCCCAAATGACACTATGAGTAAATCATGTATGGTTTTACTTAAGGATAAATATTTTTTTACACATTATCTCTACTGCTTCTATGTGGCTGTATATGATGACTACTTCTGAGCAGCCTGTGATGAGTAGAGCCTTCTGGTAATTCTGGCTTTTGTCTGGTTGGGATGCTATTAAACTTGGTTCCCATGGTGACAATCTTGGGACCTGGCAGCAGAGGCCCTGATATGAGGTCTGCCTGCTGCACACCAGGGCTTGCTTCCTTCACTCTTCGGCAGCTGGGGCTTTGTCCTTTTGGCACATAATCATTTGCTCCCACATATCCACAGACTCCTACATTCATATTCTTTAAATCTCCATTCTAAGTGCTTTCTCTAAGTGAGAAAGCTTTCTTGACAGCCTGATTTAAAATGGAAACTCCACTTCTGGCCAAGATGGCAGAGGCCGCAGTGGCGATGGTTGGCAGTGGCTGAATAGGACATGTATTCCTCTGAGAAACCCTAGACAACAGATTTTGGTTTAATATGTGATTGGGAAAACATACAGAGACATTTCCAGTCATGACTTCCTATCTAAAATATAAGACAGAGAGTGGAAAGTGGCAGAATTAGAGGCAAGATGGCAGAGTGGTGCCTGCAGCCGCAAGAAAAGTGATTTTTGGAAGAACATCCCAGAAGAGATCAGAAAGTAGACTTCTCCTGCCACACATGCTCAGGAATTCCTAACAACATACATGTAAGAAAAATGTTTGGGGCGCATTGGAGGGAGCCCTGCATGGCTGGGCCAGGATGCCCAGCCACACACATCCTGGGGGCTTCACGCTTTTGACCTGGGCACTCCTTTACGCTGTGCTGGGGGCTGTGTTGCACTTGGAGCAGCAGATCCTGCTCTCTGTGGTGAAGCTATGGGCCTCCACTCTTGGTGGGGAGATAAAATCCATTACTCTAAGTACTCGGGCTACCAACTTCTGCAAAAGACATGTACTGTTTTCTTTTAGTAAAAATATTGAAGAGGAGAGAACCAAGATGGCAGTGGTGTCAGCTTCCAGTATTTGGGAGAGACAGACAGATCCAATCCAATCCACCTTAAACTTTTGAAGAAATCTCCCTGAAAGTAGACTGCTCCTGCTCCACATGGACAACATACTATGTAAGACAAATGTTCAGGGCATGTTAGAGAGAGCCCCACGTAGCCGGGTCAGCCGGCACGCTGTGTATCCCGGGAGACAGTGGCACTCATGGCCACCATGCTCCTCAGCGCAGAGCTGGGGCCTGGGGTACAGCAGAACCTGCCCTCTGCAGTGAAGCTGTGGACCTCTGCCTTTGGAAGGGAGACAAAATTCATTGCTACTAGGTATTTGGGCTCCCACCTTATGCGATAGACACGTACTGTTTTCTCCTACTTAAAAAAAAATGGAAGAAAAAATGGGAACCTCTGTAGATGACCTTCCCACAGTGGTGAGGACTGAAGCATGCCCCACAGTGAGGTGGAAAGTACACACAATGCAATTCTACTCAGTAATAAAGAAAATAAAATTACATCATTTGCAAGAAAATGGTAGGGCCTGGAGCACATAATGTTAAGTGAGATTAACCAATCACAGAAAGTGAAGGGTCATATGTTTTCTTTAATATGTGCAGGATAGGGAGTAATTGGGATCCAAGAGAGACTCCAGATGGTGAGGAGAAACCTCAGGGGAGCCAGGGAGGAGATATAAGAGTAGGGGTGGAGGAAGACTTAGGTTTATTAATAGAAATACTACCATAGACTACGCTGTACACATGTGAATACATATTAAGGTCAATCTGGATACTCTCTATTGGGAGGGAGGGAAATAGGGAGGGGGGTGCCGAGCATGTGCATACATATCATTGTCAACATGATTTACTTTATGATGTGAGACTATAATGCACCAATAAAAGCACAAAAATAAAATAAATAATTTCAAGATTTGAAAAAGATATATGTAACAGACAACTGGATGTTCCACAGAAACCTCCAGTTCAGTATGTCCATCACAATCCACCCCTCATGTTTCTTTTCTCATAAAGTATCTCTACCCCCACCAGTGTAGCCAGAGGCCTGATGTCAGCATGAGTATGCCTCTTTTTAACCCCTTCTCACATATTTACTTGATCTGGTGAGTAGAGGTTAAAACTATGTCTCTTGGAATATTCAGAAGTGTCTAATAAATTAAAATGTTCTAACATTGTATACCTCAGTAAAGAAGTAAAATATTTTCTTTAGAGATGTCGATGAAGCTGAGATAAATTATAACACCATCAAAAGTTTCTGGAAAATGGATGGACTTAGTAGGAGTAGATTTGGAGACCTATGAATCCCTGTTAGGTACCTTTTATGATTTGAAGCTGTGAAAATACGAGATAATACATAGATTGAGTCCTTCCTCCCAGACATGAGCAAAGGCTTTTTGTGTTTGTTTTGTTACAGTTTGTGTGATTGTGGCTCATCCTGTTGGCACATCCTGAGTTTTGTGACATATTGACACACCATATTCTATTCAGCAGAATGAATGTGTTGAAGGTCAGAAATACTGTGTGATATACTGAACACGATGTCAGGTTTTTCTTAGTATTAAGGACATGATTCTGTTTACCGTCTCTCTCGAAACTTCCTTTACCTTCTCATTCCGTAAGCTGTAGATAAAAGGGTTCAGAAGAGGGATCACTACTGTGATGAGAACAGCAGCTACCTTGTCAAATGTCAGTGAGGAGCTCTGGTTGGGTCTCACATACACAAAGATGTTGCTCCCATAAGCAATGGAGACAACAGTGATGTGAGATGCACAGGTGGAGAAAGTCTTTTGACGGCCTTGGGCTGAGAGGATGTGGAGGATGGTAGAAATGATGTAGGCATAAGGACTCAGCAGTGAATGCCAGGGAGTTCAGAATGACGAGAGCAGAGAGGAGAAAGTTTATCTTCTCAATGAAGCGAGTATCCATACAGGCCGCCTGTAGAAGAGGGGCAATATCACTGAAGAAGTGGTTGATTTCTTTCCTATAGTAAGGTAGCCTTGTCACAATGATGGTGGGTGCTAACACAGACAAGAAGGTTCCCAGCCAGCAGCCCAGGACCAGCAGGTGGCAGGTTCTGCTGTTCATGATGACGCTATAATGCAGTGGGTTACAGATGGCCAAATAGCGGTCAAAGGACATAACAGCCAAGAGGATAAACTCCGCTGTCCCCAGAAAAAAGTAGAACTACGTCTGGATGATGCAGCCTGCAAACGATATGGTCCTCTTTTCTCCTAGGAGGCAGGAGAGCAACTTTGGGGTAACAACCGTGGTGTATAAAATATCCAGACCGGACAAATTACTGAGGAAAAGGTACATTGGGGTCTTTAGGCAAGAGTTAGTCCATATTAGGGAGATGATGGTAATATTTCCTGCTGCTGTTAACATGTAAATTAACAAGAGAACCATGAAAAGGAACATTCGAATCTCCAGGAGACCTGGGAAGGCTGTTAGGGTGAACTCAGTCACCATGCTTCAGTTTCCCATGGTCATGGTGTGAGTGGGCAGGTGTTCCCTGAAGAACAAAGGAAAGGAAAATCAGCTTAGGTAATTTTATAAATACCTGCTGACAATATATTATTGAGCTTGTCTCATATTGGGAGGTGCATCATTGTACATGGTCATCTACCTAAAAGTCATTATTGTGTGGCTTTGGGAAAGTCACAATACTATATGGTGAATTGAATGGCTAGATAAAATTTTCCAAGCTTTTTTTGAGTTATAAAATTCTGCTTTTTGTTAAATATTATTTCTATTCTATTTTCCTCTTTCAGTTTCATTCTCCCAGCTAAAAATTGTACTGACTCAAGCCTTCTTCCACCTCACTTCTACTTCCTTCACTATTCTATTAATCTCTCTCCTCTTCTATCTGAAACCCCTTTGCTGTCCTATTTGCTGTCTAGCTTCCACACATCAGGGGAGACATCCTACCCCAGACTTTCTGAGACTGGCTGATTTCACTTAGTATAAAGTTCTCAAGTTGCATCCATTTTTCTAGAAATGACAAAATCGTATTCTTCTTTATGACTAAGTAAAACTCCATTGGGTGCATAGACCATATTTTCTTCACCTATTCTCACTTATGTATATAGGGAAGAAATGGAGGGGGGGACTGGGTGGGCTCTGGAGAGAAACATATCAATGCTGTGTGCATATATATAAATGTGGCCCTTTGAGACTCACTATGTGGAATAATTACAATACACCAATAAAATAATTTTAAAAAGTACTGACTCATAGTTTAACCAGAACAGAATTCCTTCCCATTACTTTAAAGTTTTTGGTTCAGCCAGGCGTGGTGGCGCATGCTTGTAATCCCCGCGCTTGGGAGGCAGAGACAGGAGGATCGTGCAGGTTCGAAGCCAGCCGCCCTCGCTGGCTTAGGAGACCCTGTTTCCAAATAAAAATATAAAATAGGTTTGGGAGTGTAGCCCAGAGGTTGAAGGGCTTCCAGGAACCCCAGTACCACCAAAAATAAATAAATAAATAAATAAATAAATAAATAAATAAATAAATAAAATTTATGGTTATGGACAGGGGCATTCTTTTAATTATTTTCTAGCCCTCACTCTCTCTATATAATTTATATATTATTAATACACTATTAATATATTTATTAATATATTATTTATATTATATATCTCTCTATATTATTTCCAATTGTGACCTGTTGTAAGAGATAAAGGCTGTTTTCATTTTTCCCCTTTTTGATGGTCTCCAGAGTCTCTCCGGTTTTAAAGCCTTTCCCTAGCATATATAGATCTAGGGGAATGGTCTAGAGGTGTGTGAAATGAACAATGACTCATGGTTCCTACTAATCACTGTAGGCACTCAGAAAGGACTAGTGAGTATCTTGTCTTTGGATTATGCACCGTGTCTAAAGCCTACTGCTCACCAGTTCTATGAAGCATGCGATAATGCATCATATATTTGGCTGGTCACTTGAGAGGACCTTATAACATGTGATAAGATTAGAGAGCTACCGATCAAACACAGGAAGGTGAAGTCAAGGCAATTAAGCTTACTTAATTTATGTGATCACTGGAATCTTAGAACTGGGCTTCAAGATCACCCAATTGTTCCTGGTATCTGAAAACGGGTTCTTCTGCAGATTTTCTCATTTCAGGTTTTACTTCTGCCCTTGGGTGCTATCCTGTCTACATTTCACCTAGCTACTCTGTACTGTGTTGCCACCTCATTTTCCTTTACCCACTTCCTCTTCCCCTCCTCCTCCTGGATAAAACACTTTGCCCTCCTGAAAAAATTTCCCAGCCAGGAATGGTGGTACAGGCCTCTGATTCCTGGGAGGCTGAAATAGGAGGATCACAGGTTTGAGGCTAGTCTCAGCAACTTAGTGAGACTCTTAGCAATTTAGTGAGACTGTTTCAAAATAAAAAATAAAATAGGGCTGAGGGTTTAGCTAAGAGGTAAAATGGTTCTGGTTTCAACCAACAGAACTAAAATTATTTTTTCCTATTACAAAAATGACACTTTCTGTGCAAACATTAAAAAATGAAAATGCAAGAAAGAGAAAAATTACTACCTACAATCAAACTTCTTAGACATACAGTGCCAATATCTTTGTGTCTGTATTTCCAGGCTCTTCTAAAGGTTAAATAAATTATATACCAACTTATCTAAAGTTAGTTATACTAGCATACTATTTCGTAACCAGTTTCCCCTTTCTTCCCTTTTAAAAAACTTTTACAATATATCATCTGTCCATATTAATTACTGGAAATCTTCACAGTCATTTTTAAGGATCATGCAGTGTAATATATTTATCCCATTGTTTAGTGTTGGCAAATTTCTTGCTTGTTTAGTGTTGGTATATTTCTTGCTTGATATTCAGAGATAGTGATCAAACATATATTCTTACACAAAAATCTTTGGGCATCTACTTTATTAATTCCTGATAATCTTCTTGTCCAATTACTGCCTGTCCTTACTATATCTATATATCTATATCTATATATCTATATCTATATCTATCTATCTATCTATCTATCTATCTATCTATCTATCTATCTATATTTTGTGGTACTGGGGTTCCTGGAAGCCCTTCTAACTCCGGACTACACTCCCAGACCTATTTTATTTTTTTTTTTTTCCAGACCTATTTTTTTTATTGGTGCACTGTATTCATACATTATAGTAGGATACATACTTTTGTAGACATACATGCACACTTTTCCCAGTCAGCCCCCACCCAATCCCCACCCCATTCTCTCCCTATCCCTCCCTCCCATGCTTGGCTTAGTAATTGACATCTAGTATTATGGCAATTTATCTAAAATTAAAAATGATAATCTCACATAACAGTTTCATTTGTCTGATACCAAGCTTTTGGTGACTTAAAGATAACATTTCAATATTTCTTTTTGCTTTCTTTCTTACCAGAGAATATTTTTTTTCTATTTTTTAGGTGAAACTATCATATGTTTATATATTTATTTTTCAGAAAAAAATCTATCCTAATATGGAATATGGACTCTAGGTACCCAAAACGATCTTGAAAAAGAACAAAGCTAGATGATACATATTTTCTGATTTCAAACCATATAAAGCTACAATAATTGAAACAGTGTAGTACTATTCTAAAGGCAGATATATAAACCATTGGAGTTAAATAAAAGCCTAGAGCTAAATTCTTCCCTATATTGTCAAGTTATTTTTGACAAGGTTTCCACGAACATTTGGTGGTGGAAATATTAATCTTTTAACTAAATATTGTTGAAACATAATAATTACATGGAAAAGAATAAAATTGGACCCTTACCTAATCCCATATACAAATATTAACTCAAAATAGATAAAAGACCTAAATATAAATCTTAAGACTATAAACTTTTAGAAGAAAATCTGGGTCATTAAACCTCACAACATTGAAATTGGCAGTGATTTCTTGGTTATGATTTCAATGGCACAGGCAACAGAGGAGTATACAAACTCCCTAAAAAATAAAAAAAATATTGTATATCCAAAGACAATGTAAACAGAGTTAACAGTTACTAATAGAATGGGATAAAATATTTCCAAATGCTATATCTGAAGGTATATTAATATTCCAACTAGAAATCCTAGAAATTAACAACAATAAAGGCAAACAATAACCTTTAGAGATAGGTATAAGACTAACATAAATAATGAATCTCCACAGATAACCAATCTTAGTTGTCTGTTGGATGGAACATCTTGTTTCTCTAGTTCTGGAGTGTGTTACCTATTTCTTCTTTGTAGTTAATCTCTTTTGTAGTTAATCTCTTTGTAGTTAATCTCTAGTGCTGGTTTTAAAGACATACATTCCTTTAGTTTCTGTTTGTCATGGAAGCTTCTTATTTCTCCATCTAATTTGATAGAAAGTTTTGCTGGGTAGGAAATTTTTGGCTGGAAGTTGTTTTCTTTCAGAGTTTGGAATATGTTACTCCAAGCCCTTCTGGCTCTCATGACTTGGTTTGGGAAGTCTGGAGTGATTCTAATTGGTTTGCCTCTGAATGTCACTTGGCCCTTTGCTTTTGTTGCCTTTAAGATTCTCTGCTTGGCTTCCACATTGGTCATTTTGACAATTACGTGGCATGGGGATCCTCTTCTCCGATCCTGTCTAAAGGGAGTTCTATAAGTTTCTATAAGTTCTATAAGTTTCCTGGACCTGTGTATCGACCTCTTGCTCTATGTCTGGAAAATTTTCTGCTATTACTTCCTTGAAGAGATTGTTGATCCCTTTGGTTTCACTTTCTTTTCCCTCCTCTATTCCAATTATTCTTAGGTTAGCTCTCTTAAAATGGGCCCATATTTCTTCAATATCAGATTCCTGCTGTCGGATATTTTTTTCTAGATTAGAAACTATGCGTTTATTTTTGGTTTGCTCATCTTCTAAGAGCGAGATTCTGTTCTCCATGTGGTCTAATCGGTTGTTCATGCTTTGAATTGAGGCCTTTACTTCATTAATTGCATCCTTTATCTCTTTTTGGCTCTCTCTGAGTTCTTTTCGAAGCACCTCTATTATTTCTACAGTTATTTTCCTGATTTGATCTTCTAGAAATCTCTGATTTTCAGTTTTATCGGGTTCTGATGTTGTGGGGTTGTGGGCATTCATTGCTCCAGTGTTATTCCTCTTTCCCATGATTTCGGAAGTTTGCGCCTTCTCTGGGTTCTTCCCTTGGGTCACTATGACTTCATTAAGGTGCTCTGGATCTCGAGTCAGTAGTATCTCAGACCCCACTACTCCTTTACTGGGTTTTATCACAGAGTCTCCGACCCAGAGAGTCGATAGAGGCTGCTTTAGACTGTGGGGGGTGCCAGGTTGCACGTTCTCCTATGGTGTGATATCTCTGCCACCGCCCCTCCCCCACTGGGTCAAGTCCCAGGGAGTACAGTACTGGGATTTCTCCTCTGTGGCCCACAATTTGACTCACTGTTCTTGAGTACGCAGATGTAGCTGTACTGGCCTCGCTGAATTCGGTGCTGCTGCCGCCGGTGGCAATATGGCGCCGCTGCTATGCCCTCGGCTGTGGGGCTGGTGTTTTTCTTCTTGGTTTTGATTTCCACTCTGAATCCCTGCAGCGTGTGCTGAGCTCGGCCACTGGGAGCTTTAGATGCTCTCTGCGCGGAGAAATCCTGCCTGGCTGTTCCGCAGTGGCTCACCTCGGCTTGCTGTAGCAGTTCCGTGAATTCGCCGGTGCCGCCGGCAGTATGGCGCTGCTGCCGCGTCTGCCGCGTCCTCGGGCGTGAGGCCGGTTATCTCCTCTGTGGCTCTGTTCTCATTCTGCTTTCTCTCTGGAGCCTGGTGATTTTTTGTTTCACTGGTGATGGTGTTTTCTGGCTATGAAAGGCGCTGATTTTGTGGTAATGGAGATTTGTTGTTAGCGGGGCTCTTAAGCCCCGCTTTTCTCGGTCGCCATCTTCCCAGAAGTCCTTCCAGACCTATTTTATATTTTTTCATTTATTTGGAAACAGGGTCTCTTTAAGCCATCAAGGCTGACTACGAACCTGTGCAATCCTCCTGTCTCCACCTCCCAAGCACAGGGATTACAAGCCTGTGCCACCAAGCCTGGCCTTACTATATCTTAGTAAAAAAAAATACTTTTTTTTTTTTTACTTTCTTAGTTTGATTATGAAAAATTGCTTATGGATCCTTGTTATGGGTTCTTTGTCTGAGAAAATAGTTCTAGATCATATTTAGGCCTGTGTAGCTGATGCCCAACAGAATAAAAAATACTTTAAAATATTCAATATTAAAGTATCTTAAATATTAAAATACTTCTTTTAGAAAGTGTTTTTCATGTTCTGGGCTTCAGTTTTCTCATTATAAAAATTAGAAAGTTTGACTACACATTTATAAGGTCCAGCCAATGATTTAAAGTCTTGCCATTGTGCTGCAGTTCAACTCCAAATTCACCTCAACTATCCCAACTACTTTTATTTTCCATGAAACAAACTCCAAAATGATTTCCTAAAACACTGCACAGAAATTGCTAATCCTGGATACCCATATCAATAGAATAGCACATGAAATTATATGTAAACTTTCTGTAAGAGGTATTGATATATTTTTTTTGTGTACCCCTTCTTATTATTTTCATGAGGTTGTTAAACAAATATTTCACATTTAAAGATTTGAGTGTTAAGTAGATTAATGAGAAAGTTAAACAACTTTGAGTTTCAATCTCAGTTTTTACCACTTCTAACTCTATTATATTGAATTGAATTCTTCACTTCTGATCATACCTTTTCTCTCAGAAATGAAGATAATTATGATATTCAAATGAACTTCCAAGGTTTAAATTAAATCGTATATGTAATAAGACTTAACAGATTTCTTTTTTTTTAAATATGGTTCCATTCACAAAAGACTAAAGTGGGCTTAAAGGAGACAAACAATTAAAGCTTATCCATTCTTATCTGAATAAATAACAATCAAGGATGAAAAGTTTAATTTTTAATTGAGAATATATATATATATATATATATATATATATATATTTTTTTTTTTTTTTTTTTTTTTTTTTTGGTGGTACTGGTGGTGGAACCCAGAGGCTTTTTACTTCCGGGCTATACTCCCAGACCTATTTTATATTTTATTGGAAACAGGGTCTCACTAAGTTGCAGAGAGCCTCACTAAGTAGCAGAGGCTGGCTTCGAACCTGTGTGATCCTCCTGTCTCAGCCTCCCAAGCGCAGGGATTACAAGCGTGCGCCACCATGCCCGGCACTGAGAAATGTTTTTTTTTGTTGTTGTTTTTTGTTTTGATGGTACTGGGGTTCCTGGAAGCCCTTCTACCTCCGGGCTACACTCCCAGACCTATTTTTACATTTTTATTTGGAAACAGGTCTCCTAAGCCAGCGCGCGCGGCTGGCTTAGAACCTGCGTGATCCTCCTGTCTCTGCCTCCCAAGCGCGGGGATTACAAGCGTGCGCCACCACACCCAGCTCGGGAAATGTTTTTAATGCATAATTAACCTGAATCTCTCCAGACTGTCACATGACCCCATTAGGAACATCAATAGACAAAAAGACTGTACACAGAGAAGTAAATTTAACAAAAGTGATATGTATTAGTAAACAAAAAAAAATATGTGGAAAACTATACTTACAGTTCAGTGACTATATAGGATGATGCAAAATTCTCTCAATCTGTTCTATATATGTAGATACAGTGAGAGGTTCAAACTTTGTTATAAGACCCCTGGAGAAACCTGGCCCAGTAAGACGCTGGGTTCTGGGCGGGGGTCGCGCGCGGGGTACGCCAACTGGGGCCCGGGTCGCGGGACTCTGGGCCCCGGTCGTACTGCGTGTAGCACGCCAGACCCCTGGAGAAACCGGGCCCAGAACAGAAAAAGATAAAGAAAAATATCGGAGAGGAGATAAGAAAGCCTTTATGGATGCCAGGACACTGGAGATGCAGACAAAACTTATCTAAATGCACTGGTACTTATGGAAAAATTCGCCGTGAAAGAGGACTGCTATTTCTCTATATTGTTAAGAATCTCAGACATCACATATAAGGAGAGAGTTTAGCGGAGACCAAGGAGAAATGCAGTGTTGAAATAGTTCTCCGCGATGGTGGTGGAGACTTGTATTCAGGAGAAGCAGAAACTGGATCTTACCAACTTTATTTTTTTGGAGAAATTACACCAAATGTCGAATGCTACCATCATGCATGCTTAGGAACACTGGACAACATTCAGAGTGGAAAAAGAGCCTGGGAAGGATTTGAAATGGTGGAGGCAGTGGCAATGCCAGTGGCCAATACTCAGGGGAGGCAGAGATCTGATACATTACACCTGGAACCTTTGAAATAATAACCACAGAGACAGTGATCAGAACCTGCTGAGGGGTTAGGCGGGCGCTGGAGCCAGTGGCCGACATCGGAGCTTGCTGTGAGGCAAGGCCACTACTGAGGCCTCCGTGGCCGAGATTGGAACCTGCAGAGGGGTTAGACCGATGCTGGGGCCAGCGAGGCCGGCATTGGAGCCTGCCATGAGGCAAGGCTTGTGCTAGGGCCTCCGAGGTCGGGTCTGGAACTTGCTGAGGTGTTAGGCCGGTGCTGGGGTCAGCGAGGCCGGCATTGGAGCCTACCGTGAGGCAAGGCTGGTACTGGGGCCTCCGAGGCCAGGATAAGAGCCTGCCAAAGGGTTAGGCTGGTGCTGGGGCCAGCGAGGCCAGCATCGGAGCCTGCCTTGAGGCATGACCAGTGCTGGGGCCTCCAAGGCCAGGATCGGAGCCTGCCGAGGGGTTAGGCCGGTGCTGGGGCCAGCGAGGCCAGCATCGGAGCCTGCCGTGAGGCATGACCAGTGCTGGGGCCTCCGAGGCCGGGATCGGAGCCTGCCGAGGGGTTAGGCTGGTGCTGGGGCCAGTGAGGCCGGCATTGGAGCCTGCCTAGAGGCAAGGCCGGTACTGGGGCCTCGAGGCCAGGATAAGAGCCTGCTGAGGGGTTAGGCCGGTGCTGGGGCCAGTGAGGCTGGCATCGGAGCCTGCTGTGAGGCATGACCAGTGCTGGGGTCTCCGAGGCCAGGATCGAAGCCTGCCGAGGGGTTAGGCCGGTGCTGGGGCCAGTGAGGCCGGCATCGGAGCCTGCCGTGAGGCAAGGCCGATACTGGGGCCTCGAGGCCAGGACAAGAGCCTGCCGAGGGGTTAGGCCGGTGCTGGGGCCAATGAGGCTGGCAACGGAGCCTGCCGTGAGGCATGACCAGTGCTGAGGCCTCCGAGGCCGGGATTGGAACCTGCCGAGGGGTTAGGCCGGTGCTGGGGCCAGTGAGGCCGGCATTGGAGCCTGTCTTGAGGCAAGGCCGGTACTGGGGCCTCGAGGCCAGGATAAGAGCCTGCTGAGGGGTTAGGCCGGTGCTGGGGCCAGTGAGGCCGGCATCAGAGCCTTCCTTTAGGCATGACCAGTGCTGGGGCCTCCTAGGCCGGGATTGGAGCCTGCTGAGGGGTTAGGCCGGTGCTGGGGCCAGTGAGGCCGGCATTGGAGCCTGCCTTGAGGCAAGGCCGGTACTGGGGCCTCCGAGGCCAGGATAAGAGCCTGCCGAGGGGTTAGGCCGGTGCTGGGGCCAGTGAGGCCGGCATCGGAGCCTGCCGTGAGGCAAGGCCGGTACTGGGGCCTCCGAGGCCAGGATAAGAGCCTGCCGAGGGTTTAGGAAGTTGCTGGGGCCAGCAAGGCCGGCATCGGAGCCTTCCGTGAAGTAAGGCTGATACTGGGGCCTCCTAGGCCAGGATAAGAGCCTGCTGAGGGGTTAGGCCAGTGATGGAGCCAGTGAGGCCGGCATCGCAGCCTGCCGTGAGGCATGGCCGGTGCTGGGACCTCCGAGGCCAGTATCGGAGCATGCCGAGAGGTTAGGCCGGTGCTGGGGCCAGCGAGGCCGGCACCGGAGCCTGCCATGAGGCAAGGCTGGTGCTGGGGCCTCCGAGCCCGGGATTGGAACCTGCCGAGGGGTGAGGCCGATGCTGGGGCCAGCGAGGCTGGCATCGGAGCCTGCTGTGAGGCAAGGCCGGTACTGGGGCTTCCGAGGCCAGAATAACAACCTGATGAAGGGCTAGACCGGTGCTGGGGCCAGCAAGGCCGGCATCGGAGCCTGCCGTGAGGCAAGGCCAGCATCGGAGCTTGCCGTGAGACATGGCCAGTGCTGGGGCCTCCTAACCCGGGAACGGAACCTGCCGAGGGGTTAGGCCGGTGCTTGGGCCAGCGAGGCCGGCACCGGAGCCTGCCATGAGGCAAGGCTGGTACTGAGGCCTCCGAGCCCGGGATTGGAGCCTGCCGAGGGGTGAGGCCGATGCTGGGGCCAGCAAGGCTGGCATTGGAGCCTGCCATGAGGCAAGGCCACTCCTGCGGCCTCCAAGGCCAGGACCGAAGCCAGCTTAGGGGTTAGACCAGTGCAGGGGCCAGCGAGACTAGACCTGGGGCCTCCCATGAGGCAAGGCCACTGCTTGAGCCAGCGAGGTCTGGATCAGTCCACTGAGTAGCCAGGCCACTACTGGGACCATCAAGAGTGGGATCGGTACTTGCAACGCAGCATGCACAGAGAAATATCGCAGAAAATATAAGTCAGACGCTTCTCTTAATCAGCAATAACTAGGAGGAAAAGGGCAACAGGAAGAGGTTGAGCTATAGAAAGGGCCCTATAGTGAAGCAACTAATGTGACCAATCAGAGGGTATGTAATACTGGAGGACGGAGCCTCTTTAAAACGCAGGAGGTACATAAACAAATGTATCAAAGTAAATCACCAAAGAAGCGTGCGATGGAGGGAGGGGGAGGGAATGGGATGGGGGCTAGAGGAGGGCTAATTGGATGATGTGTGCTTGTATATCCTCTCAAGTCTTGTACTCCAATGTGATTGATATATGACTACAATGCACCAATTTAAAAAATAAATTAATAAAAAAATAAAAATAAAAATTATATATATATTAAAAAAATAAATAAAAATAAAAAATAGAAAAAAACTTTGTTATAAGAGTATGAAGGAATTAAAAGAATTTTACTTTTTTTTTTCAATTACATTCCTATTTCTAGTCATTGAAATATCTCTCAAAGATGAAATAAGCCCTACCAGGTCACTCAGCCAGCTAGCTGCAATACAGACCCTTCTAATAGCCTTTTCATCTCTTATTAGCCACTGCTGCATGGTGGTTTTAGTGATACAGATAAGTCACTATCTTGCTTTAGCACTGGCTAAATGAAAAGATAGGTGCTGCATATTATCTCTTATAGGTGAAAGTTGAAAAAAAAAGTGGACCTGAGCACTAGAGGTTGGGAGGGAGGGGAGCAGGGTGGATAAAGGGAAGTGGATTTGATCAGTGAATGTTGTATGCATGCATGTAAATATCGCATGAGCCCCATTAACATGTATAATTGGCATTAATAAATATTAAAAATTGTTAAATAGAAAGCATTAACCATCATGAATACACTGTTTTGCATTCTTTTCTCATGCTCAAAATGTGAATTAGTAAGATAAAAAGTATTGTATGTCATAATTGTATGTCATAAAGTATTGTATGACATTAACAATATAGCAAGTATTATTTATATAATATTTTATTATAGTAACAAATGTTGCAGGAGAAACTACTTAACATGCCACAACTTTTTTAAAGTCATCTTCTGAATCTTTTTACAGACTTCAACCCATTCGTAGTAATTTATATTATGCTAAACACAGAGGAAGTGGTAGGAGATACAGCACAGTCGCAAAGCTACTTTCATTGAGATGGATGCACACTGCAAGGTACAGATCGCCCAATCACAGGGCCCAGGTTACACGACGCTCTTGGAGGCGTGGCTTGTTCACCGCACCTTCGGATGTATTCCTGGAGGGCATGCGGACAATGCTGCGGGGCATTGCAGTCCTTAGAGTGCTTTCTGGAAGTGAAATCACTTTGACAGAATCCCCAGGCTTATGAATATTTTCATATTCTTCAGATTTCTGGATTTTCGGGCAGGTGCAGCTAGTCAAGGACAGCTTGAACTGTACAATCCCAATGAAACCTGGGGAAGAGAGGAGCACAGGAGGAGGATGCAGGAACAATGGACAGTCACAGAAAAACGTGTTGCCGTACTGGCAGAAAATCTGGATCTGAAGACCGTGGGAGGGGAATGTCTCCATGGAAAAGACTAGAATTTATGCACAATCATATTTTGCACAATAGCTTAGATGCTTCTCAGCTCTAAACAATGGAGAACTCGTTTTGAAAGAGGAAATGCTTCTGTCTGGTCTAGGAAGAACAATTCTCAGTGAAATTTTAAAGCCCTCATAGGAAAGCAGAGTCTCCTATTTTGGTGGGTGGCTTTCCATCATCAGTTATTGCTTCTCTCTTCCCTCAAACTGCCTTGGCACTGCACTGGACTCCCAGATCATTGCCCCTCTCCACAAAATCGAGCACTCTAGTGTTTGCTATTCTTCTTGGTGGTGACTAATTATTGTTGCTTGTTGTTGTTGTTGATTTTTTTTATGGTATTGGGGATTATACCCAGGGCTTTCAGAGCTAGACCCCCAGCCCTTTTCACTTTTTATTTTGAAACAAGGTCTCACTAAAGGGCTAAAGGTCTCACTGAGTTGCTGAGGCTGGCCACCAACCTGCGGTTCTCCTGTCTCAGCCTCCCAAGTACTGAGATTGTAGGTGTACACTACTGTGCTGAGTTTGGTGATGATCTTGATGCTTATCTTTTCAATGACATAGGAAAGATATTAAAGGTAGAAAAGGTGGACATGAGGGCTTGCCCTCTGAGGCAGACATAGCAAACATTTGACCCACGCCTATTTTTCATCCCTCTGTAGGAGGGATGAATGGAGAATAACTTCAGGAGATTTTTTGCTTTTTACAGTGAAAGATTTGGCACTCCATCCTCCATTCCTCTATCCCATGCTTTCTCCTTCCCTCTACCAAGGGTAGACTGGCTCTCATCACTCACCACAGGTAAGAAAGAAGGCAATGGCTAAGTAGGCAGTTATAGGGACCCAAGTTGTCATGAATTTAGAGAAGTATACAGATTCACCTTGCTGTAGCAAACGACGATACAAAACGACTGAGCAGAGCAGAAGGCTACCTGGTATCCAGAAAAAAAAGGAGAAAAGAGCCCCTTTTCAGGAACATTAACTATTTCATTCAACTTTTCACCCATGACACACCTGACTTCCCAGACTGCACCCTGTCCAACTGTTCATTGTCCAAAGACTTCAGCTAGATCTGACTCAAGAGCTGCATGTAGCTCCGAATCAGATCCGAGAAGACTGGATAGTCAGAAACCGCAGCCTGGGACCCACACATCCATTATACTTCCACATCTGTATTGGGGGAGCCAGGAAAGTTACCTGTGAAAAAACCAAGGAGGGCAGTGATGAGGTCGATATACATTTTTTGAGGAAGTATATAGGTGAATTGCAAGCCCAGCATGAAGTTGAGGAAGACTGAAAGGCCCAAGACCAACAGCATCAGAATCCTGACTTCTTCCAGGCGATCTGTTGGGGGCAGACGTTGTATTGTGAGAACAGATACTTATTCTATGTTCATCTCGCCTTCGGCGTCTCCCCTTGGGTCACACACATCTCTCTCTATTTTTTTTTTTTTTTTGAACTCAGAGCATTCTACCTCCAAGCTATACTTCAAGCAACACTGAAAAACCTTTGTTTTGAAAAAGCATCTTGCAGGACTCTCAGGTTTCTGAGAGTCTCCCTATGTTGCTTAGGTTGGTCTCAATCCTGCAATCCTCTTGTCTCAATCTCACAAGTACTGGAATTATAGCTGTGAACCACAAGGTCTAACTGGGTCTATAAACCTTTAGGTAAAATGGAAACAAGTGGAAAGTTTGGTTAAATAATAAAAAAGGGGAGAAAAGAACAAAAAGGCTAGGGTCTTTGGCCCAAATGAGGCAGTCAGAAGAAATCGTTTTTTTTTTTTGTTTTTTTTTTTATCTTGGTGTCTCTGTATACCCTCTCATCTAGTCTTTCCTCAGAACTCATTTTTTGTTAAATACCTAATTAACCCATCCCACCATTTTCTTCATACTCCTCATACTCTAGCTGTGTGGACAACCCTGTTGCTACTGCCAAGGTTTCTCAAATGTTCAGCCAGTAAGTTCTAAGAAGCTAATCTTTTCTCTCAAACATCCAAATGGTGAGATTTTGCTGTCTCCCTTGAATTTGTTAATAATGGAAGTGGGCCTGGTGCAGCCTGAGAAAGTTGCTCTGGACAGGAATGGTGAACAGGTAAGACTGATCACAGTCAAGGGCCATGGAGGCCTTCCCGTCCACCCGCCACTCTCCACATGCGGTTCTGACCTTCTGGCCAAATAGCAGTGCAACACTCCATCCATGGACTGTGGGAAATCTTGTTGTCTTTTGTTTTGGAGATTAATTCAACCCAGTCCAAAGTGATTCCTACTACCAAGAGGACTATAGCCCACGAGGTCAAGAATATGTTCATGGCCTGGATATGTCTGGTCGGTATGTATTCTATCAGGACTGGAATTTCTAGCTGGGACCACCACGAAGATTTCATATGCTCTCTTCTCTGATTTAATTAGTCACAGGAACAAGGGCACCATCTGGACTTGTCATGATAGCCAAGGCATTGGCCATGGCAGAGCTGAGGTAGCCTATGGAATAGAGAAGCTAACTTCCTTCCTTTGGAACTCCTATATTGAGAGTGGCCTGTTGTCAGGGCAACAGTTACCATGAAACCACCTACTGGCTTGACCTTTGACTTTGGGGCCTAGCGTGGTGGTAGAACCAAAGTGCCCAGAGGTCTAGAGGGAGCTACTGAATGGAAAGGAGATCTGATATCACATTGAGAGCGAGATATATGAATATAAATATTATATATACATATACATATATTTGTAGTACTGGGGATTGAACCCAGGGGCATTGTACCTCTGAGCTACACCCTCAGCCATACTTTTTGTCCTTTCTTCCTTCCTTCCTTCCTAACTTCCTTCCTTCCTTGTTCTTTTTGGTGGTACTGGGGTTCCTGGAAACCCTTCTACCTCTGGGTTATGTACTGGTATTGGGAAGAGGGTTTAAAATGTATTAATGTGTCAATACTGGGAAAGATGTCCAATTTTAAAATATATCTTCTTTACTAAGAAAGCCAGGGTTAGCTAACATGTCCTTGCATTCCTAAGAACAATTTAACACATTTTGGGGGAGAAGACGAAAGGTAAAAGCCTGTGTCTGGAGACAGAGATGACTCCCTTTCAGGCCATAAATCTGAGCCTGTGTTTGGAGACAGAGATGTCTCCCTCTTTAGGCCATAAATTCGGCTGGAGAGATAACAGAAGCAGAGCCGGGGTTGGAGATAAGGGGTAACATGATCTCCAAAAATCAGAGGGACCTGCTGGACTTAGACAGGATAAAAACTCAGTAAACTGGAGTTCTTTGGCATTTTCATTTGAATTGCCCCCCTGTGCCTCGCTCCGGCACAGGGCTGTAACTATCTCTATATTTCTATCTTTTTAATAAACTTCTTTAAATCTTCAGCAGCTGTCCAAGCGATGAATACTTATTCTTAGCTTAGGACAAGAATCTACGGTTTTTCTATTTGTCTGTCTGTCTGTGATGGTGGGGGGGATTACTTTTCCACACACACACAACACGTACATCCCCCCCCCAAACCTGTTCCCTGCAACAGGCTACGCTCCCAGATCTATTTTATATTTTTTATTTGGAAATAGGGTCTCTTAAGCCAGAGTGGCTGACTTCAAACCAACGTGATCCTCCTGTCTCCACCTCCCAAGCGTGAGGATTACAAGCTTGCACCACCACTCCCGGCTTTATTCTTTATTTTATTTTATTTTTTTATTTTTATTTATTTTAAAAAAATTTTTATTGAACATAAATGGTATACATTTAAACTATACTTGATGCCCTCTCCCCCCACCCCTTTTTCTCTTCCCCCCTCCCACCAATGATTGTTCTTGGTAACCATGCCATATTCATAATTTTACACATATTCAGATGTGGGCTCTCATTAATCAAGTTCAGCCAAGATAGGGGAGGAGGAAGGCTGAACTTGATTTATTTATTTTAAAACAGGGTCTCCAGCGAGGCCAGGATCGGGGCCTGGTGTGAGGCAAGGCTGGTGCTGGGGCCTCCGAGGCTGGGATCAGAGCTAGCAAGGTCGGGATCAGGTCTGCCATGAGGCATGGCCGGTGCTGGAGCCAGCAAGGCAGGGATCAGTCTACCAGGTGGCCAGGCCAGTGCCGGGGCCTTCAAGAGTGGGATTGGAACTTGCAATGCAGCATACACAGAGAAGTATCACAGAAAATAAAAAACCAGATGCTTTCCCTAATATGCAAAAACTAGGAAGAAATAGGTAATAGGAGATCTAGTTGAAGAAAGGGGCCTATAGAGGAGCAATTAAGGTGACTAATCAGAGGGGATGGGATGGGGGAGGATGGAATCTCTTTAAAACTCATGATATACGTAAACAAAGGTATCAAAGTTAATCACCAATCAAGCATGAGATCGAGGGAGGGGGAGGGAATTGGATGGGGATTGGATAAAGGCTAATTGGATGATGTGCACTTGTATATCCTCACAAATCTTCTTTCCATTGTGATGTATGACTACAATGCACCAATAAAAAATATATAAAAATAAATAAATAAAACAGGGTCTCACTAAGTTGTAGAGGGCCTTACTAAGTAGCTGAGGCTGGCCATGAACCTGCGATCCTCCTGTCTCAGCCTCCCAAGTACTGGGATTACAAGCTTGTGCCACCAATCCTGGTAAGAATGACCTGTTTTCTAACCTGAGGAGAAAGTGTTAGCTGGGCATGGTGGCGCACACTTGTAATTCCAGTATTTGGGAGGCTAACACCTGAGGATCACAGTTCATGGACAGCCTCAGCTACTTAGTGAGGCCCTCTGCAACTTAATGAGACCCTGTTTCAAAATAAAGAATAAAGCTGGGCGTGATGGCGCACACTTGTAATCCCCGTGCTTGGGAGGCAGAAACAGGAGGATTGCGCAGGTTCGAAGCCTTAAGAGACCCTGTTTCCAAATTAAAAAGTATAAAAATAGGTCTGTGAGTGTAGCCCAGAGATAGAAGGGTTTCCAGGAACCCCAATACCACCAAAAATTAATAAAAAGAATAAAAAATAGGGCAGGGAGTGTTGCTCAGAGGTCAAATATCCCTGGGTTCCATCCCTAGCCCCACAAAAAAAAAGTGTTACACTACTTTCCAAAGTGACTGTACAATTGATATCTCCTACAGTAACGTTGGAGATTTTCATGTGCTCTTTGTCTTTATCTGTAGTTTCTGTTGATACTCTTTTGAATTTAAGCTGTTCTCATAGGTACCTTGCAGTATCTCATTGTGTATTTCATTTACATTTTACTGATGAATAATGACATAGAGAATCTTTGCATATGAATATTGTCAATCTATATGTTTTTTAAAATATTAATGTGTAAAAATGTTTTGCCTAATTTTTGAGATATTCATCATTTTTTAGTATTATGGCCAGAGTTGTTTTATGATCTGTAGTATTCTTTTAAATCTATAATTATTCATTTAATTTTTTAAATTTATATTGAGTTTGTGCTATAGCTTCCTCTGTTTTATTTGCTGTGTGTATGTATATATATTGCATTATAGGCTCAGAATTTTTTATTGTCATCTTTTCTCTTTAAAATTATAGCTTACTTTTATAGCTGATATATTTTTACTTTTTTAAAATGGATGTTGGATTTTTCTAGCAGTGATAAAGACAAACCAGTGCCGTGTATGAGAGAGGGGTTTATGTGGCTTCCCACATTCTTAGTTCAAGGGATTTTTTTAATTTGGCACATTTTTCTGTGTGAAATTTGAGTTTGTTCAGTTCTAATTTTTAGATATTCTCTTGTTTCAATAGGATGTTCCTTTTCAGTTACTTTTTTCTTTCCCTTCCAAGATTCCTTGTAATTCATTCCAAATCAGTATCAGTTCTCATATCAGAGGACTGTATAATAAAGACATCACTTCATGACCTCCAGAATAATTCATGTTTTGTTTTTCCCCATTAGAGAGATATTGGTTGTATTTCTGCCACAGAATGGCCTATGGCTGGATAAAGAGGAAATATTTGAAATATACATATCTGCCAAGAGACCTGTATATAGAATATATGAAGAATTTCTATAAATAAGTTTGATAAAGCTTTCCCAATAAAAATGTTCAAAACTCATGAGCCAGACAAGAAAAAGAATAAGCAGTGGTCAATAAATGCATAAAAATTTATGTGTTTATTCTATTTGTCATCAGTCAACTGTAGAGAGTACAGTAGAGTAATGTCAAGCAGTTTACTGGGAAATGGGGTTAAGACAAAGAATTATGAAATGAAGGCTTGAGTTAGTACTGTCTGAATTAGTTAAGCAACTGCCATGTGCTTAGAGCAGTATTAGGGGTATTGAATGCAGTTTCCTATAAAATATGCCTATGAATATTAGTGAAGAATATTAAACATTTCTGGGCATATTTTTTGCTTGTTCTCTTTGGGTTAAGTTGGATTCTGCCTTTTAAAAATCCTGCCAGGTTTCTCAATATATCACTGTAGAGTTAGTTTTTTTTTCTTGCAAGAGTTAAGTTACAGAAAATATCAGGGAAGTACTTTCTTTAAAAGTCCGTGTAGCCAAAGCAAAGGGTGCCAGAGAGCAGCACAGCAGGCCTGAATTTAACTTCCATTTTGTCACTGAAGAACTGTTTTTTGTTACCAGGCAAGTTACATCTGTAAATGAGATGGTTTTCTATAATCTCTCTAACTTTATCTAACGTTGACTTTTTTCCCCTGTAGTACTGGGGATTGAACCTAGAGGCAAGAATGACTCTGAACTACACCCCCAGCCTTATTTATTTTTAGTTTGAAACAAGGTTTCGCTAGGTTGATGAGTCTCACTACTTGCCGAGGCTGTCCTTGAACTTGCCATCCTACTGACTCAGCGACTCCCAAGTACTGGAATTATGGCATGTACCACCATACCCTAGGCTTAGCATTATTTGAAGTCTTATGTGACATTGCATCTTTGTAAAAGAGGATATAATGCTTTGTGTCTTAGTATTTAGCATGAATAAGGCTGAAATCAGGTCAAAAAGAATATTAGTACTCTATTCTCTGCCCAGAAAAGAAAAGATTGTGTGATTTTGATATTAGACAAAGGAATTTAATCATTCACTGATTCAATAACTCACATACAAGCCACATTTCAAAGCAGACAGTCCAGTAAATATATTAGCTAACAATTATTATTATTATTTATTGGTACACTGTATTCATACATCATAGTGGGATACAAAAAAAACTTCTGTAGACATACCTGCACACATTGCCCAGTCATCCCCCACCTGATCCCCATCCCTTTCCCTTCCCATCCCTCCTTCCCATGCTTGGCTTAGTGGTTGACATCTAGTATTATAGCAATTTATCCAAAATTAAAAGTGATAATCTCACATAACAGTTTCATTTGTCTGATACCAAGCTTTTGATGACTTAAAGATAACATTTCAATATTTCTTTTTGCTTTCTTTCTTACCAGAGAATATTTTTTCTTTTTTTTTTCAAACATAGAGCAAGAGGTCGATACACAGGTCCAGGAAACTTATAGAACTCCCTTTAGACAGGATCGGAGAAGAGGATCCCCATGCCACATAATTTTCAAAATGACCAATGTGGAAGCCAAGCAGAGAATCTTAAAGGCAACAAAAACAAAGGGCCAAATGACATTCAGAGGCAAACCAATTAGAATCACTCCAGACTTCCCAAACCAAGTCATGAGAGCCAGAAGGGCTTGGAGTAACATATTCCAAACTCTGAAAGAAAACAACTTCCAGTCAAAAATTTCCTACCCAGCAAAACTTTCTATCAAATTAGATGGAGAAATAAGAAGCTTCCATGACAAACAGAAACTGAAGGAATTTATGTCTTTAAAACCAGCACTAGAGAAAATACTCAAAGAGATTAACTACAAAGAAGAAATAGGTAACACACACCAGAACCAGAGAAACAAGATGTTCCATCCAACAGACAACTAAGATTGGTTATCTGTGGAGATTCAATATTTATGTTAGTCTTTTACCTATCTCTAAATTGTATTGTTTGCTTTTATTGTTGTTAATTTTTAGGATTTCTAGTTGGAATATTAATATACCTTCAGATATAGCATTTGGAAATATTTTATCCCATTCTATTAGTAACTTTTAACTCTGTTTACATTGTCTTTGGATATACAGTATTTTTTTATTTTTTAGGGAGTTTGTATACTCTTCTGTTGCCTGTGCCATTGAAATCATATCCAAGAAATCACTGCCAATTTCAATGTTGTGAGCTTTTATGACCCAGATTTTCTTCTAAAAGTTTATAGTCTTAAGATTTATATTTAGGTCTTTTATCTATTTTGAGTTAATATTTGTATATGGTGTTAGGTAAGGGTCCAATTTTATTCTTTTCCATGTAAGTATTATTTTTCAACAATATTTAGTTAAAAGATTATTATTTCCTCCACCAAATGTTCGTGGAAACCTTGTCAAAAATAACTTGACAATATAGGGAAGAATTTAGCTCTAGGCTTTTATTTAATTCCAATGGTTTATATATCTGCCTTTAGAACAGTACTACACTGTTTCAATTATTGTAGCTTTATATGGTTTGAAATCAGAAAATATATATCTTCTAGCTTTGTTCTTTTTCGATATCGTTTTGGGTATCTAGAGTCTATATTCCATATTAGGATAGATTTTTTTTTCTGAAAAATAATTATATAAATATATGATAGCTTCACCTAAAAAAAAAAAAGAAAAAATATTCTCTGGTAAGAAAGAAAGCAAAAAGAAATATTGAAATGTTATCTTTAAGTCATCAAATCTTGGTATCAGACAAATGAAACTGTTATGTGAGATTACCATTTTTAATTTTGGATAAATTGCTATAATACTAGATGTCAACCACTAAGCCAAGCATTGGAAGGAGGGATGGGGAGAGAATGGGGTGGGGTTCGGCTGGGGGCTGACTGGGCGATGTGTGCATGTATGTCTAAAAAAGTTTGTATCCCACTATGATGTATGAATACAGTGCACCAATAAAAAATAATATAAAATAAAAAAAGAAACCATGTGTTCATTTTTGGATTTCTCATCTTCTAAGAGCGAGATTCTATTCTCCATGTGGTCTAATCGGTTGTTTGTACTTTGAATTGAGGCCTTTACTTCATTAATTGCATCCTTTATCTCTTTTTGGCTCTTTCTGAATTCTTTTCGAAACACCTCTATTATTTCTACAGTTATTTTCCTGACTTGATCTTCTAGAAATCTCTGAATTTCTGTTTTATTGGGTTCTGATGTTGTGGGGTTGTTAGCATTCATTGCTACATTGTAATTCTTCTTTCTCATGATTTCGGAAGTTTGTGCTTTCTCTGGGTTCTTCCCTTGGGTCACTATGACTTCGCTTAAGGTGCTCTGGATCTCGAGTCTGTGGTATCTCAGACCCCACTACTCCTTTACTGGGTTGTATCACAGAGTCTCAGACCCAGGGAGTTAATAGAGGCTGCTTTAGACTATGTGGGGTGCCAGGTTGGGCATTCTCCTATGGTGTGATATCTCTGCCACCGCCACTCTTCCACTGGGTCAAGTCCCAGGGAGTACAGTACTGGGATTTCTCTTCTGGGGCCCGCAATTTGACTCACTGTTCTTGAGTATGCAGATGGAGCTGTAGTGGACTTGGTGAATTCGGTGCTGTTGCCGCCGGTGGCAATATGGCACCGCTGTCATGCCCTCAGCCGTGAGGCTGGGGTATTTCTTTCATGGTTTTGAGCTCCGCTCTGAATCCCTCGGCTCGCTGTCCGCCGCTTCTCTCTGGAGCCTGGTGGGCTGTTGAGTGCGTTGGTCTGTAGCTGTAACCATCCAGTGAATTCGCCTCTGCCGCTGGCAGTAAAGCGCTGCTGCCGCGTCCTTGGGCGTGAGGCCGGCATATCTCCTCTGTGGCTCTGAGCTCCGTTCTGAGTCCCCCTCCTCTTTGGAGCCTGGTGATTTTTTTGTTTCTCTGGTTATGGTGTTTTCTGGCTATGAAAGGTGCTGATTTTGTGGTAATGGAGATTGGTTGTTAGCGGGGCTCTTAATCCCCGCTTTTCTCGGTTGCCATCTTCCCGGAAGTCATTTAGCTAACAATTAGATGTCCTTTCTGTTCTTCTTCACCCTATGCATGCTTTCTAAAATTATTTGTCACACAAAGTTGAAATGTTCAATATGTATGTGTACTTTTTAGACCATAACTCCTCAAAGACATTTTTCTTGATAGTTGTGTCTTCAGTGCCTGAAATAGACTCTCCCATACCTTAAAGATTTATTGAGCAGCTCTAACCTTGACCTGGACACCCTGGTAGGCATCTTTCTCAGTCTGCAAATTTCAGCAGGTGGGTGGGCTTGGGAGTTAATTGAGACAGAGCCTCAAATATCTGACTTAGGGTGTTAAAAAATTGGGAAGAAGGGCTTTCATGTTCCTATCTTTCAGTCCTTCTACAGAAATGTTATCTGGTATTTATTCATCAGAATAATTTATGTTCTGCTCAATTGGATGTCTCTTCTCCTCAGTTATTAATACAAATGATTTCTTTCTTTATTTCAGCTACTTTGCTCCCTTTAATTTGATTCCCTGCCCTGTTATTGGGCCTATTATTATTATTATTATTATTATTATTATTATTATTATTAGTGGTGGTACTGGGGTTCCTGGAAGCCCTTCTACCTCTGGGCTACACTCTCAGACCTATTTTTACATTTTCATTTGGAAACAGGGTCTCCTAAGCCATCGCCCACAGCTGGCTGCAAACCTGTGCGATCCTCCTATCTCTGCCTCCCAAGCGCGGGGATTTCAAGCATGCGCCACCATGCCCAGCTGGGCTTTCTTTCTTAGGAGATTGACCCAGAAGTGTAAAGGAGAACCTAGTGGTGATAAAATCATCTTTGACCACAGCCTTGTGTTACAGTGAAGTTTGATTCCCTTTTAACTATACAAGGGAGCTGAGACAAGAAATTTTTTTGATAATTGGTTCATTGTAATTATACGTCATGAAGTTTAGAGTGCTAGAGACACACATGCACACATCCTGCATCCTACTCTGCTCCCTCCCATTCCCCATACGTAATATTGAAATTGGCATTGATAGTTTCACATATCAACAATGTTATTTGAACTGCTCCTTAGGAAGGGGAACAATTTCAGTTTCTGGCAAGTTAGCAACTGATAAAGATAAGAAAATATCTCTATTGAAAAAACACAGAGATTTAAATCACGACAAAACTAAAAGGCTTAAAATAAGTCATTATTAAAAAGAAAACTCCCAGGCCGGGTGTGGTGGCTCATGCTTGTAATCCCTGCGCTTGGGAGGCTGAGACAGGAGGATCGCACAGGTTCGAAGCCAGCCTCAGCTACTTAGTGAGGCTCTCAGCAACTTAGTGAGACTCTGTTTCCAAATAAAAGAGAAAATAGGTCTGGGAGTATAGCCTGGAGGTAGAAAGCCTCTGGGTTCCACCCCCAGTACCACAAAAAAAAAAAAAAAAAGAAAAGAAAACTTCCAAAAGAATAAAAACCAAGAAGATAAAAATACTTAGAAATTAATAAATAATACTGTCCTTCTTTAGCACCTAATTGCCTTTTGCATATTACCTCCCTGTTTGTGTTCTTATGCATACATGTTCTACATGGCTGCTGCGATCAAAATATTTTACTGAAACTCATCTTGAAAAATGATATGTGTTCACAGGGGTTAGATGGTTTGATTCCCTCCCTGACCAGATGCCTAGTAAACACCATTAATGGCAGAAGACCCATGTAAACCCCTTTATATTATATATTTTTTAAAGTACTTATTTGAAAAGTGTAATCTCAGTGCTTGGGAGTCTGAGATAGGAGGATTGCAGGTTCAAGGACAGTATCAGAAACTTAGAAAGACCCTCAGCAATAAGCCAGGCATGGTGGCATATGCTTGTAATCCCAGCACTTGGGAGGCTGAGACAGGAGAATTCCCATTCAAGAACAGATTCAGCTATTACTTAGTGAGGCCTTTTGGAACTCAGTGAGACCTTGTTTCAAAATAAAGAATAAAAAATAAGGCTGGAGGGTATAGCTCAGAGGTAGAATGTCCCTGGGTTCCATCCTCAGTACAGCAAACAACAACAACAACAACAACAACAACAACAACAACAAACTGTACCTGGGGGGTAGAGCTTAAAGGGAAAACACCCCTGGGTTCAATCTCCAGTACTAATAGCAAAACAAAACTACCCCCAAACACTCTATGAATATTTATTATGTAGCCTTCAAAAAAACCCTCAACATTTAGATGAACACCTATTAATCTTATATCTATCTAACTTATCAACAAGAAATCCTTGGTTTAGAGAGGTGAGATAACTTGCCCAAAGACCACAAAGGGCTAGTAAGTAGCAGAGATGGATCTTAATAGGCCTTGAAGTAAAATCAATCTCTCTCTCTCTCTCTCTCTCTCTCTCTCTCTCTCCTGTGACTGTCTGCTCCATCAGATGTTTAGCTATCATATTAGTGGGGTCTCCAGGAGAAATGCACCACAGGAATAATGAATCAGGTTGTCCTTATGATGAATGACTATGGGAGGTGAGAAAATAATGTTAGAAAGTGGAATCCATTGGGGACTATCTACACACGTACCCTTCATGGTTACCTTGGAAAGCAGAAAGGACAATGTTGTAGCATTAACAAATGTAGGATTCACCTGCACATAATTGGACATAGTCCCATGTGGGACAATTAAAATTTTTTCTAAATACCACAAGCTCTGGAGACTGTGAGGAAAATGGGAAGATGATGATCTAAATCAGTCTGGGTCTCTTAGCAGCCTGATTTAGGAAGCTCTCTGATATAAACAGTAATTCCAAGAACAGGGAAGCCCAATAAGTCACAGCACATTTCTGAGCCTCCGTAGCCCAAGCTGGGGCTGTGAGGGCAAGGTTTTAGTTGAATTGTTTCTGAACTGTCATGGGATACTTGTTTTCTTTTACCTAAAAGTGAAAAGATGGTGCTCAGCTCCCTTTACTCCATCAGAAATGCTCTTGTGCTTGGTGCTAGGAGTCCGCATACCACAGACCCAATCATGAAGGCCTGCTGGTCTGGCTCTTGCTTAAAGGACGTGCATCTGAGTCACTCCTGGAACTGAATACCCCAGTTTGCCAAGCCAAATCATTGGGAAAAGCCTTTGGGGAGAAAAAAGAAGACTTTTTTCCTTCTCCAATGGAGAAACCAGTAACTTAAGTGTTCAGGAACAAGCCCAGGTTCTCCTGAACAAAGATCTCAAGTCCCTTTGAAGAGTTAGCGCTTCAGGGCTGTGCTGGTGTGTTCATCAGAAGGGACTTAATCATGTCTCAGTTGTCCTTGAGTTGGTTCTTTCTCACACTCACAGGTGCCAGGGCTTCACCCCTTTGGTCATTAAACTGGTAAGACCTTAAGAAAGGGTGAGGATAAATGAGAGGCACAGGAACAATGTCAGCTTTGAAGCAGGCCATCTGTTAGCTGCCAGGGCCAGAAGCTGGCCCCTGTTATACTACCATGTCACTACCTATCACCAAATGGCAAAGTGTCAACGTGAAACCCAGGGGCACCTCTATAGGAGTAGGATATTTCCCTCTGCCCACTGGGCTCAGTGGAGGTGGTGTTTGGGGTTTATAGCAAGCAGTATCCACAGGACATATATCTATGGTGTATGTCTATGCTTTATTCAGATGTGTTTCTGTACCTCTTGGCTTCCCTGTTCTTTTCTTCTGAGGATTAAATTCAGGGGCATTCTACCTCTGAGCAATATCACCAGCTCTTTTTACTTTTTTGTTTTGAAACAAGGTCTTCCTAAGTTGCTGAGGCTAGCCTTGAACCTGTGATTCTCCTGTCCTAGCCTCCCAATTACTGGAATTTCAGGCATATGCCACTGTACCCAGCTTTAATTTTTTTTTTTTTTTGGTGGTACTGGGGTTCCTGGAAGCCCTTCTACCTCCGGGCTACACTCCCAGACCTATTTTTACATTTTTATTTAGAAACAGGGTCTCCTAAGCCAGCACGGGTGGCTGGCTTCGAACCTGCGCGATCCTCCTGTCTCTGCCTCCCAAGCGCGGGGATTACAAGTGTGTGCCACCACGCCCGGCTACACAGCTTTAATTTTAAATTTTAGTTTTTTGTGTATTTATTTGTTTTCATTAATTAAAGTATTTAACTATGACTTGAAAACATGAGTGTGACATTTTTATAGATCAATACATTTTGTAATGTGTAAATCATATTAAACATTTCTATCTCCTTAAATATTTATAATTTCTTTATGGCAAAACTTTCAAATTCTTTTCACCTAACACTTTGAAAGGTATTATACTGTATGATAGTACACAAGAACTTCTTTCTCCTATTTAAGTACAATTTAGTACCCATTCACCAACTTTCCCCCACCCCTTCTGGGCCGGCCTCCCAGTCTTCCAACCTCTACTGTTTCACCATTCTATTCTCAAGTTCTTTGAGATCAACTTTTAAAAAAAAATTCCACATGTGAATGAGACCATACAGTATCTTTCTGTGTCTGGCTTATTTCATGTAACATAATGTCCTCCGGTTTCATCCATGTTGTGGCAAATGACAGGATTTCATTCTTTTTTAATGGCTGAATAGCATTCCGTTGTGTCTATGTACCACCTTTTCTTTATCCAATTATAAATTAATGGACATTCAAGTTGTTTTCACTGCCTGGCAATTTGAATAGTGCTTCAGTGAACATAGGAGTGCAGATGTCTCTTTGACTTACTGATTTTATCTTCTTTGGATAGATACCCACTAAGTGGGATTTCTGGGTGTTATGGAGGAAACCTCCATAGTGTTTTCCATAATGGCTTACTAATTTACATTTATACATACACTAACATTTAAGAATCTCTTCAGTGATGGCACTGATAGGTGGGTATCTAAGGATGCTGGGCCATGTTGTGGCACTTAGTCTTTGGAGATGTTCTTGGCCTTCTTAGGTTCTTTCTGCAATCCTCAGCTTCTCTGAGTTGGAACAGATGGAATCAATTCGTCTAGAAGTTATGAATATAAGGAGTATTTGTCTTCTGGGCTCCTCTTTATGAATCACCTGAATATTTGTGTATGCCTTTGCTTCTGGTGCATTATTTTGAGAGATGAGTGTTAAAAACATTAGTAGACATCTCTCCAGCCAAGTGTTTTGCCCCAATTCTGTTTGTTTTTCAAATTTCATCATGTGTGCGAAGTCAGCTGGAGAGAAACTAAAAATTCTTTTAAAAAATCTCTCCAAGCTGGGTGTGGTGGCTCATGCTTGTAATCCCAGTGAGGCAGAAGCCTGGTCAGGACTTTGAAATTACTCTTGGTTAGAAACAGAAATAAAAATAGAGCGAATAAAAACTCCTTCACAGTCCCCTCCACCCCTTCATCTTTTAGCAAGCAGATAGCTTGGAAGATAAAAGGCAGAACAGGTCCCCTCAGATATAAACAAAACAGCTTCCTCCCTAGACAGTTTAGGGGGTACAAACCAGCACCATCCCACAATGTAAACAAGGCAGAGACTCCCTAGGCAATCTATGAGAAAAGACACAAGATGGGTAGAGACAGGAATGATATATGGGTTAATGACTATTCTACTTTTGTATCTTGCTTCTGCTGGGCATAATAAATCTCTTACTTATCCCTCCTTCCCCTCCCCAATTCTGTGATCAAATGTATAAAGAACTTGTAATTTCAGTGTCCAGAGCTCAGATCTGAAACTTTGCTTTCTGGACCTTCATTAGTGAATAAAGTAGCCTGCTTTTCCAACTCCAGTGATGATGGTGACCAAGCTGTGGGGACTGAGCATCTTGCAACACCAGTATTTGGGAGGCTGAGACAGGAGGATCGCAGGTTCTAAGACAGCCATTGAAACCTAATGAGAGTCTGTTTTATTTATTTTTGCAGTACTGGGAATTGAATTTAGGGGCACTCTACCTCTGAGATATACCCCAGGCCTTATATTTTATTCTTTATTTTGAAACAGCGTCTCACTAAGTAGTGGAGGGCCTCACTAAGTAGCTGAAGCTGGCCACAAACCTGTGATCCTCCTGTCTCAGCCTCCCAAGTGCTGGAATTACAATACGTGACTGAGAGCCTGTTTTTAAATTAAAAAATGGGGCTGGGTTGTAGCTTGGAGGGGTTGAACCCCTGGGTTCAATCCCCAACATCAAACAAACAAAAAACCCCCCAAAACATAATACCCTCCAAATATAAGTAATCATCTTGCAGCTTATTTTTCTCTTGGGGCTGCAAAGCCTGGGGTCTGGTGTGAGGCACCTTAATATTTGCTTCTTGACTCTGCCCCTTGCCATTGGGTGCACATGTATGCACAAATACATGTACTAGGCTGATCTGAGACTTATTTTTATGAAACGTGACTTACTAATATGCATAATCCCCAGGGTGGTAGTGAGAATCTTGACTATGGTTGGAGTTTTGTGTTTCAAGTACTTGAGTCAAAAGATCCTAATGCATTAAAGTGCCAGAACAAATAGAACACGTTATATTACCCACAGTATTTGATTTTAGGAATAAGCAAGAATTTTGTGCCATAAGTATATACTCTTCTTTGACCCCAAACCTCATCACTTATTACTGATTTCTTTTGTTTTAGAATTGATCACACTTTGTAACTTATCTAGTCAATAAAAATACTTCCCTGTAAGCTCATTTGCTTAAGTTTCTCAGATCGTTATTTTCTGGACACCAAGAAGAAAATGTTATATTTGAAACGGATGCCTGGTGGGTGTGAGTGTGATGCTGAAAGAATAAAGACAGAGTGGAGAATGAGAAGCGCCCCTTAAGCCATTAAGGTCCCAAGGAGTTGAGAACCCAGCACATACAGGTGTGTGTAGTAATAAGTACCTATGAGCCTCCAGGAACTGTCTGTGGTGCTTCATTTATTCCTAAGTGTATCAGAGCCAGGCCCCCTGATAGTAATGTTCTAAAGGGACTCATTTTGAACCTTCTTCTAGTGTGTCTAATCCATGGTACATGCCCCAAATGATAGACCCGCATGGGAACAGTTCTTATACATACACAGGCTGCTAAATCTCAGGAGGTAAGACACTCTGGTGACTGCTGCTCTCTATAGCTGTAGACATAAAATACTTGACTTAGAAATAAAAACTGCAGCTTCTTGTTAGCTGTTAGTGTTTTGGTACTTAATGGGAGGAGATATAATTTATCCATCATCACTTCTAAAGTGACAAAGTTACAAGAAAGAAGAGATATCTATAGTCTTTAAGAGGAAGAAGGTGAGCTTCTAAAAGTATGATGTTCATATTGTATAGATATAAGAACATGTTCTAAGATCTACTCATGATTATCCATGTGGGCTCTAGAGTTTCTGTACATTTGTACCCCAGAAAGTCAGAGGAGTAGGAGAGGCCTTGGGCATCTACCTTAGATGCAGTAATCTTTTACCTTATCTAGGTACATTTATGTCCAATTCAGGAATTTAAATATGTTAAATATATCAAAAATATATTTCCAAAATTGAAACAATATTTGAAATATATTCCCACAGACTACAATGATAAAGTCTGTTAACACTTAGTGTCTCATATAATTTGTATAATAATCCTTTAAAGGACTTATTTTTTTTTTGATAATGGAGATTGAAACCAGGGCAATCTATCTTTAAGGTGCACCCTCAGCTCTTTTTATTTTTCTTTTTTGCTTTGAAACAGGTCTTGCTTAGTTTCAAGGGCTGGCCTTGAACTTGCAATCCTTTTGTCTCAGGCTCCTAGGTACTGAGTTTAAAGGTGTGTTTCACCACACCCAGCTACTATTTTTTTTTTTTTTTAACCATGATGCTTCCAGAGACTATGAAGAGTCAAGTGTTTCACTGTAAGTCATAGAACTGGGGTTTGAAACTCAATCTTATAATAGTTCAGCACTGTTTCCTCCACCTTTGTGCTTATGGTGTGATAAATATTTCAGATATAAAAAAAAGTATATTCTAGGCCTATGTTCTCCATTAGCATGGCCACCAGCTATAAGTGGCTACCGAGCATTTGAAATGTGTCTGGTTTGATTTGAGCTGTTAAGTGCAAAATACACTGAGCATTTTAAGAAATGTACCCCCTCCACAGAGAAAATGCAAAATATCTCATTAATTATTCTGTGTAGATTATGTATTGAAGTGGACCAATTATTGTAGATATACCATGTTAAACAAAATATAATTATTGAATTGACTTTGTTTGAAATAATTTCAGTAACAAATTTGCATTAGAATGTTTAAATACCTCATTATACTTTAAAATTGCTAAGGATACATGAGCTCTTATAAATCAAGTCTGAGTCAGTGTGGTAGACAATCTAACACAACTCAATCCTTAGCCAAGTGCACTTTAGCAACTGGTTAAATAAAGTGGATTCTGGTCACTGCTGCTCATCCTCATTTGGACTAATTCATAATTTTTATAACATACATTTTTGCTAATACAAAAACACAATACAGTTTGTAGTAATAAACTATTTGACATGCACAAGAGTCGTAATGCCATGGAACCTTTGAGTTTACATACAGGTGACAAAGTACTGAATGTAAAATGTTACAATTTATGTCCTTTGCCCAAGAGAGCTTTTCTTGAGGTTCTCAATGATGGACTTTGCATGATTGTATAATGCTTTCTGGCACAAAGAAGGAGAGGGTGAGGTTCAGAGGAGGAAGCAAGAGAAAAGAAACATGAATTTAGCTTTAGGTGAGAGTAATGGAGGTAGTGCCTGATTCAGTAGGTGTAGATAAGACCTGAGATCCTGCAGTCCCAACAAGTTCCCAAATGTTGCTGACAATGCTGGCTCATGGATGTTCTGAACAGCAGGGACCCAAAGCCCAGAAATGTTTTAGTAAGTAGGAGATATAGAAAAGAGAAAAATGAATTGGATTGAATAGAGGGCAGAAGCGTGCAGGACATTAAAATAAAACAAAAACCATCGGCAAGATGAAAGACATTTTACTTTGATAGAAAATACAGTAGGATTAAGGGAAATGTGGCAGAAATAGATATTTGTTGAGAATGGTGAATGTGTTTGGAACACTTCAGACAGATTAAAGGCATATTGAAAAATCCATGAGATTAAAGGCAAAAAACTGAATACATGGGTCTCCTTGAACCTTCCTTTGATATTTTAGTAGTAGTCTCTGGGACTAGATCATACATGTGCATGCTAACAGCTAAGAGGTGATGGCAAAGGAAGACCCCAGGGTATTTAGGGAACAGACCAAGAGCAGCTGCACACTCATTTGCTGTGATTTCCCATTTGCTTTCTCCAGGATGAGAGCAGAAGAGTGGATACAAAAGATAGTGCTCTGCAGAATTTAGAACCCTGTTCAGAGAGCAGCTGTTCAGCATTGTACAGCTTCTTTACTTTGCACTGAAAAAAGGATCTGGGTAATAAAGAGGAGCTTCCTGCATTCCTGGGAATTCATGTAGTGAAAGGAAGTGTGCCTTTTCCTCATGTGGCAGTAATCTATTAAAAATAAGAAGGTAAGAATAGGTTTTTGAAGAGCCAGGGAGAAGGCAGACGCTGTACTAGGCAGGTAGAGAAAATATTCATCCAGATGTGTGACTCTATATAATCTTTTGGCAAATTTGAGAGACCAGAGAAGGTCTGTGAGCAGCCCAATAATAAAGGAAAAGGAAAAGGAAAAGTGGTCAGGTTTCTCCCGAGACAAGGCAATGCTTGGCCTCAGAGCAGAGAGCTCCAAGATGATGCCATCTTTGTCCCTGCTGAGGATGGTGTGTGCAGAGACAGAAAATCTATGTGAAGCCCTGGGGAGTAAAGGCTTGGTGGCCTTGGTGAGAAAGAAAGGCTTACTTTAGGAGAGTGGCCAGAGACTCAGAAGACAGAAACAGTTCTGGGAGAGCAGCCATTTTGCCAACATCCAACTTTATTGAAGTGTAAGAAGAATAAATTCACCAGGTGTGGTGGTGCATGCCTATAATGCCAGAATTTGGGAGGCTGAGATAAGAGGATTGCAGGTTCACAGCCAGTCTTAGCCATTTAGCAAGACCCTTAGTAAGACTTTCAACTTTGTAAGACTGTTTCAAAATAAAAAGTAAGAGGGCTTGGGCTGTGTTTTGAGGTAGAATGCTCCTGGATTTAATCTCTAGTATAAAATTAAATTAAATTAAAGGTAGGAAGGAAGAAAGGGAATAATAAACTCCTTGCCTGGAGATCAATTATGGTTAGATTAAAAATAGAACAAACACACAAATGAAAACATAATTTTCTAAAATATATTCAGATTCACTCTAGTGCTGTGATATATTTTTTAAAAGAAGTGTGCAGATGCTCCATCATCAAATAAGTTTGAAAATACACACACACACACACACACACACACACACACACACACACACACACATATATATATATTCCTTGAGGGGAACTGAGACATCCTTCAGCTAGGAAGCCTATTTAACTGTGGAATTCAGAAGGGCTGAAATTACATGATACCTATTAATATTTTCCTGAAGTTGATATGCTACTGAACAATATTGGAGCCCTTGGCATAGAAAATCGGAATTGATCTTCACACTTTTTCTAAAGAAATTCTAGAAAACAGGGTCAAACTTAGTCAAACATGTCATTGCCCAAAGCAGGTCGATCTTCAGCCTCTTCTTTATGCCCCTTTTCTGCTGATTTGCTTTAGAAGACCTCCCCCTCCATCCAGTCTTTACCCTTAGTCTTGTCTCTAATTTTGGGATAAAAGGTTTTGTCCCATGATAAAAGGATTTGAGACCAGAAGGAGATGGGAACATGTATTTATGGTTCATGGTGTAAAATAGTTATTGTAGAATGTAGAATGTAGAAGCTTACTGGCACCACTTTAAGACTGACTTTCTGGTTTTCATAACACAGAGTCAGTGTTTTCATAGCTAGAAACACCTCTGCTCTGGGGAACTAGGGAAAAGTTGGGATTCTGCCTGATTTGACTTCTTTCTTCTCACCTCCTCAGATTTCTCAGAGGAGAATGGGTATAACAAATCATTCCACGGTCACCGAGTTCCTTCTTCTAGGATTAACTGAACAGCCAGAGCTTCAGCTTCCCCTCTTCTGCCTCTTTTTAGGGATTTATATACTTACTATGGTGGGGAATCTTGGAATGATCACAATAATTCAGCTGAGTTCTCAGCTTCATACTCCCATGTACTGTTTTCTCAGTAGTTTGTCTTTTATAGATTTCTGTTATTCTTCTGTCGTTACCCCCAAGATGCTGGTTGGGTTGTTATGCAGGGATAAAGCCATCTCCTATTCTGGATGCATGACTCAACTGTTCTTTTTCTGTATTTTTGTCATCTCTGAGTGCTACATGTTGGCAGCCATGGCCTATGACCGCTATGTGGCCATCTGCAGCCCACTGCTGTACAATGTCATCATGTCCCCTCGAATCTGCTCTCTACTGGTGGCTGCTGTCTTCTCAGTTGGCTTCATTGATGCAATGATCCATGGAGGTTGTATATTAAGGTTATCTTTCTGTGGATCAAACATCATTAGGCATTATTTCTGTGACATTGTCCCTCTTATTAAACTCTCCTGTTCCAACACTTCCGTTGATGAGCTTTTAATTTTTGTCATTGGTGGATTTAACATGGTAGTCACCAGCCTGACAATCATCATTTCGTATGCTTTCATACTCACCAGCATCTTTCGCATCCGCTCTAAGGAGGGCAGGTCCAAAGCCTTCAGGACCTGCAGCTCGCACCTGACTGCTGTCCTTATGTTTTATGGGTCTCTCATGTTCATGTACCTCAAGCCTGCTTCCAGCAGTCCACTTGTCCAGGAGCGAGTGTCTTCAATATTTTACACCATGGTGATTCCCATGTTGAATCCCTTGATATACAGTCTGAGGAACAAGGAAGTGAAAAATGCACTCACGAAACTTTTAAGGAGAAAAATATCTTCATAATCAATAGGCCTTTTATTAAGACTTATGTTTTCATTCATAATGTTTAAATGCATGTATTTATTCCTCAACTCTTTATAAGTAAGCTAAACTGAGGTAAAATGAACCATATAGGTATATATACATGTCCAGATTCTTAACTATGTGTACATATAAGATTAATAAGGTGTAATAAAACAAGGATGAAAGTGAGAAGTGGAATATATTTTAATTTTAAATTTTAATAGCACTGTTGAGATTGAGCATTAGTTTTTACACTTAGTTTTCTGAATTCAGGTCAAAAAGGAAAACATAAGCCTCATGTGCTGAATAATCATAGAAGGAAAAGAAAACACACCAAACTTCAAAAAGATATTTCTCCTACAAAAACTATTTTAAAAAATATTGAGCAGTGTGATGGAAATTATCACAAAGCTTTGTGATAAGTATGAAAGACATTTTCTTGTTTGCTTCTTGTGAAGGGCTTATTAAAGGCCAATATTACTACATGAAAGTGGAATTTTATGATGAAGATTCAAGTATTAAACTATTACAGTCTCACTGAGATGTAATAGTTTAATACTTGAATATTTGAAATCTGGCTACTTAAGAGTGTGATTTAGCATCTTTTTTTTTTGCGGGTCTGTGGGTGGAACCCAGGGGCATTTGACCTCTGAGATACACCCCTTGCTTTATTTTTTATTCTTTATTTTGAAACCAGGTCTCACTGAGTTGCAGAGCCTCACTAAGTAGCTGAGGCTGTCCACGAACTGCGATCCTCCAGGTCTCAGCCTCCTGAATGCTGGGATTACAAGCGTGCACCACCACGCCCGGCTCATTTTTATCTTGATCAATATAAATGTGATTATTTCACAACTTTGTTTCTTTTGCACTGATTTTTTTTCTCTTCATGCTGTAAACTATGTGTATTTAATTTTCCCCACAAAGTGTGCTTTGACTTAAGGAAAATCAGAAAGTTTATGACTTTGAAGAATGAACTTGTCAGCTGGATGTGAGGGTGCATGCTTGTAATCCTAGTTCTTAGGAGGCTGAGACAAGAGAACCACAGGTTTGAGGACAGCCTCATCAACTTAGACACTCAGCAACTCAGTGAGACCCTGTTTCAAAACAAAAATAAAATAAAATAGGCCTGGGGTATAGCTCAAAGGAGAATTCTCCTGGTTCTATACCCAGTACTACCACCAACTGGGAAAAAATGTTGCATTGTCTCACAAGAACTGCATAGTTCACTGATAAATGATCATTATCCACTTTATGTTGCACATTCCAAATATATTTTCTGAGTTATTTATTGCTGTAATTGTGTCAGTATGTCTGCAAGACACTAACCTGAAGCTCTTAAAGGTTACATTAAGCTAATCATGAGACTTTGGGGTTCAGGAGGTCCTGTGACTGTTGTCCCACAGCCACCTCTGCCAAGCTGGGCAGGAGTTTGTAGATCCTTTTCTTGATGTAGGTCTCTAACTTTTACATGATCAGCTGAGAGAACCCAGAGGCATTCTATTTCCAAGCTATACCTCCAGCCTATTTTATTCTTTATTTTATTTTTTTTGGTGGTACTGGGGGTGGAACCCAGAGGCTTTCTACCTCCGGACTATACTCCCAGACCATATATATATATATATATATATATATATATATATATATATATATATATATATATATTTAGAAACAGGGTCTCACCAAGTTGCTGAAAGCCTCACTAAGTAGCTGAGGCTGACTTCGAACCCGTGTGATCCTCAGCCTCCCAAGCACGGGGATTACAAGCGTGCGCCACCACGCCCAGCTTATTCTTTATTTTAAAACTGGGTCTCACTAAGTTGTAGAGGGCCTCACAAGTTGTTGAAGCTGGCCTGCAACCTGTGATCTTCCTGTCTCAGCTTCCCAAGTACTGGGATTACAAGCATGTACCACCACACCCAACTCAGAATGACACATTTTGATAAAATTAAAATAAATTTGGAAAAGGGAAAGATAAACAATGAAAGTGAGTGAAGTTCAGTAACACTAAAAATAGAAGTAGACCATAAAAGTCTAAATAAACTTTTTGAACTTTGTATCTATGTGAGTTTTCAAGTATCCAAAATAAATATAAATATTGTTGTAGAGTTAAGTATATAATTCTCATGATAGAAAAGGAAACATTCCAATTACTCATAGTAAGCACATTTTTCTTATAGAGTTACATCAATCACCTTTAACTTCTTCCTTTTCTCCATTTAAAACCATTTAAAAGGAAATGTATGTAGGGGTTACTAAAAGATGCTAGTAGGTAGATTTTATAAAAGATGGGGAAAACTGAATTTATATATTAAGGATTTATTCTTCTTTGGGTTTTCTCTCAGGAGATTCTCCTCCCTTTTCTCAATGAGTTAAGATTAGGAAGTCAGTGAAGAAAAGACAGAGGAGGACATGGAGTCTGGAGACCCACAGGCAGTGCAGGGGCACAGTGCTGCATCTGATTTCTTCTGCATATCCACACAAGCATCGCTTCTGTTATGGCACTCCAGAAAATTAAAATGGACTCAAAATTACCTTTAACTCTAGGCTTCCACTTATCATATGAACAGTAAATGCAAATATAAAAACCTGGTTTCTTGCAGCTTTTACTAATTTTGTATGCAACCCATACATAGATTAGTACCGCTTTCCAGCTTGGAAAATGACAAAGTGATCAGGGAACAAGATCCTCACTAGAACTGATGAGTATTTATTTCTTGAATGTTCTTTTTACACATACCTCAGGTTAAATGTTTGGAACATTTAGAGATAGCTGATGGGAGGTCAGAGTGTCAGGATAATAGCTATCTCTGTTGCTTTTCTAAAAGTAAAATTAGCAAAATTTTATAAAATAATTAACATATATATTAAAATTTCCACTCTTCAAAGAATATCTCTTCATTTTTATACATTATATAGAAAAATGATTATATAGGTTTCCAAGAAAACAGTAAATAAATCCAAAACAACATTAATTTCAATATCCACAACACAATATAATTTGATATTAGTATGTGTAGCTTAAACACACCAACCTTATTTAACACATATAAGTTCAAAAGTTTCTCAACAAGACAAAAGAAAGGATCAAAACATGGGATAACATTGAACTGAAGAGCTTCTGTGCAGCAAAGGAAACTATCAAGAATCTCAACAGAAAGCTGACAGAATGGGAGAACATTTTTGCCAACTACTCCTCCTATAGAGGACCAATATTTAAAATATACAGAGAACTCAGGAAACTCACCCTAAGAAAACAGATAACCTAATCAAAAATTGGCAAGTGAACTAAGTAAACACTTCATGAAAGAAGAAATTCAAATGGCCAATAAATGTATGAAAACATGTTCAACATTATTAGCAATCAGAGAGATGCAAATCACAACTACCTTGAGATTTTACCTAACCCCAGTTAGAATGGCAACCATTAAAAACATAACAACAAATGCTGGCCAGAGTATGGATAAGTGGGAACTCTAATACATTGTTGGTGCGATTGCAAATTAGTGTAACCACTTTGGAAAATAGCATGAAGGATTCTCAGAGAATGGGAATAAATCTACCATATTATCCAGCAATACCACTTCTGGGTATCTACCCAAAATAATGAAAACCAAACTACTAAACTAATGCATGTGTATCTCTATTTATAGCCACACAATTCACAATTACCAAGATGTCCAACAACAGATGAATGGATTATAATGGGATATATACACAGTGAAAATTTACCAGCCATAAAGAACAAAATTATGTCATTTTCAGGTATGGTTGGAACTGGAGAACATTATACTAAGTGAGATTAGTCAGTCACAAAGAGTAAAAAATGAGGATGTTCTCCCTAAAATGCGGAAGCTAGGGAGAAAATGGGCCATAGGAGAAACTCTAGATGAAAGAGAAAACCTAGATGAACAAATAAGGGAACCTGAGGATGATGAGAGGGGCTGAAGAGGAAAACTCCCTAATGCATATGATGTACATTCACAAACATATCAAAGTCAATCACTAAGCCAAACATGAGGAGGAATAGGGAGGAAATGAGGTGCAAATTGGGGAAGGGCTAAATGAGTGATGCGTACATATATGCCTCTACCATCTTATACTCCATTAAGATGTATGATTCCAATGCACCAATAAGAAATACCAGAAATATATTAATAACACAATTCCTGAGTTATTGAACTTCCAAAAAATAATGTTTCTCTCCTAAAAATGCAAGATATATTCTTTTTAAGCAGGTCAATAGAACTTTTCCTATCCTGATAGAATAAGAATTATCCTGATAGAATTATTTACACTCAAATATATATTTGGTAAATTTTTAACTTATCTGTAGAAATTGAAAATTAAAATAAATACAGGTCTTTAAAAAGAAAAAAGAAAATAAGGCTAGTGTTGTAGCTTAGAGGTAGGATACTTCTAGGTTCAATCCCCAGTACCACACACTCACTAGAGGACCCTAAAGGAACTGACATAGTCAAACTAGCAGAGTAAGTAGCTCCAAAAGCACATTAAATCACCAAAAATGGCCAGAGGTAGCTTTGTCAGGTCTTGACAAATAAAGTACTGAATTAAGGAAGAAATTACCTATAGATGACAATACAGCTTTGTGGTCCTTTTTAAATAATTTTTTTTATTGGTGCACTGTATTCATACCTCTTAATGAAGTACAAGATAATGGAGGCATACATGGACACATCACCCAATTAGCCCTTACTCAATTCCTGCCCCATTCCCTCGCTCTCCCTCCTTCTCATATTTAGCTTAATGATTAACTTTGATATGTTTGTTAATGTACATCATGAACATTAGAAAAGTTCCCTCTTTCCCCCTCCCATCCCTCAGTTAGGTTTCCTTATTTGCTCATCTATTGTATCTCCTTCATCTAGAGTTCCTCCTATGACCTATTTCTCCCTAGCTTTCACATATTAGGGAGAGCATTTGATTTCCAATTTTTTATGACTGAATATTCTCACTTGGCATAATGTCCTCCAGTTCCATCCATTTCCCTGTGAATGCTGCAATTGTGATTTTTATAGCTGAGTAAAATTCCATTGTGTACATATCCCACAGTTTTGTAATCCATTCATCTGTTGATGGACATCTTGGCTGGTTTCATAGTTAGGCAATTGTGAATTGTGCAGCTATGAACATAGATATTCATGTATTAGTTTGGTAGTTTGGTTTCCTTTCTTTTGGGTAGATACCCAGAAGTGGTATTGCTGGATCATATGGTAATTTCATTCCCGTTCTTTTTAGGATCTTCCATACTGTTTTCCAAAGTGGTTGCACTAATTTGCAATCCCACCAAAAATGTATTAGAGTTCCCACTTCTCCACACCTCCACCAGCATTTGTTGTTTGTGTTTTGTTTTGTTTTTCCTTTCTTTCTTTTCTTTTTCTTTTTCTTTTTTTTGGTGGTATTGAGGTTCCTGGAAACCCTTCTACCTCTGGGCTACACCCCCAGACCTATTTTATATTTTTATTTGGAAAAAGGGTCTCTTAATCCAGCAAGCCTGGCTTCAAACCTGTGTGATCCTCCTGTCTCCACCTCCCAAGCATGGGAATTACAAGCGTGCACCACCACACCTTGCACGTTGTTTGTGTTTTGAATGGTTGCCATTCTATTTGGGGTAAGGTGAAATCTCAGGTTAGTTTTGATTTGCATCTCTCTGATTGCCAATGATGTTGAGCATCATTTTAAAAAATTTCTTTATTTCACTTGCCCATTATTTGATTTGGTTGTTTTCTTAGTGCTGAGTTTCTTGAGTTCTCTGTATATTCTGGATATTAGTCCTCTATCGGTGGTGTAGGTGGCAAAAATCTTCTCCCATTCTGTTGGCTCTCGATTGAGGTTCTTGATAGTTTCCTTTTCTGTACAGAAGCTCATCACTTTCATGCAATCCCACATGTTCATTCACCCTTTAGTTTCTTGTTCCTTTAAGGTCTTGTTGAGAAAGTTTTTGTCTGTACCTATGTGTTGCAGTGTTGGACATATGCCCTCTTCAAGAAACCTAAAGGTCTCTGGTCTAATTTCCAAGTCTTTGATCCATCATGAATTGACTCTTGTGCAGGGTGAGAAAGTGGTATTTATTTCCATTTTTCTGCATATGATTAACCAGTTTTGCCAACACCATATGTTGAACAGGCTCTCTTTTTTCCCAGTGTACGTTTTTGGCCCTTTTTTCAAAATCAATTGACTGAAAGTGTGTGGATTTGTTTCTGAATCTTCTATTCTGCTCCATTGCTCTAGGTATCTGTTTTTGTGCCAGTACCATGCTGTTTTTATTACAATGGCTTTGTAGTATAGTTTAAAATCAGTTGTTGTGATTCCTCCTGCATGGTTTTTGTTGCTGAGAACTACTTTAGCTATTCTGGGTGCTTTATTGTTACAAATGAATTTAAAGACTAATTTTTCTATGTCTGTAAGGAATGTTTTTGGTAATTTAATGGTTATTGTGTTGAATCTGTAGATCACTTAGAGAAGCATGGCCATTCTGATGATATTTATTCTGCCTATCCATGAATGTGGAAAATCTTTTTATCTTCTAAGGTCTTCTTTGATTTCTTTATTCAGTGTTATATAATTTTCTTTGTAGCAATATTTTACCTCCTTGGTTAAGTTTATTCCTAAGTATTTTATTTTTTGTGGGAAATCCTGAGTGGAAGTGTTTTCTGAATTTCTTTTTCAGTGGATTTATGTTTGGTGTACAGAAAAGCTTCTGATTGTTTAAGATCGATTTTGTATTCATACACTTTGCTGAATTTGTTGATCAGTTTATAAGCCTTTGGCTGAGTGTGTTGGGTCTTCTAAGTATAGTATTATGTCATCTACAAATAGTGAAAGTTTGAGTTCTTCTTTTCCTATTTGTACTCCTTTGATTTCCTTTTCTTGACTTATTGCTCTGGCTAGAGTCTCAAGTCTATTTTAAAGAGAAGTGAGGCTGGGCGTGGTTGCGCATGCTTGTAATCCCCGCGCTTGGGAGGCAGAGACAGGAGGATCATGCAGGTTCGAAGCCAGCCACGTGCGCTGGCTTAGGAGACCCTGTTTCCAAATAAAAATGTAAAAATATGTCTGGGAGTGTAGCCCGGAGGTAGAAGGGCTTCCAGCAACCCCAGTACCACCAAAAAAACAAACAAAAAAAAACAAAAAAAAAAAACAAAAAAAAAACAAACAAAAGAGAGAAGTGGTAATAATGGACATCCTTGTCTTGTTCATGATTTTAGGGGGAATTCTTGAAGTTTTCCCTCATTTAATATAATGTTGGCTGTGGGCCTATTGTAGAATGCGTTTTTTTGGGGGGGTGGTACTGGGGTTCCTGGAAACCCTTCTACCTCCGGGCTACACTTCCAGACCTATTTTTAAATTTTTATTTGGAAACAGGTTCTCCTAAGCCAGTGCAGCTCGCTTCGAACCTGTGCAATCCTCCTGTCTCCTCCTTCTGAGTGTGGGGATTACAAGCGTGCACCACCATGCCCAGCATTATTTATTTATTTATTTATTTATTTATTTATTTATTTATTTATTTTGGTGGTGCTCGGGTTCCTGGAAACACTTCTACCTCTGGGCTACACTCTCAGACCTATTTTTATACTTTTTTATTTGGAAAGAGGGTCTCTTAAGCCAGCACGGCTGGCTTCGAACCTGCACGATCCTCCTGTCTTCACCTCCCAAGCACGGGGATTACAAGCATGTGCCACCATGCCCAGCTAGAATGCCTTTTTGATGTGGAGGAATGTTTCATCTATTCCAGTTCTCTGCAGTGCTTTTAGCATAAATGGATGTTGGATTTTATCAAATGTTTTTTCAAAATCTATTGAAATGATTATGTGATTTTTGTCTTTGGTTCTGTTTATATGATGAATTAAATGAATTGATATTCATATTTTGAACTAGCCTTGCATCCCTGGAATGAACCCTACCTGGTCATGGTGTATGATTTTCTTGATGTGTGTTGCTAGTATTTTGTTTGATAGTTTTGCATCCAAGTTCATCAGAGATATAGGCCTGTAGTTTTCCTTCCTTGAACTGTCTTTATTTGGTTTTGTCATTAATATGATTTTGGCTTCATAGAATATATTTGGGAGAGTCCTGTTATTTTCTATTTCATGAAATAGGTTGAGGAGTATTGGGATCATCTCTTCTATGAAAGTTTTACAAAATTCACTTGGGAAACCATCTGGTCCTGGGCTTTTCTTGGATGGTAGGATCTTTATTGCTGTCCCAATCTCTTTGATTGCTATTGGTTGGTTTAAATTTTCTATATCTTTTTACTCAGTTTATTTATTTATTTTTTGTTTTTTACCCAGTTTAGACAGGTTGTGTTTATCTATAAAGTTGTCAATTTTCTCCAGATTTAGAGTTTTTTCAAAGTAGTTTCTGATAATCAATCCAATGGTGAAATCCTCTAGATTTCAATACTATCAGTAGTGATATCTCCTTTTTCATCTCTTTTCTTCATAATCTGGGTTTTTTTTGGTTAGGTTGGCTAGTGGTTTACCTATCTTTTTAATTTTTTCAATAAACCAGCTTTTAGTTTTATTGATTTTCTGTATTTTTTATTATCTACTTCATTGACTTCTGCTCTAATTTTAATGATTTCCTGTCTTCTACTGACTTTGGAATTAGATTGTCCCATTTTTTCAAGGCTTTGAGGTGTGTCATTAGGTCATTAATAAATAACCAAATATGGTGATTTTGTTTTTCTTATGTGAGAACTGAGTGCTATTAATTTTCTTAATACTGCCTTCAAAGTGTCCCAGAGGTTTTTATATGTTGTATCTCTATTTTTGTTTGTTTCTCGAAATTTCTTGAATTCACCCCTTACTTCTATGACCCATTATTCATTCAGCAGTGTGGTGTTCAGTCTCCATGTGTCTATGTGGTTTATCTGGGTCTTCCTATATTTGATTTCTAGTTTCATTACATTATGGTCTGAAATAACACTAGGAATTATGTCACATTTTTTTGAATTTTCTAGTGCTCACTTTTTGGCCCAAGATGTGATCTATTTTAGAGAAAATTCCGTGAGCTCCTGAGAAAAATGTAAACTCTGTCATAGTTGGGTGGAATATTCTGTATGTGTTTAACAGGTTCATTTGATTAATGGTGTTCTTTAGATCTGAGGCATCTTTACTGACCTTTTGTCTAGAAGATCAATCTAATGGTGTGAGAGGGGTATTGAAGTCTCACAGTATTATTGTATTGGGATTTATGTATGAATGATATCATAAAGAGTTTGTTTTATGAAAGTAGCTGTACCCATGTTTGGGGCATAAATGTTGACTATAATTATTTCCTCTTTCTGGATTGTTCCTTTTATCAATAAAAATGACCTGCTTTGTCTTTTCTAATAAGCTTGGGATTGAAGTCTAACTTGTCTGATATCACAGTTGCTATTCCTGCTTGTCTTCAAGTTCCATTGACATGTATTACCTCTCTCCAGCCCTTTACCTTAAGTTTGTTACTATCTTTACTTGTAAGGTGTGTTTCTTGCAGGTGGCAGATAGATGGATTCTGGTTTTTAATCCATTTTGCCACTTTATGTCCTTTATTGGGGAGTTAAGAACATTTACGTTCAGTGTGATTATTGAGAGTTGATTTTTAATTTCTAACATAATGAGATTTAACTTCTCTTTTAGATAGTGTTTGTTCTTCTTTGCTTAGTTGTTCTCTGGATGGAAATTATTGTTTCTTTGGTTCTGGTGTGTATTGTTTATTTCTTATTTTCAGTTAATATCTTTGAGTATTTTCTCTAGTGCTCCCCCACCCCCCCTGTGGGTCTGGGGATAAAACCCAGGGGCATTTGACCTCCAAGCTACATCCCCTGTCCTTTTTTTTATTATTTTATTTTGGAACAGGGTCTCACTAAGTTGTGGAGGGCTTCACTAAGTAGCTGAGGCTGTCCACAAACCATGATCCTATGGTCTCAGCCTCCCAAATGCTGGGATTACAAGCATTCACCACCACGCACCACCACGCCTGGCTTAGTGCTGGTTTTGAAGAAATTTTTGGCTGGAAGTTATTTTCTTTCAGAGTTTGGAATATGTTATTCCAGAGCCTTCTGGCTTTCATGACTTGGTTTTTGAAGTCTGGAGTGATTCTTTGGCTTACCTCTGAATGTCACTTGGTCTTTTATTTTTGTTGCCTTTAATATTATCTCTTTGGCTTCTACACTGGTCAGTTTGACTATTATGTGGCATGGTGAATCTTTTCTCTGTTCTTGTCTAAAGGGGGTTCTATAAGTTTCCTGTATCTGTGTATCAACTTCTTGTTCTATGTTTGGAAAATTTTCTGATATTAGTTCTTTGAAAAGATTGTTGATCCCTTTGGGTTCATCTTCTTTTCCCTCCTGTATGCCAATTATTCTTAGGTTAGTTTTTTTTTTACAATGAACCCACATTTCTTCAATGTCCAGTTCATGCTGTAAAAAGTGTTTTTTCTAAGTCATTAGAAAAACATCCTGGGACACAAAATGAGCACTAGCAAATTTAAAAAATGTTACATACTTCCCTGTGTCATTTCAGACCATCATGGAATGAAACTAGAAATCAACTATAAGAAGACCCAGAGAAACACATAAACATGTGGAGACTGAAAACCACACTTCTGAATGAAGAATGGGTCATAGAAGATGTAAGAGGTAAAATTAAGAAATTTCTAGAAACAAATGAAAATAAAGATACAACATATCAAAACCTCTGGGACACTTTGAAAGCAGTATTAAGAGGAAAATTTATAGCACTGAGTGCTCACATAAGAAAAACAGAAAATCTTCAAATAACCTAAGGACACACCTCAAAGCCCTTGAAAAGCAGGAACAATTGAACCCCAAAGACAGTAGAAGACAGGAAATTATTAAATTAGAGCAGAAATTAACAAAATCGAGAATAAAAAACAATACAGAAAATCAATAAAACCAAAAGCTGGTTTACTGAAAAAATTAACAAGATAGATAAGCCACTAACCAACTTAACTAAAAAAAAAAAAAAAAAAGAATCAACAGAAATTATGAAGATAAGTGATGTAAAAGGAGAAATTACTACTGACAGTTTAGAAATCCAGAGGATTATCAGAAACTACTTTGTAAAACTATACTCCAACAAAATGGAAAATCTGGAGGAAATCGACAACTTCCTAGATAAATACAACCTTCCTAAGCTGAGTCAAGAAGATATAGAGCCCCAGGCGGGGCTCGCGCGGGGCATGCCAGCTGGGGCCCGGGTTGCGGGACTCTGGGCCCTGGGCCGGACCACGCGTAGCACGCCAGACCCCTGGAGAAACCAGGCCCAGTGCCCTGGGCCCTGGGTAGGGCTTGTGCGGGGCATGCCAGCCAGGGCCCGGGTCGTGGGACTCTGGGCCCCGGGCTGGACTGCGCATAGCACGCCAGACCCCTGGAGAAACCGGGCCCAGTGCCCTGGGCCCCGGGCGGGGGTCACGCGGGGCATGCCAGCCAGGGCCCAGGTTGCAGGACTCTAGGCCCCACGTGGAGTAGTACGGAGCACGCTGGACCCATGGGGAAATCAGGCTGGGTCACAGTGCTACTGAGTGCCTGATCCCACTACCTCCTTAAACCACACATACTGTCTTCTCTTATTGAGAAAAAAAAAAGGAAAAGAAAAAGAAAAAAGAAAAATATCAGAGAGGGGTTAAGAAGGCCATTGCGGATGTCAGGATACTGGAGATACAGTCAAAACTTATCCAAATGCGCTGGAACTCATGGAAAAATTCCCCGTGAAGGAGGACAGCTGTTTCTCTATATTGTTAAGAATCTTGGACATCATCTGTAAGGAAAGAGTTTAGCGGAGACCAAGGAGAAAGGTGGTATTGAAAGCAGTCTCCACAATGGCAGTGGAGACTTATATTCAGGAGAAGCAGAAATCAGATCCTACCAACCTTATTTTTTTTTGGAGAAATTACACCAAATGTCGAATGCTACCGTCATGCATGCTTAGGAACACTGGACAACATTTCAGAGTGGAAAAAGAGCCTGGGAAGGATTTGAAATTGTGGAGGCAATGGCAATGGCAGTGGCCAGTACTCAGGGGAGGCAGAGATCTGATGCATTACACCTGGAACCTTTGAAATAACCCCAGAGGCAGAATGTTACCACCACGCACCCTCGAGAACGTGGGACAATTGGTTGGGTGAAGATGGTGCTCAGATTGGAGCCTGCCAAGGGGTGAGGCTGGCGACGGACACAGCAAAGCTGGGATTGGAGCCTGCCGTGAGGCAAGGTTGGTGCTGGGGCCTCCAAGGCCGGGATCAGAGCCTGCCATGAGGCAAGGCTGGTGCTGGAGCTTCAAGGTAGTGACCGGAGCATGCCAAGGGGTTAGGCCGGTGCCAGGGCCAATGGCCGACATCGGAGCCTGCCATGAGGCAAGGCCACTACTGGGGCCTCCGAGGCTGAGATCAGAGCCTGACGAGGGGTTAGGCTGGTGCCAGGGCCAGCGTGGCCAGGATCAGAGCTCACCATGAGGAAAGGCCGGTGCTGGAGCCTCCGAGGCCTGGATTGGAGCCTGCCAAGGGGTTAGGCCAGTGCTGGGGCCAGCAGCCGGCATCAGAGCCTTCCGTGAGGCAAGGCCACTACTGAGGCCTCCGAGGCCAGGATCAGAGCCTGCCAAAGGGTTAGGCCAGTGCTGGGACCAATGGCTGGCATCAGAGCCTGCTGTGAGGAAAGGCCACTACTGGGGCCTCCAAGGCTGGGATTGGAGCCTGCCAAGGGGTTAGGCCGATGCTGGGGCCAGGGGCCAGCATTGGAGCCTGACAGGAGGCAAGGCTGCTACTGGGGCCTCCAAGGCTGGGTTCGGAGCCTGCTGAGGGGTTAGGCTGGTGCTGGGGCCAGCAAGGCCAGGATCAGAGCCTGCTGTGAGGCTAGGCCAGTGCTGGGGCCTCCGAGGCTGGGATAAGAGCCTGCCAAGGGGTTTGGCTGGTGCCAGGGCCAGCGGCTGGCATCAGAGCCTTCTGTGAGGCAAGGCTGCTACTGAGGCCTCCGAGGCTGGGATCGAAACCTGCCGAGGGGTTAGGCTGATGCTGGGGCCAGCAAGGCTGGCATCGGAGCCTGCCGTGAGGCAAGGCTGGTGCTGGGGCCTCCGAGGCCAGGATCGGAGCCTGCCGAGGAGTTAGGCCAGTGCTGGGGCCTCCGAGGCCAGGATAAGAGCCTGTTGAGGGGTTAGGCCAGTCCCGGGGCCAAAGTCCGGCATCGAGCCTGCCATGAGGCAAGGCTGGTGCTGGGCCTCTGAGGCCGGGATTGGAGCCTGCCAAGGGGTTTGGCCGGTGCCGGGACCAGCAGCCGACATCGGAGCCTTCCATGAAGCAAGGCCGCTACTGAGGCCTCTGAGTCCGGATCAGAGCCTGCCGAGGGGTTAGACCAGTGCTGGGGCCAGCGAGGCCATCATCGGAGCCTGCTGTGAGGCAAGGCCGGTGCTGGGGTCTCCGAGGCAGGGATTGGAGCCTGCTGAGGGGTTAGGCCATTTCCGGGGCCAGCAATGCCAGGATCGGAACTTACCATGAGGCAAGGCTTGTGCTGGGGCCTCTGAGCCTGGGATTGGAGCCTGTCGAGGGGTTAGGCTGGTGCTGGTGTCAGCGAGGCCGGGATTGGGGCCTGCTGTGAGGCTAAGCCGGTGCTGGGGCTTCCGAGTCCGGGATCAGAGCCTGCTGAAGGGTTAGGCCGATGCTGGGGCTAACGGCCAGCATTGGAGCCTGACAGGAGGCAAGGCCACTACTGGGGTCTCCGAGGCTGGGATCAGAGCCTGCTGAGGGGTTAGGCCGGTGCTGGGGCCAGCAAGGCCAGGATTGGAGCCTGCTGTGAGGTTAGGCCAGTGCTGGGGCCTCTGAGGCCGGGATCAGAGCCTGCCGAGGAGTTAGGCTGGTGCCGGGGCCAATGGCTGGCATCGGAGCCTGCCGTGAGGCAAGGCCGCTACTGGGACCTCAGAGGCCGGGATCGGAGCCAGCTGAGGGGTTAGGCTGGTGTCGGGGCCAATGAGACCAGAATCAGGGCCTCCCATGAGGCAAGGCCACTTCTTGAGCCAGCAAGGTGTGGATCAGTCCAGCGGGTAGCCAGGCCACTACTGGGACGGTTAAGAGTGGGATCGGTACTTGCAATGCGGCATGCACAGAGAAATATCACAGAATATAAAAATCAGATGCTTCCCCTAATCAGCAAAAACTAGGAGGAAAGGGGCAACAGGAAGTGGTCAAGCTATAGAAAGAGCCCTTTAGTGAAGCAACTAAGGTGACCAATGAGAGGGTATGGAATATGGGAGGATGGAGCCTCTTTAAAACACAGGAGGTACATAAACAAATGTATCAAAGTTAATCACCAAACAAGCATGGGATTGTGGGAGGGGGAGGGAATGGGATGGGGGCTGGATGAGGGCTAATTGGATGATGTGTGCTTGTATATCCTCTCAAGTCTTGTATTAAAATGTGATATATGATTATAATGCACCAATTAAAAAAATAAAAAATTAAAAAAAGAAGATATAGAACACTTAAACCAACCAATAACAATCAAAGAGATTGAAACATCAATAAAGAGCTTACCATCAAAAAAAGCCCAGGACCATATGGTTTCCCAAGTTAATTCTATAAAACCTTTATAAAAGAGCTAACCCCAATATTCCTCAAACTATTTCGCGAAATAAAAAAAACTGGGACTCTCCTAAATACATTCTATGAAGCCAACATCACACTAATACAGTTTAAGGAAGGAAAACTACAGGCCTATATCTCTGATGAACTTGGATGCAAAACTATTAAACAAAATACTAGGAACACACATTCAAAACCACATCAAGAAAATCATACACCATGACCAGGTAGGTTTCATTTCAAGGATGCAGGCTGGTTCAACATATGAAAATCAATCCATATAATTCACCATATAAACAGAACAAAGGACAAAAATCACATGATCATTTCAATAGATGCTGAAAAAGAATTTGATAAAATTCAACATCCATTTATGTTGAATAATGAAGGTAGTTCTCAGCAACAAAAGCCATGCAGGAGGAATCACCATACCTGACTTTAAACTATACTACAAAGCCATTGTAATAAAACAGCATGGTATTGGTGAAAACAAACAAACAAACAAACAAAAACCAGATACATAGACCAATGGAACAGAATAGAAGACCCAGAAACAAGTCCACACACTTTCAGCCAATTGAATTTTGACAAAGGGGCCAAAAACATACACTGGAGAAAAGAAAGCCTGTTCAACAAATGGTGTTGGCAAAACTGATTAATCATATGCAGAAAATTGGATATTAATCCTACTTTCTTACCTTGTACAAAAGCCAATTCAAGATGGATCAAAGACTTGGAAATCAAACCAGAGACCTTGAAGCTCCTTGAAGAGGGCATAGGTCCAACACTGCAACACATAAGCACAGATAAACACTTTATCAACAAGACCCCAAAGGCACAACAAATTAAAAGTCAAATCAATACATGGGATTGCATGAAACTGAAGAGCTTCTGTTCAGTAAAGGAAACTGTCAAGAACCTCAATTGAGAGCCAACAGAATGGGAGATTTTTGCCACCTACAACTCTGATAGAGGACTAATATTTAGAATATACAGAGAACTCAAGAAACTCAACACTAAGAAAATAAAACATCCAATAACAAAATAGGCAAATGAACTAAATAGACACTTCACAAAAGAAGAAGTTCAAATGGCCAATAAATGCATGAAAAAATGCTCAACATCACTGGCAATCATAGAGATGCAAATCAAAACTACTCTGAGATTTCACCTAACTCCCACTAGAATGACAATCATTTAAAACACAAACAACAACAGATGCTGGCGAGGATGTGGAGAAGTGGGAACTCTAAGATATTGTTGGTTGGATTGCAAATTTGTGCAACCACTTTGGAAAACAGTATGGAGAATACTCAGAAGAATGGGAACAAATCTACCATTTGATCCAGCAATACCACTGCTGGGTATCTACCCAAAAGATAGGAAGCCAAACTACCAAACTAATGCATGTGTATCTATGTTCAAAGCTGCACAATTCACCATAGCCAAACTATGGAACCAGCCAAGATGTCCATCAACAGATGAATGAATCACAAAACTGTGGGGTATGTACACAATGGAATATTACTCAGCCATTAAAAAAACTCAATTACATCATTTTCAGGGAAATGGATGGAACTGGAGGACGTTATGCAAAGTGAGATTAGTCAGTCACAAAAAATAAGAAAGCAGATGCTTTCCCTAATATGTGAGAGTTAGGGAGAAATGGGTCATAGGAGGAACTCTAGATGAAAAAGAAAATCCTATAGAGGAGTAAACAAGGCAACCTAAAGGAGGAGAAAGGAGGGGGTAAGGGGAAAATCTCTAAAACACACAATGTACTTAAACATATTGAAGTTAACCACTAAGATAAGCAAGGGAAGGACGGACAGGGAGGGAGTGGAGTGGGAATTGGGTAGGGGTTAAATCAGTGATGTGTACATGTATGTATACACAAGTTTTTTTTTACCCCAATATGATGTATGAATATAATACACCAATAAATTTTTTAAACATTTTTATGCATTTGTTTCTGGAGTGATCATCTTCTAGAAATGAGATTCTATTCTCCATATGGTCAAATCTTTTGTTGATAGTTTTAATTACTATCTTCACTTCAATGATTGCATCCTTTATTTCTTTTTTTTGGATGAAGTCAGATTAAAGGAGGTATAACAAGTAATGCCAATTGTAGAAAAGGGTATATTCTTTCCATAGGCATAATCATAGAAATCTGGACATGTTTACCCCACTCCCAACACCATTTGTAATTGAAAAATACCAAGAGGTTCTTTAGCGGGATGCTGTGGCAATGATGTGCCCTTAGCTTAGGCAGAAGGGGCACATTGTGAAACATTAAAAAACAAGAATTACAACAGAAAATCTTCAAATACATAGCCTTATGATACACCTCAAAGCCCTTGAAAAGCAGGAACAATTGAACCCCAAAGCCAGCAGAAGACGGGAAATTATTAAAATTAGAGCAGAAATTAACGAAATAGAGAATAAAAAAACAATACAGAAAATCAACAAAACCAAAAGCTGGTTTCTTGAAAAAATTAACAAAATTGATAAACCACTAGCCAACCTAACTAAAAAAAAGAGAGAATCAACCCAAATTATGAAGATAAGGGATGAAAAAGGAGACATTACTACTGACAGCATAGAAATCCAGAGGATTATCAGAAACTACTTTGAAAAACTATACTCCAACAAAATGGAAAATCTGGAGGAAATCGACACTTCCTAGATAAATACAACCTTCCTAAACTGAGTCAAGAAGATATAGAACACTTAAACCAACCAAAATAATCAAAGAGATTGAAATAGCCATAAAGAGCTTACCATCAAAGAAAATCCCAGGACCAGATGGTTTCCCAAGTGAATTCTATAAAACATTTATAGGAGAACTAATCCCAATACTACTCAAACTATTCCGGGAAATAGAAAAAACCGGGACTCTCCCAAATACATTCTATGAAGCCAACATCACACTAATACCCAAACCGAATAAAGACAGTTCAAGGAAGGAAAACTACAGGCCTATATCTCTGATGAACTTGGATGCAAAACTATTAAACAAAATACTAGCAACACGCATTCAAAACCACATCAAGAAAATCATTCACCATGACCAGGTAGGGTTCATCCCAGGGATGCAAGGCTGGTTCAATATACGAAAATCAATCCATGTAATTCATCATATAAACAGAATCAAAGACAAAAACCACATGATCATCTCAATAGATGCTGAAAAAGCATTTGATAAAATTCAACATCCATTTATGATAAAAGCACTGCAGAGAATTGGAATAGAAGGAACATATCTCAACATTATTAAGGCAATCTACAATAAGCCCACTGCCAACATCATATTAAATGGGGAAAAACTTCAAGAATTTCCCCTAAAAACTGGAACAAGACAAGGATGTCCCCTATCACCACTTCTCTTCAATATAGTACTAGAGACTCTAGCCAGATCAATAAGGCAAGAAAAGGAAATCAAAGGAGTACAAATAGGAAAAGAAGAACTTAAGCTTTCACTATTTGCAGATGACATGATACTATATTTAGAAAACCCAACAAACTCAACCAAAAGGCTTATAGAATTGATCAACAAATTCAGCAAGGTATCTGGATACAAAATCCATCTTAAAAAATCAGAAGCTTTCCTGTACACCAACCATCAATCCACTGAAAAAGAAATTCAGAAAACACTTCCACTCAGGATCTCCCACAAAAAAATAAAATACCTAGGAATAAACTTGACCAAGGAGGTAAAAGATCTCTACAAAGAAAATTATAATACACTGAAAAAAGAAATCGAAGAAGATCTTAGAAGATGGAAAGATCTCCCATGTTCATGGATTGGCAGAATAAATATCATTAAAATGGCCATCCTCCCAAAAGTGATCTACAGATTTAATGCAATGCCCATTAAACTACCAAGATCATTCCTCACAGACATAGAAAAATCAGTCCTTAAATTTATCTGGAATAACAAAAAGCCCAGAATAGCCAAGGTAGTTCTCAGCAACAAAAACCACGCAGGAGGAATCACAATACCTGACTTTAAACTATACTACAAAGGCATTGTAATTAAAAACAGCATGGTACTGGCAAAAGAACAGATATATAAACCAATGGAGCAGAATAGAAGACCCAGAAACAAGTCCACACACTTTCAGCCAATTGATTTTTGACAAAGAGTCCAAAAACATACACTGGAAAAAAGATAGCCTCTTCAACAAATGGTGTTGGCAAAACTGGTTAACCATATGCAGAAAATTGGATGTTAATCCCACTTTTTCACCCTGTACAAAAGTCAACTCACGATGGATCAAAGACTTGGAAATTAAACCAGAGACTTTGAAGCTCCTTGAAGAGGGCATAGGTCCAACACTACAACACATAGGCACAGGCAAACATTTCCTCAACAAGACCCCAAAGGCACAACAAATTAAAAGGAGAATCAATACATGGGATTGCATGAAACTGAAGAGCTTCTGTTCAGCAAAGGAAACTATCAAGAATCTCAATCGAGAGCCAACAGAATGGGAGAAGATTTTTGCCACCTACACCACTGATAGAGGACTAATATCTAGAATATACAGATAACTCAAGAAACTCAACACTAAGAAAACAAAGCATCCAATAACAAAATGGGCATAGGAACTAAATAGACACTTCACAAAAGAAGAAGTTCAAATGGCCAATAAATGCATGAAAAAATGCTCAACATCACTGGCAATCAGAGAGATGCAAATCAAAACTACCCTGAGATTTCACCTAACTCCAACTAGAATGGCCATCATTTAAAACACAAACAACAACAGATGCTGGCGAGGATGTGGAGAAGTGGGAACTCTAAGACATTGTTGGTGGGATTGCAAATTAGTGCAACCACTTTGGAAAACAGTATGGAGAATACTCAGAAGAATGGGAACAAATCTACCATTTGATCCAGCAATACCACTGTTGGGTATCTACCCAAAAGAAAAGAAACCAAACTACCAAACTAATGCATGTGTATCTATGTTCAAAGCTGCACAATTCACCATAGCTAAACTATGGAACCAGCCAAGATGTCCATCAACAGATGAATGGATTACAAAACTGTGGGATATGTACACAATGGAATTTTACTCAGCCATCAAAAAAAACCTCAATTACATCATTTTCAGGGAAATGGATGGAACTGGAGGACATTATGCTGAGTGAGATTAGTCAGGCACAAAAAATAAGAAATCAAATGCTTTCTCTAATATGTGAGAGTTAGGGAGAAAAGAGGAGCAAACAAGTCAACCTAAAGGAAGAGAAATGAGGGGGAAAGAGGAAAATCTCTAAAGCTCACAATGTACTTAAACATATCAAAGTCAATCACTAAGCCAAGCAAGGGAGGGAGGGACGGGGAGGGAATGGGGTGGGATTTGGGTAGGGGTTAAATCAGCGATGAGTACGTGTTTGTACACACAAGTGTTTTTACCCCAATAAGTTGTATGAATATAATGCACCAATAAAAAAATTAATTAATAAAAAAAAACAAAAAAAACCCACAAAAAAACCCAAGAATTACCAGGTGTGGATGTCCATTATCACCACTTCTCTTCAATACAGTCCTAGAGACTCTACCAGAGCAATAAGGTAAGAAAAGAAAATCAAAGGAGTACAAATAGGAAAAGAAGAACTCAAGCTTTCACTATTTGCAGATGACATGATACCAGACTTTGTTTCAATATAAAATAAGACTGGAGTGTAGCTCAAAAGTAAAATGCCCCCAGGTTTAATTTTAAATACCAAAAAAAGAAGAAAATAAAGAAGAAAAAAAAAGGAGAAAGAAGAAGGGGAAAAGAAAAAGGAAGAAGAAAGCCACAAGTATTTCCTGCAGAGTGAGTTGCAGGAACAAAGGCTCAGTGGTGTCCTAAGCATACTCAGGAAACCGAAAATACAATGCGATTGCCTAGGAGGCAAAGAGAAGGAAGACATGGGGACAGAGAGGTCAGTGGGAGCCAGTCAGCACAGCTCTGCTGTTAACATTTTAAGAAGCACCATTTAGTAACAATAATACAACTACTTTTTTGCCCTCTGCATCCCTGAAAGCCCAAATTAGATAAATTATTTTTGGCTCTAGCAATCTATGATTCTGTATGATTCTAAAAGAACTGTGTATATTATATAGGTCTGTTCAAACATACTTCACTAATAGATTCAGGTAGCAAGTACCATCACTATCATTATATTTCAGTGTACAAATCACTTATTCATGTTTCCTTGGCTTTCTTGTGTGTAAAATAAAAGTTGATCAGACAGCTCATAATAATTTTGGGGTGTCATATATCTCTTTGAGAATCCAATAAAATCTATCACCTCTTTCCTCAAAATAATTTGTACATACATACAAAACTTGGAATAGGATTCAGGTTGTTTATGAAACACTTAAACCTATTTCTGGACCCCAGATTATATAGCAACAATCTATGACTTTGGGCTCTAGCAATCTGTGATTCTGTGTAATTCTGAAAGGACTGTAGGTTGTTATCTTGAGCTGTTCAAACACACTTCACTAATAGATTCTAATAGCAACTTCCATCATTAGGATTATATTTCAGTAGTGAATAGAAGGATAGGTGATGATAGATGATGATGATAGATATGGATGAAGATAGATGATAAGTAGATAGATAGATGATAGGTAGATAATACATAGATGATAGAAAAATAAGAGATAAGAGTAGACAAGGATAATATAGAGAGAAATAGAAAGATATAGTATTTGACACTAACTATATTAAGTATGCAAAACTAAAGCATAGTAGGTAGGCTCTGTTGTATACTACAGGAAAGACCCATGAATTTTGCCATGTTTAAAGTAAGTCAGATGAGCTGAGTGTGGTGGCACATGCTTGTAAAATCCCAGTACTTGGGAGACTGAGACAGGAGGATCGCAGGTTTGTGGCCTACCTCAGCAACTTATTGAGGCCCTCCACAACTTGCTGAGACTCTGTTTCAAAATAAAGAATAAAAAAATAGAGCTGGGGGTGTAATATGCTCCTGGGTACCATAAATGTACTAGTATTGGGAAGATGTTTCAAAATTTATTAATGTACCAGTATTGGGAAAGATTTCGAATTTTGAAAATATATCATTTGTCCTAAAGAAAGCCAGGAATGTCAGGAAGAAGGGCCTTTTTACATTTCTAAAGAGAAGTAAAGAAAGCCAGGAGCCAGGGAAAAGGGCCTCTTTACATTTCTAAAGAGAGACAAACTGCCTCAAGGATGGGAGGAAATCCCAGATCCCAGAGAAGCAACTTAACACATCTTGGGAGGGTAACAAAAGGTGTGGAGGTCTGTGCCCCAAGACAGGGCTGCACCCCCCTGCCTCTGAGGGGTGGATCAGGCTGGAATGGAGACAGCAGAAAACTGGGCTACAGACAGAGCAGCATATCTACATATCAAAGGATCTGCCGCAGACTTGGTCAGGATAAGAACACTCACCATGTAGGGGTCTTTTGGTGTATTCACTCAAGTTGCCCCCCCATGCCATTTGTGAATGGCATGGGGCTTTAACTGTCTTCTGTATTTCTATCTTTTTAATAAACTTCTTTAAATCTTCAGCAAGAGTCCGACCTATGTATACTTATCCTTAGCTCAGGACAAGAACCTGCACTTTTTATCTTTGTGTGATTGTGTTGGGGGAATTATTTCTCCCCTCACACACCGAACATATTTCACTGTAACAATAAAGTACATCAATTTAAGTAAGAACCAGAAAACACTCTGGATACACACTGGACTCTTAAGTTGCATAAACCAGATGACACGGGCAGGTGGTCTATTTCCAGACTTGTCTGCTGTCCTAAATTCCAACCATTATCAGCATCCATTTGTCCACTTGAGCCATATTGACCTATTTTAGAAAAAGACTAAATAATGGTTTTTAAAATAAGAACAATAAAAGGAAGGCAATAGTTTCTGGCTGCTGCTCTACCAATTTTGCTGTACTAATTAAAACAGGTAGTCCTGGAAAATTACATTCCCCTTCTAGAAGAAAAAACAACAACAACAACAACAACAACAACAACAACAACAACAATACTGCAATCTGCTAGGCAGCTTTAAAGCCCTCTCATTTCTCTTGTAACTCTCTTTATATTCCTCACCATCCTAAATTTAATTGCAAACTGAAGGGGCAACATAAACTCTTAGTGAAGATCTGCACAAATACTGAACAAGAGTCATTTTGTTCAGTTCCTACTCATTTCTGTGTGCTGTTCTATTCAGACACATTGATTTTCTAGTATACGAGAAATAGTTGGTATTCCAGAGGGAAAATAGTTTGCATACAAGAAACCAAAGTATTTAAATCATCTTCTTAAACCATGCATTCACAAAACCGTTCACTCCAAATATTTCACCATGAAGTCGAGGTCAAGAGAAAAAAAAGAGAGAGAGAGAGAGAGAGAGAGAGAGAGAGAGAGAGAGAGAGAGAGGCAGGAACAAAAAAGACATCTATTATGTTTTAGTCTTGCAGCATTAATATCAAGATAATAGTCCTGTGGGATCCTGGGCGGCTGGAGTGGCGCGGAGACTGGGGAGGTGGGCGGCAGCAGCATGGCGGGCAGCAGCGAGCCGGGCCACCTACCTCTTCTCGGAGACCGCCTGTGCAGAGGCTGCGGACCCTCTAGTCCCCGTGTGTTAGTTATGAGGCGCCGCGTGTCTCACCGGCTCTCCTGCTTGTCGTAGCCACTGCCAGTCCAAGGGTCAGGCTGGCTGGGAGCTCTCATCCCACCCCAGCCCCAGCCACAGCCCGTGGGTCCCACCATGGAGGACAAGAAGCTGGAGTTCCCCTCCCTCCCGCCATGCAAGGAAGACGCCGAGGAGTGGACTTACCCAATGAGGTCAGAGATGCAGGAAATATTACCTGGATTGTTCTTAGGCCCATATTCTTCTGCTATGAAAAGCAATCTACCTATACTACAGAAACATGGAATAACCCATATAATTTGTATACGAGAAAATATTGAAGCAAACTTTATTAAACCAAACTTTCAACAATTATTTAGGTATTTAGTCTTGGATATTGCAGATAATCCAGTTGAAAATATAATACATTTTTTTCCTATGACTAAAGAATTTATTGATGGGAGCTTACAAACTGGAGGAAAAGTTCTTGTCCATGGAAATGCAGGGATCTCCAGAAGTGCTGTCTTTGTTATTGCATACATTATGGAAACATTGGGAATGAAGTACAGAGATGCTTTTGCTTATATCCAAGAAAGAAGATTTTGTATTAATCCAAATGCTGGATTTGTCCATCAACTTCAGATACATTTTCTGAATATGACCCTATGATTGAATATTACTGTTTGAACTGGTATCAGTATCTTCTCTAATAGGCAGCTTGAAGAGAACACATGAAGAGGAGGATGATTTTGGAAACATACAAGTGGCCACTGCACAGAATGGCTAACTCAAGGAACATTACGGAGGGTGTGGATTTTTGTTCGAAAAGGAGAAAATACTAGCGATAATAATAATAATGTAAAATGGTAAAAACAGAAGTAGTTTCTTTTCAATTGTATGTTGCTTCCAGACATGTCTCTCCACAACTTATTGAGCAACATTTTAAGAAGATGTTGAAAAAAAAAAAAAAAGATGTTGGACTTCTGTAATAGATGGCACTGATGGTTTTAGTCTTTAAAAAAAAAAACACTTTACAGTTTATAAACCAAGAAATTTGGACTTGCAAAGAGGTATTATTGCAATAATGCACTTTTCATACTTGAAATTTATTTGTATGATATAAAGTTATTACTTTAGACAAAATGCAAGTTATGGGGGATTTGTTTATAAATGTTGGGTAATTTATAACAAAAGAATTTCCTCTAAGGTTTGCTAAAAGTTCATTTTATGTTCTATATATTACATTTTTTAAATAATTTTACATTTCAATTTTATGATGGCACCTTTTACAGAAACATTAAAATGCAGGAATCTGCCACATTTTTATTAAAATTCAGCAACTTAATTACTATTTTATTTTTTAACTTCTTGATCCCATGTTAAAAATCTTTAAACCATGAGGTTAACCAACAATTATCCATACTTTAATAATCCAGTTAATGCTTCTTTTCTAATTACCTTACTAATTTGTTTATTCTGTAGAGAAAAAAGCAAATATTCTTTACTTTATAGTACCAGATGCTCAAAAACAGGGATAGTGTTGGATTTCAAGTAACTTTCCATTGTGATTTTTTTAAAGCCAAATATTGTATTTCTCCTTTTCAGAGTTGTCTAGTCCTTTTTGTCTTTGTCCACAAGTTTTAAGTAAAATATAATAAACCAAAAAAAGATAATAGTTATGAAATTTAGCTGCTGGCTGAGAAAAAGCATTTGTGTGTGTGTGTGTGTGTGTGTGTGTGTGTGTGTGTGTGTGTGTGTGTGAAAAAGAGAGAGAGAGGGAGGGAGAGGGAAGAGGGGGGGAGAAATAGACAATGCGGATTGAATCTGTTGAGATCGGCGCCCCGCACGACAACCAAGGAGGACCCCAAGCCACTCTCTTCATGCAAAAGCAAAGGTTTTATTTTTCCAGCACGCTGGGGCTAAAAGCATGGTCAGCAAAGCTGAACAGAGGCTGAGAGCCCCGAGCTTCGGGTGCAGGGGTTTTTATAAATTTTACAAGCAAAGGAACAAAGGTTTGGCAAGCATCAGCAACTTGGTGGTTTTTCCCAGAACACAGTGATCCTTACACAGGACCCAGCTTCAAGCACGTCTACATCCTTGGTTTAGCTTCAAGGCTATCTCCAGGTTGCAACTGTCGATGTCAGCCGGCTATGCAGCTGGAGCACAGTTTTCCCTTTGTTAACCACAAGTGTGGTGTCAGCACAAGCAGGATACACGGGGAGGAGATAGGGAGAAAAGGGGGAAAGATCCTGTCTCGCTGTCTTAGTTACTCTGATTCCCCTTTCAAACCCAAGGTTGTCCTACCTCCAAACTACATTCACAGCCCCTTTTATTGAGACTGGTTTTGAACCAATCTTCCTGTCTCAGCCTCCTAAGAGAGGATTACAGGCATTCTCCACTAGTATTTTATATTTATTTATTTATTTATTTATTTATTTATTTATTTTAGTGTGTGTGTGCATGTGCGTGAGTGCACACATGTGTGCATGCTGGACTAGGGATTGAACACTCACAATCATTTTATCTCTAAGCAACTTCATCAGCCATTTTTATTTATTTTTTATTGTTTGTTTGTTTGTTTGTAACAAGGTATCACTGGGGTGCTAAAAGTCTTGCTAAGTTGCTAAGGGCAGGCTTGCTAAAACCTGTTATCTTCTTGTCTCAGCCTCCCAGCTACTGGGGTTACAGGCATGTGCCACCATGCCTGGCCCAAAAGAATTTTCTTTTAATGTCACTATAACACATTGGGGGGTAGGCCTGAATAATGTAGTAGAACTTTGATTTTTACCTTAGGAAGATACTAGTGAAACAATAAGAGAAAGGGGAAATAATAAAAGAATTCAGGGTGGAGGAGGTAGACAAACACAGATTTCTTTGATGCTCCTTGGGTTCCTCTGGGATACACTAACCAGAATGCTAAGGTTATGAATTCTCTTACTTCTCTGCAATGAAGCTTACTGAAGGATGCGCAGGCTGTACACAAAACAAACGGGCATGTATAATAATGAAGTCGTCTAAGAGAGGCAAGAAGTGAGGAAGGGAAGGGCCTCAGTCTCTACATGACTGGATGGGACAGCATGATCCTTTTGCTCCTGGAGCAGGATACAGATGGAGTCTGAGCCACATTAGCAGGTGCATCATTGGGCATCACGGTGCCAGAGGTGAGGTGATTGATCCCTGAGTGTGGAAACTTTGGCCAGGAAACAAATGGAGAAAGTTTAAGAGACTCACCAGTGGTCTGCAACCTAAACCCAAGCTTAGGTGAGATGAAGAATGGAAATAGTACTCAGCCGGACAGACAAGAGAGACCAAACCTCAAGCTATGTTAGCTAGAGACATTAGCCTCAGAGGCCAGCAGAATGCTAATGGCAGGAAGAATGATTCTCATGTCCAAGTGGGCATCCCAACAGCAGCCAAGGGCAGAGGCAGATGGCAGAATCCTAAAGACTCAGTTACTTCATTACTTCATAAAGAGAACAGGCACCTCCTTAAAGAGGATGTTTTATGCATAGAAATGTGGTATACATGTCTAAATTCTGGCTATTTTTCCTGTTATCCATCAACATAAACCTTGTAAAGAGAATAACAGTTGTTTAAAGGTAAATAAGCTGCAGTTTATTTGCACATATGAACCCTACTACAAGTTTATGGCAGAGTGAAAGAAAACTTGATTCTTGCTGCTAAATCAAATTCTATGGAAAGAGAATTCTGATGGGTCTTGTGCCTCCAAGATGTCTTTCCACCAAAATGTACTTACTTGAAGTAGCTCACATGTGTTCTTGTACTGTTATGACTTCTTTTTCAATATCTCAGCTCCCTTTTCTCTAACTTCTCGTCTTTCCTTTTTGGAATCTAACTATTTTAAGCCACATATCCTATTTATTTTCATTTGGCTATTAATGTGAGAAGCAGCTTTGTGTATACTAACTTACTAAAATATAAGTGATGAGCAATTACAAGATGCTAAGATGACAAATTCATTAACTTAAATGTCATACGCTTCTCATCCCACATACATAGAAGGTTGATTTGATAAGTCAGCAAGTTAAATAAGCAAACTCTTTCTTTGTTTTATTTTAAAATAGCTTCTTATGTATAGAGGCCGGTATTAAAAGTTGCAGGTCCCATGATGCATGTAAGACCTGGATGATTAACTTTGTCACAGGGTATATATGAATTTGGATCAAGTAGTGATTACACTGTTGGAAAGGAATAAAGAGATGATGAGAGAGAACTATGACCATTTTACCATCTCTTTTAAAATTTTATTAGTGATTCTAAAGATATTTATAAATTTTAGCTGGGCATAGAGGCTGAGACAGGAGGATCACACAGGTTCAAAGCCAGCCTTAGTTACTTAGTGAGGCTCTCAGCAACTTAGTGAGACCTTGTTTCCAAATAAAATATAAACTAGGTCTGAGAGTATAGCCTGGAGGTAGAAAAGCCCCTGGGTTCCACCCGCAGTACCACCAAAAAAATATTTATGAGTTTTCTAATATCACTTTTCATTTATCTGTTCAATACTATTTACTCAACCTAAAGGGAATCTCAATTATAAAGAGTGAGTTTTTGAGAAAGAGTGTAGAAAAACCACACACACATACGAGTCTTCTGAATGTTTGTTCCCTCAAGCAAATTTCCCCCTTGATTCTCTAACCTTCCTTCCCCGATTCCACATTTTTATGTGTCCAGCTCTCCATGAATCATCCCCCATATTCCAACATCCAATGTTTCTAACTTTCCCAAACACACTTTGTCTAGTCCATTTTAAAATGTCAACTCTATCCATGATGTCAGTCTAACTGACAAGACTCTCCAAAGAGATACTGACCCTTAGGAGCAGTAAGATGTTTCAGATACCATCTGGAACTTGAACTTCAAAGTTACGATCATGTGGGCTAAATCCCAGAAACAAGCTCTGTGGCCTTAAATAAGTTATTCAATGTCTCTAACCTGAAATTCACTCATTTCTAAAAATAAGGGTCATTTCTAAAAATAAGGGTCATAAAAATGTTGAGTAAATTCAAATAAATAATAAACATAAATCATTTAGTATAATGCCTGACACACAGTAAGCTTTTACTAAATGGCATTTAGATAATGATGATGATGATGATGATTAACGACGACTACGACAATCATGATGGTGACAATGACAATGATCACAGTGTTGATGACAAGCAATAATGACCTTGAGAAACTCTGAAGAAGAGAGCAATTTGCTCAAGGAAATTTCTTTTTCTTCACTGACAGTCAGTATTTTGAAATCAAGACTCAGGGTCCTACATTTATTTTAATCTCCAGATCCTTTTTTCCTCCAGGATGTTTAAAAATGTTTGCAGTTCTTCAAATGCATTTTGTGTCCAAGAAGTGATATCAGGAAAAGGGACACCCGTTTTTCTACCTCCATACATGCTATATTTGTAACTTTCTTAGCAAGGCCAACAGCCTACTCATTTGGGAAAGTGTTCTTTGTGCCAATGGTACTTGATACTTTTTCTCTAGGAAACACTTGGAAGCAATTCTGGGACAGTTATCTCATTTTCTAGATTAGTTAAAAGTTCAGGTCACCAAAAATTGTGGATTAAAATACTAAGCAAGTAATAGGCAAGGAGTTAAATCTACTTTCTAGGTCCTCTCAAGCAAATCAGTACAGTGAGGCATTTCTCAGATTCTCAGATTCCTGCTTCTGCTAACCTGGGGATCAATGTTCTGGGGGACCAATAAAATTCTTCTGCCTCCTCCATAGTTTCTTCATGGCTATGATCACATCTTTGTTCCTGAGGGTATAAATGGCAGGGTTCAGCATGGGAGTAACCATTGTGTAGAGCACAGAGACTGCCTTGTCCATGGGAAAGGTTCGAAAAGGCCTTGCATAGATATAGACACAAGGCACAAATATGATGGTCACCACAGCAATGTGCGAGGCACAGGTGGACAGGGCCTTGCTTCGGGCAGCCCGGGAATGGCTTCGGAGCATCACGAGCAGTGCTGTGTAGGATCCCAGTAGCACAAGAAAACACATCAGGGTTACCAAGCCATTGTTTGACACCATCAGGAGTTCTAAAACAAAGGTATCAGTGCAGGCTAATTTAATCAACTGGGGCACATCACAGTAAAAGTTGTCCAGCTTGTTAGGCCCACAGAATGGAAGCCACATGGTCAGTGCCACCTGCACAATGGAGTGGATGAAGCCTCCCACCCAGGACGCCACCATGAAGAGCCCACACACAGTGTGATTCATGATGAGTGTGTAGCGCAGAGGCTGGGAAATGGCCACGTAGCGATCATATGCCATGACAGTCAGCAGGAAGATCTTGATACCGCCAATGAAGTGGAAGAAGAAGAGCTGAGTCAGGCAGGCACCAAAGGAGATGGTAGGGTGGCCTGAGAGCAAGTCCACCAGCATCCGTGGTGCAGTGATGGAAGAGTAACAGAAATCCAGGAAAGAAAGGTTGCCTAAGAGAAAATACATGGTTGTGTGCAAACGTGGATCAGAAGTCACTATGGCCACAATAAGGAGATTTCCAGTTACAGTCATAAGATACACAGCCAAGAATACAATGAAGAAGAACAGCCGGAGTTCCCATACCTGGGAGAGCCCCAGTAGAACAAACACTGTCACCTGGGAATGATTTGCTGGATTCATTTGCTTGGTACAAACCCCAAAATGAACCTGCTGAAGGAAATGTACATATTCATCAAAGGATCTACAAACCTCTGTGAAAAATTTTCTTTATTACCTTTGGGGAATTTCCTACTATTTCATTTTCCATGGGAAGAACGTTTTGGGTGGTTCTATAGGACACCAAGCATGTATACATTGTATATTGGTTGGTCAGACCAAACACCAAGGAAACTCAGGAGGACACTGATAATGTTCCTCACTTAAGGGAACTTTTGTTCCCTTAATAATAATAATTAGCTCTCACAAACTGATATAAGGGAAAGATTGCTAAATTGAAAATGAAATTCAGTTTTTCCAGTACCTATGACAGAAAGTTGACCAAAACCAGCACCAAAGGCTACTATAGTTTAATATTTGACAATTCATATGGTCTTCCTTGATTTACTAAATCTGACGAATCCTCCCATGTCAAACTTTCAGACAGAGTCTTCAGGGGGTGACATAGCTATAATTTATATACCAACATAACAAACAAGTTGAACATCATACCTGTGAATAAATATTCAGATGCCTTTTGGGATCAGGTCCTGCAGTTATATTTTGACCTCCAGGTCATTTAGAACTGTTGTTCTTCAAATGTATTTTCACCTTTCTCCAGGGTGTTTAAAACTGGTGTTCTTTAAATGTATCTTGTGTTCAAGAAGTGATATCAGGAAAGATACACACAAACAACACACACACACACACACACACACACACACACACAAACACCACCCTCAGTTTTTGAAGAATACTAAAGAACAGAATACTAAAGAACAGAAGAGCAAAATAGAAAACACTATTCCTATACTTTACAAGGGTGGTAAAGAACTAAAATTAGACAAGAAAACAAGTGAAAGAAAAGGCTTCCTTTCTTGAGACTTGGAAAAAGAGATTTTAGGAAATATGAGGAAGGGCAATTAGAATACTAAATACCTCCAATGACCTTGGATATCTGCGTTCATTTCAGGGACCTAACCCAAATAATAATTTCTCATATATATGGGAAAGAGCAGGAGAAAGCTGTAAATGTTCATTGAAATTTGAAATCGCCATCTAAATGCAGAGCTGCCTCATCATTTGGAAACATTCAAAATAAAAGGGGTATTTTTACACATTTAAGTTATTGTAAGAGATACTATGAAAGGTGACTTATAAAATGCATTTTGGGATAAATTCCTTCATATTCCTTAGTAGAAATGTGAAGTGCCATTTCAATTTTGCTTAATTTTAAGAATAAATTTTCCATTCCCTTTGTTATTCTTTATCCATTCAGTTAATGCATAATAAGCACCTTCTACTTATTAGGTATTGTGCTAAATACCAATAACTTTATAAGAAGCTGACAAAAATGATTTAGTGTGATTCTAAGTGTTAATACTCTGCATAGGACTTCACCTTTAGACCCCAGCCTGCCTGTTCAGTTTTATCACCTAAATAGTGCAAGTCCTCTCACATATGTGCACTTTATGGTGTGAACTGCTCAAGTTTCCAGGACTTGTTAAGTTCAACACATGTCCTTGACTCCCACAGTTAGCTCATTAAGAACCATTCTCCAAGATGTAGGACACCTATGGAAACTTATATTGAGCAACAAATATAATATAACGACTTTTTTTTTTTTTTTTGGTGGTACTGGGGTTCCTGGAAGCTCTTCTACCTCCGGTATACACTCCCACGGGCTACACTCCCAGACCTATTTTTTAACATTTTTATGTGGAAACAGAGTCTCTTAAGCCAGCGAGGCTGGCTCCGAACCAGCGCGATCCTCCTGTCTCGCCTCCCAAGCGCGGGGATTACAAGCATGCCCCACCATGCCCGGCTAATATAGCGACTTTTAATTAATTAATTTATTGGTACTTGGGATTAAACCTGCGGGCATTTTACCTTCAAGCAACACCCTCAACCCTTATTATTTTGAAACAGTGTCTTGCTAAATTGCTGAGGGCCTCACTAAGTTGTTGAGGCTGTTCTCAAAGCTGCGATCCTCCTGCCTCAGCCTCCCAAGAACTGGGACTACAGGCAGCAACACTTATGAAAATTTTTGAAATAAATACTATGCTTTTAGATTTTCTGTGAAAAATAATAGCTGAATGATTTGAGTATTTAAAAGTATATATATATATATTTTTTTTCTAACCTATTTTGATGTACCTGTACAATTTTGTTGAAATATTTATGCAGAATTGAAAACTTGAGACATTAGGGATTAATCTTTGTGTATTTATTTTGGTTTAAATTTAACAAAATATATCAAATCTCGCAAAGTAGTCAACACTATATGTAAGGAGATCAACAGAATTGGAGGATTGAAACCAGCCCTCATAAGCTCTTACTATAAAGCTGCAATAATCAAGTGGCTGCAGTGTTGGTTAAATAGTACACAAAATGATCCATGGAACAGAAGAGATAGCCCAGAAGTAGATCCACAAAATATAATCAACTGATTTTTGACAAAGAATAAGACAATGCAATAAAGTGAGATAGTCTTTAGTAAATTATGGGAGAACTGGATATCCACATACACAAATACACTCTAGACACAAACCACATCCTTCATAAAATCTAAAAAACTGGAATAAATAATGACAATATAAAAGTATATGTTGTTGGGTGTGGTGGCACATGCTTGTAATCCCAGCATTTGGGAGGCTGAGATAGGAAGATAGTGGTTCGCAGACAGCCTCAGATGCTTAGTGGAGGCCTAAGTTTTTTAAAAAAGGCCTGTTTCAAAAATAAAATAAAATAAAATAAATATGGCTGAAGGTGTAGATCTGAGGTAGAATGCTCCTGTGTTCCATCCCCAGTAACACAAAAAAGGTATATAAAGTAGGAAAATGCTCAGAGAAGAAGCAATTAGAATAATAGTAACAACAGACAAAATAGAATTGATTACATACATTTTAGCAACCAATATTAATAAAACATAGCATCAGAGAAGAAGATAAAGCAATCTTAAAGATTTATGTACTTGCAGCTTTAAGCCATACAAAGAAAAATATATTAGTATTACAAGAAAAATACATGATAAGCTCATGTTCCAGACATGACTAAATCATGTAAACCAAAAATAAGAGTATAAATTTGAATAACAGATTTGACCAGCTTGAAATAACAAATATACAGTGAATTTCCTAAGAAAGTAATATTCTTTCAAATATTTCTTCATTTTTCTTGTAAAAAACACTATGTATTGAGTCAGAGAAAATTGCAAATGGCAGAATTTATGATATATTGTTAGAAATTAGCAGTAGAAAAGGAGACAAAACAAACAATCCACTAAGAAATGTTAAAATATATTTTAGCTATTTCAGATTAAGAAAATATCTAGTGTAAACTTAAAATCTAATTTGAAACTGTCAGTGAGCATACTACATACCCGATTTTGGAAAGATTAAGCAAAGTACCAAGAAGAAAAAAACAGCCATAATTTTATACATTTGAAATTAAAAAGAAGGAAAATATAGGGAGTAAGAATCCAACAAAAGACACTATAGAAGAAAAATATAGAATCCTGAGTAAAATACCCTTTTTATCCTGACACTACCCTAAAAGTGACTAGAGACATAATAAAACAAAATGTTCATTCTTTGAATAAAATAGTAATCTAAACATAAATATTGACAAGTTTGAATAAGAAGGAAAAGGAAACACATGTATAGAGTAGTAGGAGCTATAAAAAAATAATCTATAAAAACATATTTTAAATTGTGTATATTTGCACAAATAAATCTTAAGATCTAGGAAATAGTGCTTAAGTAAAACACAAATACACCAGTTAATTTTAAAATGTGAAGAACATGACAGTAGAAATAATAATTAAATTAATTAGTCCAAGTTTCACCCCTTAAGCCAAGCGTGGTGGTGCACATTTATAATTCCAGTACTTTGGAGACTGAGACAGGAGGATTGCAGGTTTGAGGCCAGCCTCAGCTACTTAGCGAGACCCTGTTTCAAAATAAAGAATAAGCCGAGCTTGGTGGTGCACACTTGTAATCCCAGCATCCCGATCGCGCTGGCTAGAAGCCAGCCTCACTGGCTTAAGAGACCCTGTTTCCGAATAAAAATATAAAATAGATCTGGGAGTGTAGCCCAGAGGTATAAGGGTTTCCAGAAACCCCAGTACCATCAAAAAAAAAAAAAAAGAGGTGTATACTGTGTATGTACAATATGTAAATGTTCCCCTATCTTCCAACAAAGTTTTTTATTTTTATTTATTATTTTTATTTTTATTTTTTACAGTACCAGGGATGGAACCCAAGAGCATTCTACCTCCGAGCTACACATCTAGCCCTATTTTTAAAAATTCTTTATTTTGAACAGGGTCTCACCTAGTTGTAAAGAGCCTCACTAATTAGCTGAGGCTGTCCATGAACCATGGTCCTCCTGTCTCAGCTGCCCAAATGCTAGAATTACAAATGTGCGCCACCATGCCTGGCTTTCAATAAAGTTTTTAAAATAGGAAAAATATGGTACAGTCCTATTTTCAATAGAGCCAAATGCCATAAAAATACTCAGAAATAAATCCTACAAGAACTCTTACCTATGTGAGAAAAATCTTAAACCTTACAAACTTACTGACTTACTCAAATGCCATGTTTAAAATATTTATTTATTTATTTATTTATTTACTTATTTATTTATTTGTGTGTGTGGTGCTAGGGATTGAACCCAGTGGCATTCTATCTATGAGAGCTGTACCCACAGCTCAGTTTTTTACTCTTTATTTTGAAACAGGGTCTCACTAAGTTGCAGAGGGCCTCACTAAGTAGCTGAGGCTGGCTGTGAACCCACATCCTCCTGTCTCAGCCTCACAGATGCTAGGATTACAAGCGTGTGCCACCACGCCTGACAAATATCATGTTTTAAATGGTAGCAAATCACAAAAGCCAGAGGTATAGCTAAAAATGTTTTGATCCCCTATGATAAGTTTATTTTTGCAACTTCGTCAAAATACAATTGACAATTAAAAACTGTTTTATGTTTGAGCTCTAAAATTTGGTAATTTGCATGAGACAGACATTATAAAGTATTCCTTGCAATCCAGATGACTGTTGTACCCACCACCTCACATAGTTACCATTTTTATGTCTAATGTAAACTATGCAATATAATATTGTTAAATCTATTCACATGGCTTCACCTGATAAGAAAAAGAAATATTTAAAATCAACCTTGAAATAGCAGACAAGATATCTTGTCTAGACTATTAGAGAATATACTAGTTAGGATTCACAGTTTCACACAAACCTTTGCTTGTGGAAACTGCATCAGAAACCCTGGATCCTGGTTCTCCATTTGCACTAAAATATATGTGACATTGGGAAACTTACTTAATCTCTCTTGACTTCAGTATTCCTGTATGTAAAATTAAAATGATAACAATATACCCAATTTACCTCACTGAGATATCAAATAAGGCAAGGTATGTAAAAATAGATACATAAGGTTTGATGTTTTCACCAACCTCTATCCAGGTTTAAGCAATTCATTGTCACAAATGTGATTAAAATAGGACAGGGAAGAATTTGCTTGAATTTATCATGCCCCCAAACTTCCTTAGATAATAACACTTCAAGGTACTATGTCTTTATCACTGGAAATGTAAATATAGATTTATATATTTAACTGGTTAAAAAGATTATTAAAGATCCTTACCTTCTTGTATTGTATTTTAGATGACGAGGTAAAGGAATAACCACTTTGATCATTGGGAATAAAATAAAAATTAAAAATAGATCTTAAAATACTATAAATGTCTCTAGAATATAGATTCTGGGAGGAAATTCCTTCTGCCTTAAGGACCAAGAATTGTATGTTCCCTTAGTCTCAAGATCTCTACACTGGACAGCTAACAGGTGCTCAATCATGCAGCAGTTGCTAATTCTATAATGCAAACTTTCACAGAGAAGATCGTATATGTTTCAGAACCAAAAATCAGCTAGATAGAGCCTGGCTTTGGATCCCATTAACCATGCACATCAGGGAAAAGTCTCAAAGTATTCTGGGTCCAATTTGGAACATGTAAGCAATGATAACTGCCTGTTTTCAAAATTATAAAATGCGCATAATAACACCATTAAGGATTAGGTAAAGCATGAAATCAGATAATGTATAAAAAGCATTTAGCTTGATTCCTAAAAGAATGCTATATAGTGATACCTTGAGTAGACACTTATGGCTATATCTAGAAATTAGAAATATATTTGGCTGTCAGGTAAAGGGTGGGACAGAGAGGGTGAATTTCAAAGGGAAGGAACAGATTAGGAAAATATGTAGAGATATGGCAACTGGAGATATGCATGAGTAAGGTCAAAGCATCCAGTCTGAAATAGAAATTTGAGTAAGAGATAATCTTGAAAAAGTAGATAAAGGCTAGATTATATTCTCACCTGTAAGTTTTAGATAGGATTCCTATTTTAGGTTGAGTTTCTGAGCAAGGGAGTCAGTAAATTAAACCTACACATTAGTATCACTAGCTGTAGTGTTAGAACATTCGATTTAAGTAATAATTTAAAATTTAGGCTTTTATTTAGCTCCAATGGTTTATATATCTGCCTTTAGAACAGTACTACACTGTTTCAATTATAGTAGCTTTATATGGTTTGAAATCAGAAAATATACATCTTCTAGCTTTGTTCTTTTTCGAGATCGTTTTGGGTATCTAGAGTCCATATTCCATATTAGGATAGATTTTTTCTGAAAAATAAATATATAAATATATGATAGTTTAACCTAAAAATAGAAAAAAAAGAAAAAATATTCTCTGGTAAGAAAGAAAGCAAAAAGAAATATTGTAATGTTATCTTTAAGTTATCAAAAGCTTGGTATCAGACAAATGAAACTGTTATGTGAGATTATCATTTTTAATTTTGGATAAATTGTTATAATACTAGATGTCAACCACTAAGCCAAGCATGGGAAGGAGGGATGGGGAGGGAATGGGGTGGGGATCGGGTGGGGATTGACTGGCGATGTGTGCATGTATGTCTACAAAAGTTTTTTTTGTATCCCACTATGATGTATGAATACAGTGCACCAATAAAAAATTTAAAAAAATTTAGGGATTACTTCTTTTTTTTTTTTTTTTGGTGGTACTGAGGTTCCTGGAAACCCTTCTACCTCTGGGTTACATTCCCAGACCTATTTTTATATTTTTTTATTTGGAAACAGGGTCTCTTAAGCCAGCGCTGCTGGCTTCTAACCTGCGTGATCCTCCTGTCTCCGACTCCCAAGCGCGGGGATTACAAGCGTGCGCCACTACACTCCGCTGGGATCACTTCTTAACTACTAGAACTGCCAATGTTTAAATCTGTTATTGAATTAACATCTATTTCTACTGAACATGAATTTCTAGTTAGTAATGCTCTAATTTTCTTCTTATTCTCCATCCTGAAAATGGCGAGACCATATCAAGGAAAAGATGGTCTGTATATTATAAAGTTGCTCAAAATCAAGAACCAGAGAAGCTCACTGACACTCTGAGTTTGAAGCATACCCAAGACTAGACTCCACAGTGTCCTTTTCCAATAGGCCATTTCAGGCTCAAATCTTCTAAATGAATAAGACACAATTAAGAAACAGATGAAATATCTGCAATACACTCACCTGGTGCTTCTCATTTAAGACATCCCTGTAGCAATCATGTATACATAAATTTGGGTCAAAACATTTAAGACTGCAAAGATTCCATCAGGACTTTGAGAGGGCTTTGGGAATTAAATTGGCCAATCTTAGCACAGAGGGATTATTGACAGAGCAGGAGGTAAATTGCCAGCCTGGGGCGGGCCAGTCTCTGGGCTCTCCTAACCAGGGTCACAGGGGACCATGCCAAGGACAAGGACAGGAAAGGCCATGACCCAAGTAAGCCATCCCTGTAGGATCAATTAACTGCCCTCCCCCATTGCCATTTCACGGCCCAATTTAAATATTAAATTTCTAATTAATTGTCTCCAATATTCATTTTTCCTATCTCTTGTGTTTTCTTTTATAACCACACCAGACTACTTTATAGATTAAGGATTTAAATACAGAATAAAATGAAAATTCACTAGGAATCCACTCAACTACTTCAAACACATCAATCTGACTTTATTGCTCTCTGCTAATTTTCTTTTTCTTTTAGTTGATAGGACTCAAGGCTTCATGCACGTCATGCAGGTGCTATACTACTTATTGAATTACACCCCCAAGCCCTACTGGTTTTCTCACAGTTTTTCTTGTTACAAATTTTAAAGGTCATTTAAATAGTTTATCATATTTATGTATATTCATAGGATAAATTATATACTGCTCAAAATCCTCAAACTTGTTAATGTTTTAGAAATAACCCTCAAATATGCAAATTCTACTGAATGCTTCTTTTCTATTGACTTTACAAAAAGTTAATGCAGCTTAGGCATCTTTCCATAATCTTGCTACCAAGAAATATTACCAATTTATTACCAATTTTTACTTTATTTAAAAATTCTAACATACATTTTAATTATTGTTGAGAATGAACATTTTCTTTGCTATTTATTTATTTATTTATTTACTTATTTATTTATTTATTTATTTATTTATTTATTTATTTACTGGGGATTGAACCCAGGACCTTGTACATGCTAAACAAGCACTGAGCTCTATCTCCAGCTCTTTTTATTTTTCATTTTGAACCTGAGTTTCACTGAGTCACCTATACTGGCCTTAAACTTGCTATCTTCTGGCCTTAGCCTCTCTACTCCCAGTAGATGGGATTACAGGAGAATACCACCATGCCCGGCTTCTTTTTCCATAACTGCCCGGTTTCTCCAGGGGTCTGGCGTGCTCTGCTGGTCCGGCCTGGGGGCTCAAAGTCCTGCGACCTGGGCCCTGTCTCTTCCGGGCTCCAGCGTGCCCAGTCTGACCCCTGCCCAGGACCCAGGGCCATGCGACCCGACCTGGTTTCTCCAGTGGCTCTGGCTGGCTCCGTGCAGTCCGGCGGAGGGGGGAGGGTATAATATATATTTCAAAAACTAAATTTTCATATTGATTGTCTGAAATGGAAATTCTATTTACACTAACCCAGGTCTTCTAAAAAATAGCAAAATTTTCAACTCAGTTCATTCCCAATATATTTGACATGGGTTTGATATTAATTCTAGAAAGTCTATAAATTCAAAAAGGGCAACTACTTACTGTATGATATCAAACCTTATTCTATCTATATAGTATAGCATTGGAAGTAATTAGTCTGTGGGATTACTGAGAGAGTGAATTTGGACTACACTGTGGATACTGTAAAATGAAAAACTGTGCGTGCCAATCTCTTCAACCAGAACCCTTACTGTAAATAAATCATGACATGATTAGGCCTAGTTAATTCTACTGTGTTATTAATAACAAGAGCTATTAATTCCTGGACAGAATTTACAAGATTCTGTTTTTGACACATTTGTGTGTGTGTGTGTGTGTGTGTGTGTGTGTGTGTGTGTGAATCTCCTTCCAACAGTAACACACAAAGAAGGAAAATTTAGGAACCACAAACAGGATATAATACAATTCTCTGAATTCTGATTTATTTTATCTCAAAAAGGACCACTGCCACAGTTAAAATATAAAGGCAGTCCACAGCATCCTCAAAGCACTACCTTCAGATACTAAGGTGATTTTGAAACTTCCTTAGAAAAATGTAAAATAATGCTCTATTCCCTCAAAAAGTTCAAGTTTGTTCCTTTAAAAAGTAGAGATGATAGTTGGACACAAACCAGAGAAGGTCATCTTCCTAGAAAATATCCTCCTTTTTCTATCATTTAAACTTGAAAAAAAAAACATTCTCTGAGGTCATGGAAGCCCACATAACATTTATTTTTTATATTTATTTATTTAATTTATTTATTTATTTATTTATATTTTTTTAACTTTTTTATTGAACATAAATAGTATACATTTAAACTATATTTGGTGCCCTCTCCCCCCCATCCCGTTTTCCCTTCCCCCCTCCCACCAATGGTTGTCCAGGTTAACCATGTCTTATTCATAATTTTACACATGTTCAGATGTAGACCCTCATTAATCAAGATCAGCCTTCCTCCTCTCCTATCTTTCCATTCAAACTTTGCTGGTATTTCCCCTCCATTATCTGGAGTCCCACTGGTATCCTTTGTGTTTCCTAGTTTGGGCATATTAGAGGAAACATATGTACCTTCTCCTTCTGTGCTTGGCTGATCTCACTTAACATGATGTTCTCCAGGGCTTTCCATCTTCTTGCAAATGATATAATTTTGTTCTTCTTTATGGCTGAATATAATTCCATTGTGTGTATTTCCCACAGTTTTGCTATCCATTCATCTGTTGATGGTGATCTGGGCTGGTTCCATATTTTTGCTATTACAAATTGTGCTGCTGTGAACATAGGTATGCATATGTTGCTGTATTTCTCTGAATTCAACCCCTTTGGAAAGATACCCAGGAGTGGTATAGCTGGATCATATGGTGGATCTATTCCCACCTTTCTTAGGAATCTCCACACAGATCTCCATAGTGTTTGAACTAGTTTGCATTCCCACCAACAGTGTAAGAGAGTTCCTCTCTCCCCACATCCTCGCCAGCATTTGTTGTTATTTGATTTCTTTATGCTTGCCACTCTGACTGGGGTTAGATGGAATCTCAGTGTAGTTTTGATTTGCATCTCCCTGATGGCCAGTGATGAAGAACATCTTTTCATGTATCTATTAGACCTTTGTATCTCTTCTTTTGTGAAGTGTCTATTTAGTTCATTTGCCCATTTCTTGATTGAGTTGTTTGTTTTGCTAGTGTAGAGTGTTTTGAGCTCTTTGTATATTCTGGATATTAGCCTCCTATCAGAATGGTGGCTGGTAAAGATCCTTTCCCATTCTGTAGGCTTTCTCTTTAGGTTATTGATAGTTTCCTTTGATGAGAAGAAACATTTTATTTTTATTTTTTTATTTTTTATTTTAATTTTATTTTATTGGTGCACTGTATTCATACATCATAGTGGGATACAAACTTTTGTAGACATACATGCACACATCGCCCAGTCAGCCCCCACCCGATCCCCACCCCATTCCCTCCCGATCCCTCCTTCCCATGCTTGGCTTAGTGGTTGACATCTAGTATTATAGCAATTTATCCAAAATTAAAAATGGTAATCTCACATAACAGTTTCATTTGTCTGATACCAAGCTTTTGATAACTTAAAGATAACATTTCAATATTTCTTTTTGCTTTCTTTCTTACCAGAGAATATTTTTTCTGTTTTTTTAGGTGAAACTATCATATATTCATATATTTATTTTTCAGAAAAAAATCTATCCTAATATGGAATATGAATTCTAGATACCCAAAGTGATCTTGAAAAAGAACAAAGCTAGCAGATATATATTTTCTGATTTCAAACCATATAAAGCTACAATAATTGAAACAGTGTAATACTGTTCTAAAGGCAGATATATAAACCATTGGAGTTAAATACAAGCCTAGAGCTAAATTATTCCCTATATTGTCAAGTTATTTTTGACAAGGTTTCCACGAACATTTGGTGGTGGAAATAATAATCTTTTAACTAAATATTGTTGCAATATAATAATTACATGGAAAAGAATAAAATTGGACCCTTACCTAATCCCACATACAAGTATTAACTCAAAATAGATAAAAGACCTAAATATAAATCTTTTTTTTCTTTTTTTTTATTGGTGCACTGTATTCATACATCATAGTAGAATACATACTTTTGTAGACATACATGCACACTTTTCCCAGTCAGCCCCCACCCAATCCCCACCCCATTCTCTCCCTATCCCTCCCTCCCATGCTTGGCTTAGTAGTTGACATCTAGTATTATGGCAATTTATCTAAAATTAAAAATGATAATCTCACATAACAGTTTCATTTGTCTGATACCAAGCTTTTGATGACTTAAAGATAACATTTCAATATTTCTTTTTGCTTTCTTTCTTACCAGAGAATTTTTTTTTTAGGTGAAACTATCATATATTTATATATTTATTTTTCAGGAAAAAAATCTATCCTAATATGGAATATGGACTCTAGGTACCCAAAATGATCTTAAAAAAGAACAAAGCTAGAAGATATATATTTTCTGATTTCAAACCATATAAAGCTACAATAATTGAAACAGTGTAGTACTATTCTAAAGGCAGATATATAAACCATTGGAGTTAAATAAAAGCCTAGAGTTAAATTCTTCCCTATATTGTCAAGTTATTTTTGAAAAGGTTTCCACAAACATTTGGTGGTGGAAATATTAATCTTTTAACTAAATATTGTTAAAAATAATAATTACATGGAAAAGAATAAAATTGGACCCTTACCTAATCCCATATACAAATATTAACTAAAAATAGATAATAGACCTAAATATAAATCTTAAGACTATAAACTTTTAGGAGAAAATCTGGGTCATTAAGCCTCACAACATTGAAATTGGCAGTGATTCCTTGGTTATGATTTCAATGGCACAGGCAATAGAGGAGTATACAAACTCCCTAAAAAATAAAAAAATATATTGTATATCCAAAGACAATGTAAACAGAGTTAACAGTTACTAATAGAATGGGATGAAATATTTCCAATTGCTATATCTGAAGGTATATTAATATTCCAACTAGAAATCCTAGATATTAACAACAATAAAGGCAAACAATACCCTTTAGAGATAGGTAAAAGACTAACATAAATAATGAATCCCCACAGATAACCAATCTTAGTTGTCTGTTGGATGGAAAATCTTGTTTCTCTGGTTCTGGTGTGTGTTACCTATTTCTTCTTTGTAGTTAATCTCTTTGAGTATTTTCTCTAGCGCTGGTTTTGAAGACATAAATTCCTTCAGTTTCTGTTTGTCATGGAAGCTTCTTATTTCTCCATCTAATTTGATAGAAAGTTTTGCTGGGTAGGAAATTTTTGGCTGGAAGTTGTTTTCTTTCAGAGTTTGGAATATGTTACTCCAAGCCCTTCTGGCTCTCATGACTTGGTTTGGGAAGTCTGGAGTGATTCTAATTGGTTTGCCTCTGAATGTCACTTGGCCCTTTGTTTTTGTTGCCTTTAAGATTCTCTGCTTGGCTTCCACATTGGTCATTTTGACAATTATGTGGCATGGGGATCCTCTTCTCCGATCCTGTCTAAAGGAAGTTCTATAAGTTTCCTGGATCTGTGTATCAACCTCTTGCTCTATATTTGGAAAATTTTCTGCTATTACTTCCTTGAAGAGATTGTTGATCCCTTTGGTATCACTTTCTTTTCCCTCCTCTATTCCAATTATTCTTAGGTTAGCTCTCTTAAGATGGGCCCATATTTCTTCCATGTCAGATTCCTGCTGTTGGATATTTTTTTCTAGATTAGAAACTATGCGTTCATTTTTGGATTGCTCATCTTCTAAGATCGAGATTCTGTTCTCCATGTGTTCTAATCGGTTGTTTGTGCTTTGAATTGAGGCCTTTACTTCATTAATTGCATCCTTTATTTCTTTTTGGCTCTCTCTGAGTTCTTTTCAAAGCACCTCTATTATTTCTACAGTTATTTTCCTGATTTGATCTTCTAGAAATCTCTGATTTTCTGTTTTGTCGGGTTCTGATGTTGTGGGGTTGTGCGCATTCATTACTCCAGTGTTATTCCTCTTTCCCATGATTTAGGAGGTTTGTGCCTTCTCTGGGTTCTTCCCTTAGGTCACTATGGCTTCAATTAAGGTGCTCTGGATCTCGAGTCTGTATTATCTCAGACCCCACTACTCCTTTACTGGGTTGTATCACAGAGTCTCAGACCCAGGGAGTCGATAGAGGCTGCTTTAAACTATGGGGGGGTGCCAGGTTGCACGTTCTCCTATGGTGTGATATCTCTGCCACCACCACTCCCTCACTGGGTCAAGTCCCAGGAGGTACAGTACTGGGATTTCTCCTCTGTGGCCCGCAATTTGACTCACTGTTCTTGAGTACGCAGATGTAGCTGTACTGGACTCGGTGAATTCACTGCTGCTGCCACCGCCGGTGGCAATATGGCGCCTCTGCCAGGCCCTTGGCCGTGAGGCTGGTGTATTTTTTCTTCTCTGGTTTTGATTTCCACTCTGAATCCCTGCAGCGTGTGCTGAGCTCGGCCACTGGGAGCTTTAGACACTCTCTGCGTGGAGAAATCCCGCCTGGCTGTTCCGCAGTGGCTCACCTCGGCTTGCTGTAGCCGTCCGTTGAGTTCGCCGCTGCCGCCGGCAGTATGGCGCTGCTGCCGCGTCCTCGGGCACGTGTGTCTCCTCTGTGGCCCTGAGCTCTGTTCTCAGTCCGCTTTCTTTCTGGAGCCTGGTGGGTTTTTTTTTGTTTTTCTGGTGATGGTGTTTTCTGGCTATGAAAGGCGCTGGTTTTGTGGTAATGGAGATTGGTTGTTAGCGGGGCTCTTAAGCCCCGTTTTTCTTGGTCGCCATCTTCCCGGAAGTCAGAAGAAACTTTTTAGTTTGATGTTATCCCACTTGTTTATTCTTGCTTTAATTTCCTGAGCTTTGAAGGTTTTGTTGAGAAAGTTACTGCCTGTGCCAATATGTTGTAGTGTTGAACCTATGCTTTCCTCTACTAGCTTCACAGTCTCAGGTCTAATTTCTAAGTCTTTGATCCATCTTGAGTTGATTCCTGTGTTTGGTGAGATATAGGGGTTTAGATTCATCTTTCTACAAATGGTTAGCCAGTTCTCCCAGCACCACTTGTTGAAAAGGCTGTCTTTTCTCCAGCGTATGTGTTTGGCCCCTTTGTCAAAGATTAATTGACTAAAGATGTGCAGGTTTGTTTCTGTATCTTCTATTCTAATCCATTGGTCAGTATATCTGTTTTTGTGCCAGTACCATGATGTTTTTACTACTCTTGCTCTATAGTATAGTTTGAAGTCTGGGATTGTAATGCCTCCTGCATGTTTCTTATTGTTGAGAATTTCTTTGGCTATTCTAGGTCTTTTCTTTCTCCATATGAAGTTTATGATTGATTTTTCTAGGTCTCTGAAGAATGTCACTGGTATTTTAATGGGAATTGCATTGAATCTATAGATTAGTTTTGGCAGAATGGCCATTTTGATGATATTTATTCTGCCTATACATGAACACGGGAAATCTTTCCATCTTCCAAGGTCTTCAATTTCTTTCTTTAATGTTTTATAGTTTTTGTTGTAGAGGTCTTTTACATCTTGGGTTAGGTTTATTCCTAGGTATTTTATTGGTTTTGAGGTTATAGTGAATGGAATTGTTTTCTTTGTTTCTTTCATTGTGGATTCGTTGTTGGCATAAAGAAAAGCCACTGATTTCTTTAGGTTGATTTTGTAACCTGCGACTTTGCTGAATTTGTCAATCAGCTCCAGAAGTCCTTTGGTTGAGTTCTTTGGGTCTTCCAGATAAAAATCATGTCATCTGTGAATAAGGATAATTTTAATTCTTCTCTTCCTATGTGAATTCCTTTGATTTTCTTCTCTTGTCTGATTGCTGCAGCAAGAGTCTCAAGGACTATATTGAAAAGGAGTGGTGATAGTGGGCATCCTTGTCTTGTTCCCAACTTTAGCGGAAATTCTTGGAGTTTTTCCCCATTCAATATGATGTTGGCTTTGGGTTTACAGTATATTGCCTTAATGATGTTGAAGTACTTTCCTTCTATCCCAATTTTTTGCAGTGTTTTTAACATAAATGGGTGTTGGATTTTGTCAAGTGCTTTTTCAGCATCTATTGCTATGATGATGTGGTTTTTGTTCTTGGTTCTATTTATGTGGTGAATAACATGTATTGATTTGTGTATGTTGAACCAGCTTTGTTTTTCTGGTATAAAATCGACCTGGTCATGATGTATTATTCTCTTGATATAGTTTTGGATATGTATAGCTATTATTTTGTTTAGAATTTTTGCATCTATGTTCATTAAGGATATTGGTGTGTAGTTTTCCTCTCTTGAGGTGTCTTTATTTGGTTTGTGGATTAATGTGATACTGGCCTCATAGAAGGAATTTTGGAGAGTTCCATCTCTTTAGATTTCCCGGAACATGTTATGAAGTATTGGTATTTGTTGTTCACTGAAGGTTTTGTATAATTCAGCTGGGAACCCATCTGGGCCTGGGCTTTTCTTTGGTGGAAGAATTCTTATTGCCATTTATATTTCTTTGGTTGTTATTTGTTGGTTTAGGCTTGCTATGTCCTCTTGGCTAAGTGTAGGAAGGTTAACTGTGCTTAGAAATCTATCAATTTCTTCCAGGTTTTCAAGTCTATTGGAGTATAAATTTTTTAAAGTAGTTTCTGATAATCTTTTAAATTTCTTCACTATCTGTGGTGATATCTCCTTTTTTCATTTCTAATTTTGATAATTTGAGTTGATTCTCTTTTTCTTTTGGTTAGGTTGGCCAGGGTTTATCAATTCTGTTAATCTTTTCAAAGAACCAACTTTTTGTTTTATTGATTCTTTGAATTGTTTTTTTGTTCTCTATTTCATTTATTTCTGCTCTAATTTTAATGATTTCTTGCCTTCTGCTGGCTTTGGGAATAGACTGTTGCAGAATTTCTAGGTCCTTGAGTTGTGTCATTAGGTTCTTTACTTGGTGGTTCTCTGTCCTTCTTATGTGGGCACTCAATGCAATAAACTTTCCTCTTAATACTGCCTTCATGGTGTCCCATAGATTTTGTTAGGTTGTGTCTCTGTTTTTGTTTGTTTCCATAAATTTCTTTATTTCTTCCCTAATTTCTGCTCCTACCCATTCATCATTCAATAGTGTATCATTCATTCTCCATGAATTTGAATACTTTCTTTTGAGTTTCCTGTTGTTAATTTCTACTTTTATTCCATTGTGGTCTGAAAAGATGCAAGGAATTATATTACATCTTTTGAATTTGCTGGTATTTTCTTTGTGTCCCAGGATGTGGTCTATTTTGGAGAAGGTTCCATGGGCTGCTGAGAAGAATGTGTATTCTGTAGTTCCTGGTTGAAATACTCTGAAAATGTCTATTAGGTCCATTTGGTTTATGGTTTCCTTTAGTTCTAAAGCATCTTTACTCATCTTTTACCTTGAAGATAAATCCAGTGGTGTGAGAGGCGTATTAAAGTCTCCCAGAATTATTGTATTTGGGTCTACTTGGGATCTTATGTCCAGAAGGGTTTGTTTTACAAATGTGGTTGCACCCATGTTTGGGGCATAAATATTTACTATCATTATATCTTCTTGGTGTATTGTTCCTTTTAATAAAAGGAAGTGCCCTGATTTGTCTTTTTATTTTTTTTTGACGTGTTTTAGTTTAAAGTCTGTTTTGTTGGATAGCAGGGTTGCTACCCCTACTCTTTTATGGTCACCATTGGCATGGTATATCTTTTTCCATCCTTTCACTTTCAGCCTCTGAATGTCTTTGGCTGTGAGGTGAGTTTCTTGCAAACAGCATATATTTGTATTATGTTTCCTAATCCACATTGCCAGTCTATGTCTTTTGATTGGTAAGTTAAGTCCTTTGACATTAAGAGATATTATTGAAATTTGATTTCTGTTTTCTGCCATTTTGTGTTCTGTCTACTCTTGTGTGTTGTGATCTTTCTTCTTTACTTAAATGGCCTACTTATTAACTTCCTCTCTTCTCTGATTCTGAAGTCTGCTTCTTTTTTCTTCCTTATGGTTTATTTCTTTAAGAATTTTCTCTAGTGTTGGCTTTGAATTCATGAGTTTTTTGGGATTCTGTTTATCCTGTAAGACTTTGGTTTCACCATTGATCTTGAATAGTAGTTTTGCTGAATAGATGAGCTTTGGTTGGAAGTTATTTTCTTCCATGGTCTGAATCACGTCATACCAGTCTCTCCTAGCATTCATGACCTGGATTGTATAGTCTGGGGTGATTCTTATTGTTTTGCCTCTATTATATGTCACCTGTCCTTTTGTTCTCACTGCTTTTAAGATTCCTTCCTTGCCTCTATATTTGTCATTTTGGTTATTATGTTGCGTGGAGTGGTCTTTCTTTGGTCCTGTCTCAGTGGAGTTAGTTCTGTATGCCTCCTGGACATGAAGGTCCAAGTCTCTTTCCAAATTTGTAAAATTCTCTGAGATTATTTCCTTGAAGATATTACAGATGCCCTTGGTCTGTACCTCTATTCCCTCTTCAATGCCTATTATCCGTAAATTAGGACGCTTCATATTATCCCATATTTGCTGGATGTTTAGGTTTTGTTGCTGTAAAGATTTCTGTATATCTCTGACTGTGTTTTCGGTTTGGGATGTACTGTCTTCTAATATTGATATTCTGTTTTCCATTTCATCTAATCTTCCAGAATTTCTTTCTATTGCTGTCTTCATTTCACTTATTGCCTCTTTGATTTCATTCCAGACCTCTTTCTGATTCTTTTTTAGTGTTTCTAACTTACCTTTAACCTCCTCTATACTTGTTTTAAATCCTTTCATCATATTGTACATCACTATTCTGAACTCCCCTTCTTGCATTTCTAGTAGGTCAGTATTCGTGATTTCTGCTGTCTCTTCATAATTCCTGGTTCTCATATTTATAGCATTCTCTGTCCTGTTTTTCTGATTTCTACCCATTGTTCATGAGTATTATGCTTAGTCCAATCTTAATATTAGGAGTTTAGGGGTATCAGCAAGTCAGCAGAGCTTTTCCAGTGTTGAGGGTGGGTGATGTGGGAGGAGATGGGGTGATGGGTAATGGAGTCGGATTAGGTAGAGGATATGTTTAGGTTGAGAAAGACTTTAAGTATGATAAGGTAATATCTTGCTAAGAATGAGAGAGAGTTAACTAGTAGGACTCTTGTTGTTAGTAGAGTAAGTATGGATATATGAAATACTTTGAGTATTAAACAAGGAGGTATATTATGGGGAAAAGTTTTGGGGGAGAAAAGTATGTAGGTTAGTGTGGGAAAGTTTGTAAAGAGGGGTGATGGAAGGAGCAGACCAACATAAAAAAAATCCACACAAGATACCAAGACTATTATGTAATTCAAGAAAAAGAAAGAAAAAAGCAATCAAAGGAGGAGAACAAAAAAAGGAAGGAAAGAGGAGGAAAGAGGAAAAAAGGACAAGAATAAAATAAAAGGAACTAGCAGCTGTGTGAAATCAGAAAATAAGGCAAACTATCAAATATTTATGTAAAAAAAACAAGTTAAAGTAAAAGAAGGGTGGGTTAAGAAAAAAAAATAAAACAGCAATAACCATACCCAAAACAAAAGCACTGTAAAAGCAAAACAAAACAAAACATCCACAATAAAAGTAAAACAAACAGTCCTACTTATTTACGAATATGGGGTCAGGTCCATATAATATTTGTGTATCTGATTGCTTTGGTAGCTTTCAGAATATAATCCAATGTCTCTTAGTTTTCTTTGTACTCTATTTTTATCTTCTTAGGTCACTCTGGGTGTTTGGACACCTTTCTTTCCTTTAACTGCTTTGGGTTTGTGTGTCAGGATGTCTGGTTTCACTGTTATTAGATTCTGTACAATTCCCAGGTTCTGCGAAATTCTAACCTGTAGTCAGCACCTCTGCACTCACCACCCTAGACTCCCACCTGTGCTTCCCTACAGCAGGGGTGGAGGATGTCCAAAGTATACTTGGAACATCCCCCTGAGGTCCTGTGCAGATATTGTGTCTCGATGGATTTTCCTGTGTCTCTGGAAATTCCAACTGGGCTAGCTGGTGTGGTCCCAAGATGTACCCGGGGCAAAGGGATGCCAGTTCCTGGATGCCCACACTTACTGCCAGAGCTCTGCCTATTCTCAGAGTGCAGGCTGAGTACGCTGCTATTACTGGACCCAGGTGTGAGTGGGTGCAGCTGTCTATTGTTGCTGCTATGCTCTTCCAAGGTGTATTAAGCTGTGTTCTCGATTAGAACTAAGCATCAGGCTACTGGGTGGGTGGGAACTCCCAGCGGTGGGCCAGGGGTGCAGGATAGGTGCACAAGGGTCCGGGTGCACAGGCAGTGCACGGTGTCCAGCAGTGATCTTTGCCTCCCACGTGATGTAGAAGCTGGGGGGGGGGCCCGAGGAGATTTCAGGGGTGCACAGAGCTTTCGCCACCTGGAAGGCAGGCCTCTGGCAAGGTGGATGTCTGGGCTCCAGTGGGGGTCGGGGGCTAGACACACAAGATAGGCTCTGATTTAGGGGTGGCAGTGGTGCAGGCACTGACTACTAGCAGGGGTCCGGGGCACAGACAGGGTGCACGAGGACAGTGCTGGGTTCTGAGACGTGAGGCAGATGCCCTGTGCCAGTGCCGGGGTTGGGGCTGGGGCGCACTCTAGGACCTGCACTTTCCCTGGACGCACTCAGGTACCTGGCTTCCTTGGTTCAGGCTTCCATGGGAGTTCATGTGCTGTTGTGATCCAGTCGCTGGTGAGCACACAGAATTCTGACATGGGTGCTGCTCGCTGCTTAAGATGAGGTCCTATGTCCGTTTTCAGTTCTGGATTATCTTGCCACGGTGATTTCAGTAGGGCTTGGGAGTGCCCTTTGGGCTGGCAGGCAGCCACGCAGGCAGCCCTCTGGCGGGCATCCCAATTGTATCTGCAGCAGGTCTGCTGTCTGATCTTTGTTCTTCTTCTTCGAGTTCAGGGTTCTGCTGAGGTACCTGGATCTGTTTTGGTTCCTGATATGTATTTTGTTGATTAAGACACTGCTTTCTAAGTAGTTGAACTTTATTTGTTTCAGCTACTGAGAAGTGCTGTGTCCCTCAGTCGCCATTCTGAAAAAAAAAAAGAGATTGTTTTTTGATATTTCCAAACCAAATGAAAGTATGTATTTCTAAGAGTTTTACTTTAGAAAATGGAAGCAGATAGTAATTTAAAACTTTCAGTATATAAAATATCTTTCAGCCTGGCATGGTGGTGCATGCTTGTAATCCCAGCATTTGGGAGGCTGAGACTGGAGGATTACAGTTTGCGGACAGCCTCAGCTACTTAGTGAGGCCCTGTGCAATTCAGTGAGACCCAGTATTCAAAATAAAGAATAAAATATAGGGCAGGAGGTGTAGCTCGGAGGTCTAATGCCCCTGGGTTCCATCCCCAGACCCGAAAAAAAAAAAATCTTTCATAAGTAACTTCACAAAATTCTACATTATGAAATGTTTCTAAAAAGATGGAGTTCTTTTAACTTATATGCCTCCTCTAGGGCATTATTTAATGCATCAGGATATATATTTACCTTTTGTGGCCCAATAGTGCACACCTATTTTCCCAGTACTCTGGAGACTGAGAGAGAGGATTTCAGGTTTAAGTCCAGCCTTGACAACTTAGTGAGATCCTGTTTAAAGATAAAAAATAAAAAGGGCTGGGTGCATAGATCAAGAGGTAGAATACACCTGGACTTAATCCTGGGACAAACAAAACAAAACAAAACAAAACACAATAAATATTTAACCTACCATAAGTCATATGGTATTTTTCAAAATACCCATGCAGCTCACCTTTCAGTAACCAATCTTCCATTTGACATACTGTAAAATACCTTCTTTGAAAAGAAGGAGAAGAAAGAGAATAACAGAAGGAGAAAAAGAAGCAAAGAATCTGCTTGAAAAAATGCAATGAATAACAGAATGAAATAATCTCTACTTGGGACGATTGTGATTATTGTGGAGAGCAACACATTTTAACAGAAAATTAAATGTAACATTGAAAGAGATGTGTGTATGCATGTCTCTACCATCTTGTACTCCATTAAGATGTGTGACTACATTACACCTATAAAAATTTTAAAAAATAAAATAAATTAAAAAAAGAGAAAGAAAAGAATTAAATTAAATTAAATTAAAAGAAAAGAAAACTTACATCCTAAGGAAATCCCACAAAGGCCTTTCCACCCTGAACCTAATCACCACCAGAGCATTGTCAAGCAAGGATTTAACAGAAGCCAATTCACTCTTATCAGGGCTCGAGGAAGGGAAACACAGGAGTGAGCAATATATGGTGAATACTGAGGCCTACTACAGTGGGAGGTTGAGCTAGAACTTCTTCAACAAGAACCAGCTATTTCCAAACAGGCAAACTCACGTCTCAAATTAGGAAATGCCAGAGAGATTTGAAGGTTAGTGGGAATGGCCCCATTCCTCCTCCGGTCTAAGTACATTTTCCTCAGAGCAGCACAGCCACCCCAGGCTGCCTTGCCCTCAACTCAGCCCAGGAAACACAGGAATCACCCACCTACCCCATCTCTGGGCCCTCCCCTGGGGCCTCATCTACTCCAGTACCCACCCAGTCTGCACTGAAGGGTTGGGGTGTTCCCAGGGTTGCCGCATGACCGTCCTTCCTGAGACTGGCTTCACCCTTTGGTGGGCAGAAGGGGTCCTCCACCTCCCAGCAGGCCTGCCAGGGGAGGTCAAAAGTAGGGGTGGCAGTGGTGGTGGCGGCGGCAGCAGCAGAGGTGAAGTCAGAGGTCCCGAGAATGGATCTGGGTCAAAAGTAGGGGCGGAGGTGGCAGCTGTGGATGTGGAGGCTGAGGCAAAGGCAGAAGTCCCAAGAATGAATCTGGGTTGCAACGACCATGCCTGCCCCAAGCAGGTGCATTTCAGGAAAGGCGCCCCCAGAGCAAGTAGTCCAAGTGCACTGGCCGGCTGGACGCCCTGCTGCCCCCTGTGCACCTGAGGCCTGGGGCTCTTTCTAGGGTGGAGCTGGGTCCAGAGGAATCTGGAGGACCTGGGTGGGGGTCAAGTGTGCGTGCCAAAAGAGGACTCTCAGAGGAAGGGAACACAGGCAAAAATCCTACAGCACCCAGTATTCCCAGGCGGTCTCCCATCCAACTACTAACCAGGCCCAACCCTGCTTAGCTTCCAAGATCAGAGGAGATCGGGCACATTCAGGGTGGTATGATCTTATACACTCAAGGACCCCTTGTGTGTATAAGGCTCCTCTTGAGGCTCAGGGCTCCTCTTAAGGCTACTACCTAGATGCTGCTGCTGCCCCCCGCAGGTCTGTTTGCCTGATCCCAGCTGGCTGCCGCTGCTGTGTACCTCCTGTTCCCACTTTGCACTATGCCTTCCCCTGGACCTGTGGCCCAGTGCTCTCCACCTGCCTGCAGTATGTCTACAAGGTCCCAGCACTCTCCCGGCTCCCTCCCTCATGAACAGCCCACTGTGCACACCACACCATGCCACGCCACACCATGGCCAAGCCCAGTGGGCAGTGCAGGGTGGCTCACTGGGGCCAGCCCGAGACTTTAGGAGCTCAGGCCCCCAGGCTCCCTCTGGCTCCACAAGATGGGGTGCTGGAGCTGGCCGAGGACCCCCAGGGACTCTGGGCCCATGCACAGGCCACCATGCCCTCTCCCTTTGTCCCACCCACCGGAGGTAACACCAGCCCACCCTCCCACAGCTCGAGGTAGACAGAAGTGGGCTCCGGCTCCCTCGAACACGCGCCCCTTCTCATGCCTGCTCTCTGGCACCCATACACAGGTGCAGAGGCCAAGACTCACACCAGAACCTAGGCACCCTACACACAAACTCACAGGTGCATGGCCTCACCTATGCACTCAGAGAACTCTCGTGAGATGAAGAGACAGAGAGAGCTTTTCACAGACACTTGAGACAGAGACATCACCTAGGTGCCTGAGATGTGGCGCCTAAGAGCGAGGTTTCACTCTCTTGGGCATGTGGTGCCCTAGGGCCCCTGGATGAGAGAGAAAGAATAGGGTGCCAGGAGCTGGGTCCAGAGGATTCTGGAAGACCTGTATGGGGTTCCTGTGTGCATGGCAAAAGAGGACAGAGGGAGGGACCAAAGCCAAAAAGTCCACTGCACCCAGTATTCCCAGGCGGTCTCCCATCCAAGTACTAACTAGGCCCGACCCTGCTTAGCTTATGAGATCAGAGGAGATCAGGTGCGATCAGGGTGGTATGACTGAAGACGCTTGAGGGGCCCAAAGGGCTCCTCTCCAGGCTGCTACTGAGCTGCTGCCACTGCCCATAGCAAGTCTGTCTGCCTGACCCCGGGGAGGGCAGCAGGTATGCCTTCACCATCACCAAGGAAGACCCTGGGAGTCCTGAAGCAACCACACACCCTCTCTGAACTGGGCGCTGGGCTAGAGGAGCAGCTAGGGGCCCCTGTTTCAGGGTTTGGTGGCCTGTTATGTCAAGGGGTGGCTTAGGGTGTGCTGGGGTGGGTTTCTCAACAGAGGCCTGCTTTTCTCCAAGATCCATGGCCTGGAATGACCCCGTTCAAACTCCGGTCTTGGTACCTTTTCCTCAGAGCAGCATCGCCAATCCCATGCAGCCTTGCTCTCCACCCCAGTCCTGGAAGCACCAGTGTAGCCCACTAACCCCATCTCTGGGCCCTCCCCTTAGCCTCACCCCCTGCAGTACCCGCCCATTTTGAGCTGAAGGGTGGGGGTGTTCCCCGGGTTGCTGCGTGACCATCCTTCCTGAGAATGGCTTCACCCCTTGGTGTGTAGAAAGAGTCCTCCACCTCCCAGCAGGCCTGCCAGGGGAGGTCAAAATTAGGAGCAGCAGCGGTGGTGGTGGCGGCGGCAATGTAGGTGAAGGCAGAGGTCCCAAGAATGGATCTGGGTCAAAAGTAGGGGCAGCGGCAGTTGTGGCGGTGGCAGTGGAGGTGGAGGCAGAGGTCCCAGTAATGGATCTGGGTCAAAAGTAGGGAAGGGGGCAGAGGTGGTGGTGGTGGTGGCTGTGGCAGAGACAGAGGTCCCTAGAATGGATCTGGGCTGCACCGACCATGCCTTCCCTGAGTAGGGGCATTTCATGGAAGGCGTCCCCAGAGCAGGCAGTCCAAGCATGCTGACTGGCTGCAGGACCCACTGTCCCCTGTGTTCCTGAGTCCTAGGGCTGTTTCTGGGGTGGAGCTGGGTCCAGAGGGTTCTGGAGGACCTAGGTGGGGGTCCAGTGTGCGTGGAAAAAGAGGACTCTCAGAGGAAGGGACCTGCTTTTCTCCATGTTCCCTGACCTGGAATGGCCCTGGTCCACTTCTGGTCTGGGTAGCTTTTCCTCAGAGCAGCACCACTACCCCCAGGCTGCCTTGCCCTCAACACCAGCCCTGGAAGCACAGGTGTCACCCATTGACCCCATCTCTGGGCCCTCCCCTGGGGTCTCACCCCCTCCAGTACCCGCCCAGTCTGTGCCTAAGCATGTGGGTTCTCCCTGGGTTTCCATGTGAACGTCCTTCCTGAGACTGGCTTTCAACCCTTGGTTGCACAGAAGGAGTCCCCCACATCCCAGCTGGCCTGCCAGAGGCTTTCCAAAATAGGGGCATCAGAAGCAGAGGTGCCAAGAATGAATCTGGGCTGCATAGACCATGCCTGCCCCATGTAGGGGTGTTTCAGGGAAGGCGCCGCCAAAGCAGGCAGTCCAAGCCTGCCCTCTGCACTGCTGTCTTGCTGCCCTGCCGCCCCCTGTACTCTTGAGGCCGGTGGCTGTTTCCAGGTCGGAGCTGTACTGGTATTGGGAAGAGAGTTTAAAATGTATTAATGTGTCAATACTGGGAAAGATGTCCAATCCTGAAATATGTCTTCTTTACTAAGAAAGCCAGGGTTAAGCTAACATGTCCTTGCATTCCTAAGAACAATTTAACACATTTTGGGGGAGAAGACGAAAGGTAAAAGCCTGTGTCTGGAGACAGAGATGCCTCCCCCTCCGGCCATAAATCTGGGCCTGTGTTTGGAGACAGAGATGTCTCCCCCTTTAGGCCATAAATTCGGCTGGAGAGATAACAGAAGCAGAGCCGGGGTTGGAGATAAGGTGTAACATGATCTCCAAAAATCAGAGGGACCTGCTGGACTTAAACAGGATAAAAATTCAGTAAACTGGAGTTTGTTGGCATTTTCGTTCGAATTGCCCCCCTGTGCCTGCTCCGGCACAGGGCTGTAACTATCTCTATATTCCTATCTTTTTAATAAACTTCTTTAAATCTTCAGCAGCTGTCCAAGCGATGAATACTTATTCTTAGCTTAGGACAAGAATCCACGGTTTTTCTGTTTGTCTCTGTGTGTCTGGTGGTGGTGGGGGGATTATTTCACACCACACACCTTCCCCCCCCAACCTATCCCCTGCAACAGGAGCTGGGTCCAGAGGATTCTGGAGGACCTGCGTGGGGGTCCGGGGTGATGGCAAAAGAGGACAGAGGGAGGGACCAATGTCAAAAAGCCTACAGCACCCAGTATTCCCAGGCGGTCTCCCATCCCATTACTAACCAGGCCCAACCCTACATAGCTTCCGAGATCAGAGGAGACTGAACGCGTTCAGATGGTATGGCCATAGACGCTCCAGGGCCCCACATTGTTCCTCTTGAGGCTGCTACTTAGCTGCTACTGCTGCCAGCCAGAGGTCTGTCTGCCTGACCCCAGGGATAGGGCAGCAGGTCAGCCTTCACCGTCACCGAGGAAGGCCCTCAGCTTCCCGGAGCGGCCACATGCCCTCCCTGGACTGGGCATGGGGCTAGAGGAGCAGCTAGGGGCCCCTGTACTGGGATTTGGAGGGCCCTGTTCTGTCAGGGGATGGCTTAGTGTGTGCTGGGGTGGGTTTCTCAACAGAGACCTGCTTTTTGCCATGGTCCCTGGCCTGGAATGGCTCCGGTCCTCTACTGGTCTGACTACCTTTTCCTTAAGTGGCACCGCATGTCCCAGGCTGCTTTGCCCTCAGCCTAGCCCTGGAAGTACAGGCTTCCTCACCCACCAACCCCATCTCTGGACCCTCCCCTCGACCCTCACCCCCCCAGTACCCACCCAGTCTGTGCCTAAGCGTGGGGGTTCTCCCCGGGTTTCCACGTGAACGTCCTTCCTGAGACTGGCTTTCAACCCTTGATGAGCAGAAGGAGTCCCCCACATCCCAGTCGGCCTACCAGGGATGTTCCAAATTAGGGGCCATGAAGCCAGAGGTGCCGAGAATAGATCTGGCCTACACCATCCAAGCCTTCCCCGAGCAGGGGTGTTTCAGTGAAGGCGCCTCTAGAGCAGGCACTCCAAGCATGCCAACTATCCCACTGCCCTGCCGCCCTGCTGCCCCCTCTTCTCCTGAGGCCTGGGGCTTTTTCCGGGCCAGGGCTGAGTGCATAGGATTCTGGAGGACCTGGGTGGGGGTCCAGGGTGCATGGGAAAAGAGGATGGAGGGAGGGACAAAGGGCAAAATGCCTACAGCACCAGGTATTCCCAGGTGGGCTCCCATCCAAAGACAAACCAGGCCCGACCCTGCTTAGTTTCTGAGATCAGATGAGATTGGGCGCATTCAGGGTGCTATGGCCATAGATGCTCGAGGGCCCCACAGGGCTCCTCTTGAGGCCACTACTGAGCTGCTACCACCACCAGTCACAGGTCTGTCTGCCTGACCCCAGGAATAGGGCATCAGGTCAGCCTTCACTGTCACTGAGATAGGCCCTTGAAGTCCTGAAGCAGCCGCCCTCCCTCCCTGGACAGGGCACAGGGCAAGAGAGCAGCTAGGGGCCCCTGCCCTGGGGTTTGGGGGGCCCATTCTGTCAGGGGGTGGCTTTGTGTGTGCTGGGTGGGTTTCTCAACAGAGACCCTCTTTCCGCTATGCTCCTTGGCCTGGAATGGCCCTGGTCCACTTGCGGTCTGTGTACCTTTTCCTCAGAGCATCACCGCCACCCCCAGGCTGCCTTGCCCTCAACTCCAGCCCTGGAAGCACAGGTGTCCTCACCCACCGACCCCATCTCTGGGCCCTCCCCTTGGGCCTCACTCCCTCCAGTACCTGCCCAGTTTGCACCCAAGAATGGGTGTGCTCCTCTGGATTCCATGAGACCGTCCTTCCTGAGACTGGCTTTCAACCCTTGATGCGCAGAACGAGTCCCCTACCCCCCAGCTGGCCTGCCAGGGGCGGTCCAAAGTAGGGGCAGTGGAGGCAGAGGTGCTGCGAGTGGATCTGGCCTGCATCGACCACAACTGCCCCAAGCAAGGGTGTTTCAGGGAAAGCGCCACCAGAGCAGGCAGTCCAAGCCCACCTGCCGCCCTGCTGCCCCACCAACCCACTGCCCCCTATGCTCCTGAGGCTCAGGGCTGTTTCCGGTTCAGAGCTGGGTCCAGAGGATTCTGGAGGACCTGGGTGGGCATCTGGGGTGTGTGGCAAAAGAGGACAGAGGCAGGGACCAAAGGCAAAAAGCCTACAGCACCCAGTAATCCCAGACGGTCTCCCAACCCAGGACTAACCAGGCCCAACCCTGCTTAGCTTCCGAGATAGGAGGAGATTGTATGTGTTCAGGGTGGTATGGCTGTAGCTGCTTGAGGGCCCCACATTGTTCCTCTTGAGGCTGCTACTTAGCTGCTACTCCCGCCAGCCAGAGGTCTGTCTGCCTTACCCCAGGGATAGGGCATCAGGTCAGCCTTCACGGTCACCGAGGGTTCTGGAGCAACCACACAGCTTCCCTGTACTGGACCTGGGGATAGAGGAGCAGCTAGGGGCCCCTGTCCTGGGGTTTGAAGGGCCCCGTTCTCTCAGGGGGTGGCTTCGTTTGTGCTGGGGTGGGTTTCTCAACAGAGACCTGCTTTTCTCAATGGTCCCTGGTCTGGAATGGCCCTGGTCCACTTCCGGTCTGGGTACCTTTTCCTCAGAGAGGCACTGCCACCTCCAAGCTGCCTTGCCTCAACACCAGCCCTGGAAGCACAAGTGTCCTCACCCATAGACCCCAACTCTGGGCCCTCCCCTCGGGCCTCACTCCCTCCATTACCTGCCCAGTCTGCGCCTAAGCGTGGGGTTGCTCCCCGGATTGCCATGTGACAGTCCTTCCTGAGACTGGCTTTCCAGCCTTGGTGCGCAGAAGGAGTCCCCCACATCCCAGCCAGCCTACCAGGGGTGGTCCAAAGTAGGGGTGGCAGAGGCAGAGGTGCCGAGAATGAATCTGGGTTGCACAGACCATGCCTGCCTCAAGCAGGGATATTTCAGGGAAGGTTCCACCAGAGCAGGCAGTCCAAGCACGCTGGCCTCCCACCACCCTAATGGCCAGCAGCCCCCTGTGCTCCTGAGGCCTGGTGCTGTTTCCGGGCCAGTGATAGGTCCAGAGGATTCTTGAGGACCTGGGTGGGGATCCGGGGTGTGTGGCAAAAGAAGACATCGGGAGGAACCACCAGAGCCAGCTGACAAATGTATGGCTTTTGAAGAGAGGCGTGATGATGAAAAAGAATTCAATTCTAAGAATTTTATTCAAAGAAAATTTAATTCTTTCATGGAACTTTCGCAGGTACACTCCCTGGTCGATATATCTACTGACTGATCCCAGGTTTATCACCCTCGTCCTATTTATACAGCTCCCGGGCAAACAACCCTCGTGACTTCACCAGCTGTGCGCATAATGGTCAAACCAATCAATTCCATCTGAACTTCTCTCAGACCTTGAACTTTCCATGACCACAAACCTTATTGGCTCGAGGCAGTCCAAGCCCACCTGCCGCCCTGCTGCCCCACCAACCCACTGCCCCCTATGCTCCTGAGGCTCAGGGCTGTTTCCAGTTCAGAGCTGGGTCCAGAGGATTCTGGAGGACCTGGGTGGGGTTCCAGGGTGCGTGGAAAAGAGGACAGAGGGAGGGACCAAATGTAAAAAGCCTATGGCACCCAGTATTCCCAGGCGGTCTCCCATCCCAGTACTAACCAGGCCCGGCTGTACTTAGCTTCCGAGATCAGACGAGATTGGACGTGTTCAGGGTGGTATGGCAGTAGATGCTCCAGGGCCCCACAGGGCTCCTCTTGAAGCTGCTACTTAGCTGCTACCACTGCCAGCCAGAGGTCTGTCTGCCTGATCCCAGGACAGGGCAGCAGGCCAGCCTTCACAGTCACCGAGGAAGGCCCTGGGAGTCCTGGAGCAGCCCAATGCCATCCCTGTATGTGGCATGGGGCTAGAGGAGCAGCTAGGGGCCCCTGTCCTGGGGTATGTGGGGCCCTGTTTTGTCAGGGGGTGGCTTAGTGTGTGCTGGGGTGGGTTTCTCAGCAGAGACCTGCTTTTTTCCATGGTCCCTGGCCTGGAATGGCCCTGGTCCACTTCCGGTCTGCGTACCTTTTCCTCAGAGTGGCACCACCACCCCCAGGCTGCCTTGCCCTCAACCCCAGCCCTGGAAGCACAGGCGTCATCACCCACCACCCCCTTCAGGCCTCACCCCCTTCAGTACCCACCCAGTCTGTACCTAAGCATGGGGTTGCTCCCCGGGTTGCCATGTGAGTGTCCTTCCTGAGACTGGCTTTCAATCCTTGGTGTGCGGAAGGAGTCCCCCACCTCCCAGCCAGCTTGCCAGTGGTGGTCCAAAGTAGGGGCAGTGGAGGCAGACATGCAGAGAATGGATCTGGGCTGTACCGACCATGCTTGATCTGAGCAGCGGTGTTTCATGGAAGGCGCCTCCAGAGCAGGCACTCCAAGCCAGACCACTGCCCTGATTCCCCGCTGCCACGCTGCCTCCTGTACTTCTGAGGCCCAGGGCTGTTTCTGGGTCAGAGCTGGGTCCAGAGGACTCTGGAGGACCTGGGTGGGGTTCTGGGGTGTGTGGCAAATGAGAACAGAGGGAGGGACCAAGGGGAAAAAGGATACAGCATCCAGTATTCCCAGGCCGTCTCCCATCCAAGTACTAACCAGGCCCAACCCTGCTTAGCTTACAAGATCAGGCATGTTCAGGGTGTTATGGCCATAGATGCTAGAGGGCCCCACAGGGCTCCTCTTGAGGCTGCTACTGAGCTGATGCTGCCACCAGCCACAGGCCTGTCTGCCTGACCCCAGGGATAGGGCAGCAGGTCAGCCTTCACCATCACTGAGGAAGGCCCTTGGAGTCCTGGAGCAGCTGCACGCCCTCCGTGGACTGGGCATGGGGCTAGAGGAGCAGCTAGGGGCCCCAGAACAGGCACTCCAAGCACGCTGGCCACACCAATGCCCTGCTGCCCCGCTGCCCTCTCCTGATGCCTGGGGCTGTTTCCAGGCCAGGACTGAGTGCATAGGATCCTGGAGGACCTGGCTGGTGGTCCGTGGTGCATGGGAAAAGAGGATGGAGGGAGGGACAAAGGGCAAAATGCCTAAAGCATCCAGTATTCCCAGGCGGGCTCTCATCCAAGTTCGAACCAGGCCCAATCCTGCTTAGCTTCTGAGATCAGATGAGATCAGGTGAGTTCAGGGTCGTATGGCCTTAGACCCTTGAGGGCCACACAGGGCTCCTCTTGAGGCCGCTACTGAGTTGTTTCCATGCCAGTTGCAGGTCTGTCTGCCTGACCCCATGGATAGGGCATCAGGTCAGCCTTCATCATCACTGAGATAGGCCCTTGGAGTCCTGGAGCAGCCGCATGCCCTCCCTGTACTGGGCATGGGGCAAGAGGAGCAGCTAGGGGCCCTTGTCCCAGGGGTTGGGTGGACCTGTTCTGTCAGGGGGTGACTTAGTGTGTTCTGGGGTGGGTTTCTCAACAGAGACCTGCTTTCCGCTATGCTCCCTGGCCTAGAATGGCCCAGGTCCACTTGCGGTCTGGGTACATTTTCCTAAGATTGGCACTGCCAGCCCCAGGCTGCCTTGCCCTCAACCCCAGCCCTGGAAGCACAGGTGTCCTCACCCACTGACCCCTTCTCCGGGCCCTCCCCTCGGGCCTCACTCCCTCCAGTACCTGCCCAGTCTGCGCCCAAGCATGGGTGTGCTCCCCGGGTTTCCACGAGACCATCCTTCATGAGACTGGCTTTTCATCCTTGATGAGCAGAATGAGTCCCCCACATCCCAGCTGGCCTGCCAGGGGCGGTCCAAAGTAGGGGCAGCGGAGGCAGAGGTGCCAAAAATAGATCTGGGCTGCATTGACCACGCCTGCCCCATGTAGGGGTGTTTCAGAAAAGGCACCGCCAACCGAGGGACACAGTACTCCTCAGTAGCTGAAGCAAATAAAACTTCAGATACTTAGAAAGCTGTGTCTTAATCAACAAAATAAATACATACCAGGAACCAAAACAAATCCTGGTACCTCGGGGGAACTCTGAACTTGAAGAAGAAGAAGAACATAGACCCGACACCGGACCAGCTGCAAACGCTGATCGGCGGCCGCGGGCTGCTTTCGCGGGCCCGCGGAGCTGCCTGCCCAATAGTCCCGCAGCAAGATAATCCGGGACTGAAAACAGCGAGCAGCTCCCACGTCAGAATTCTGTGTGCTCACCAGCGACTGGATCACAACAGCATAGAGACTCCCACGAATCCTGAACCAAGGAGGACAGGTACCTGCGGGCGCCCAGGGAAGCGCGGACCCTAGCGTGTGCTGCACTCCAACCCCCCAGCACACCCAAGCCTCAGACCCGAGCACTCCCCTCTGCGCACCTGGTCTGCGCCCCGGTTCCCTGCTAGCAGTCATTGCCTGTCCCACTCTCTCCACTAAATTGGAGCCTACCTGGGTGTCTAGCCCCCCCCCCCCCCGCCACCTTGCCAGAGACTGCATTCAAGGCTGCGAAAGCCCTGTGTAAACCGGAAATCTCCTTGGGGCACCCTCAGTTTCTACATCCCGCGGGAGGCAGAGACCATTACTGGGCACCACGCACTGGATCCTTGAGCACCTATCCTGCACTCCTGGCCCACCGCTGGGCGTTCCCACCCTCCTGCTAGCCAGAGGATTAGTGCTAAGCGAGAACTCAGCTCAATACACCTTGGAAGAGCATACCAGCAGCAACAGACAGCTGCATCCACTCACTCCTGGGTCCAGTGAAAGCAGCACACCCAGCCTGCACTCTTGGAATAGGCAGAGCTCTGGCAGCAAGCGTGGGCACCCAGGAACCAGCACCCATTTGCCCAGGGTACATCTTGGGACCACAACGGCTAACCCAGCTGGAATTTCCAGAGACACAGGAAAATCCATCGGGCCACAATATCTGCACAGGACCTCAGGGGGAGGTTCCAATTATACTTTGGTCATTCTCCACCCCTGCTGTAGGGAAGCACAGGCTGGAGTCTAGGGTGGTGAGTGCAGAGGTGCTGACCACAGGTTAGAATTCCACAAAACCTGTGAATTGTACAGAATCAAATAAAAGTGAAACCAGATATCCGGACACATAAACCTAAAGCAGCTAAAGGAGAGAAGGTGTCCAAACACCCAGAGTGACCTAAGAAGATAAAAAATAGAGTACAAAGAAAACTAAGAGACATTGGATGGTATTCTGAAAGTTACCAAAGCAATCAGATACACACATATTATATAGACCTGACCCCATATGCGTAAATAAGGAGGACTGTTTATTTTACTTTTAATGTGGATGTTTTGTTTTATATTGCTTTTACAGTGCTTTTGTTTTGGTATGGTTATTGCTGTGTTATTTTTTTTTTCTTTCAACCCACACTTCTCTTACTTTCACATGTTGTTTTTTTTTATATATTGGATAGTTTGCCTTATTTTTTTATTTCACACAGATGCTAGCTCCTTTTATTTTATTCTTGTTCTTTTGTCCTCTTTCTTCCTCTTTCCTTCTTTTATTTTCATTCTCCTCCTTTGATTGGTCTTCCTCCCTTTTTCTTGGATTACATAATAGTGTTGGTATCTTGTGTGGATTTCTTTTTCTATTCTTTTTCTATGTCTGTCTGCTCCTTCCATCACCCCTATTTACAAACCTTCCCACACTAACCCTACATACTTTTCTCCCCCAAAACTTTTCCACATAATATACCTCCTGGTCTAATACTCTAAGTATTTCTTACATTCATAATTACTCCACGAACGACAAGAGTCCTAGTAGTTAACTCTCTCTCATTCCTAGCAAGATTTCACCTTACCATACTTAAAGTCTTTCTCAACCTAAACATATCCTCTACCTAATCCGACTCCTTTACTAATCACCCCAGCTCCTCACACATCACCCACCCTCAACACTGGAAAGGCTCTGCTGACTAGCCGATACCCCAACTCCTAATATTAAGATTTGACTAAGCATAATACTCACGAACGATGGGTAGAAACCAGAAAAACAGGACAGAGAATGCTACAAATATGAGAACCAGGAATTATGAAGAGACAGCAGAAATCACGAATACTGACCTACTAGAAATGCAAGAAGGGGAGTTCAGAATCTTGTTGTTCAATATGAGGAAAGGATTCAAAACAAGTATAGAGGAGGTTAAAGGTGAATTAGAAACACTAAAAAAGAATCAGAAAGAGGTCTGGAATGAAATGAAAGAGGCAATAAGTGAAATGAAGACAGCAATTGAAAGAAACTCTGGAAGATTAGATGAAATGGAAAACAGAATATCAATATTATAAGACAGTACATCCCAAACCGAAAACACAGTCAGCGATATACAGAAATCTTTACAGCAACAAAACCTAAACATCCAGCAATTATGGGATAATATGAAGCGCCCTAATTTACGGATAATAGGCATTGAGGAAGGGATAGAGGTACAGACCAAGGGCATCTGTAATATCTTCAAGGAAATAATCTCAGAGAATTTTCCAAATATGGAAAGAGACTTCGATCTTCAAGTCCAGGAGGCATACAGAACTCCACTGAGACAAAAACCAAAGAAAGACCACTCCACGCCACATAATAACCAAAATGACCAATATAGAGGCTAAGGAAGGAATCTTAAAAGCAGCAAGAACAAAAGGACGGGTGACATATAGAGGCAAAACAATAAGAATCACCCCAGACTATACAACCCAGGTTAGGAATGCTAGGAGAGACTGGTACGACGTGATTCAGACCCTGGAAGAAAATAACTTCCAGCCCAAACTAATCTATCCAGCAAAACTACTATTCAAGATCAATGGTGAATCCAAAATCTTTCACGATAAACAGAATCTCAAAAAATTCATGAATTCAAAGCCAACACTAGAGAAAATTCTTAAAGAAATAAAGAAGCAGACTTCAGAATCAGAGAAGAGAGGAAGTTAATAAGTAGGCCATTTAAGTAAAGAAGAAAGATCACAACACCCAAGAGTAGACAGAACACAAAATGGCAGAAAACAAAAATCATATTTCAATAATATCTCTTAATGTCAAAGGACTTAACTCACCAATCAAAAGACATAGATTGGCAATGTGGATTAGGAAACATAATCCAAATATATGCTGTCTGCAAGAAACACACCTCACAGCCAAAGACATTCAGAGGCTGAAGGTGAAAGGATGGAAAAAGATATACCATGCCACCAGTGACCAAAAAAGAGCAGGGGTAGCAACCCTAATATCCAACAAAACAGACTTTAAACTAAAACACATCAAAAGAGACAAATCAGGTCACCTCCTTTTACTAAAAGGAACACTATACCAAGAAGATATAATGATAGTAAATATTTATGCCCCAAATATGGGTGCAACCACATTTGTAAAACAAACCCTTCTGGACATAAGATCCCAAGTAGACCCAAATACAATAATTCTGGGAGACTTTAATACGCCTCTCACACCACTGGATCGATCTTCAAGGCAAAAGATGAGTAAAGACGTTTTAGAACTAAAGGAAACCATAAACCAAATGGACCTAATAGACATTTTCAGAGTATTTCAACCAGGAACTACAGAATACACTTTCTTCTCAGCAGCCCATGGAACCTTCTCCAAAATTGATCACATCCTGGGACACAAAGAAAATACCAGCAAATTCAAAAGATGTAATATAATTCCTTGCATCTTTTCAGACCACAACGGAATAAAAGTAGAAATCAACAACAGGAAACTCGAAAGAAAGTATTCAAATTCATGGAGAATGAATGATACACTATTGAATGACGAATGGGTAAGAGCAGAAATTAGGGAAGAAATAAAGAAATTTATGGAAACAAACAAAAACAGAGACACAACCTACCAAAACCTATGGGACACCATGAAGGCAGTACTAAGAGGAAAGTTTATTGCATTGAGTGCCCACATAAAAAGGACGGAGAACCACCAAGTAAAGAACCTAATGACACAACTCAAGGATCTAGAAATTCTGCAACAGTCTATTCCCAAAGCCAGCAGAAGGCAAGAAATCATCAAAATTAGAGCAGAAATAAATGAAATAGAGAACAAAAAACAATTCAGAGAATCAATAAAACAAAAAGTTGGTTCTTTGAAAAGATTAATAGAATTGATAAACCTCTGGCCAACCTAACCAAAAGAAAAAGAGAATCAACTCAAATTATCAAAATTAGAAATGAAAAAGGAGATATCACCACAGATAGTGAAGAAATTCAAAATATTATCAGAAACTACTTTAAAAATTTATACTCCAATAGACTTGAAAACCTGGAAGAAATTGATAGATTTCTAAGCACAGTTAACCTTCCTACACTTAGCCAAGAGGACATAGCAAGCCTAAACCAACCAATAACAACCAAAGAAATATAAATGGCAATAAGAATTCTTCCACCAAAGAAAAGCCCAGGCCCAGATGGGTTCCCAGCTGAATTATACAAAACCTTCAGTGAACAACTAATACCAATACTGCATAACATGTTCCGGGAAATCTAAAGAGATGGAACTCTTCCAAATTCCTTCTATGAGGCCAGTATCACATTAATCCCCAAACCAAATAAAGATACCTCAAGAAAGGAAAACTACAGACCAATATCCTTAATGAACATAGATGCAAAAATTCTAAACAAAATACTAGCTATACGCATTCAAAACTATATCAAGAGAATAACACATCATGACCAAGTCGGTTTCATCCCAGAAAAACAAGGCTGGTTCAACATACGAAAATCAATACATGTTATTCACCACATAAATAGAACCAAGAACAAAAACCACATCATCATAGCAATAGATGCTGAAAAAGCATTCAACAAAATCCAACACCCATTTATGTTAAAAACACTGCAAAAAATTGGGATAGAAGGAAAGTACTTCAACATCATTAAGGCAATATACTGCAAACCCAAAGCCAACATTATATTGAATGGGGAAAAACTGCAAGAATTTCCGCTACAGTCAGGAACAAGACAAGGATGCCCACTTTCACCACTCCTTTTCAATATAGTCCTTGAGACTCTTGCTGCAGCAATCAGACAAGAGAAGGAAATCAAAGGAATTCACATAGGAAGAGAGGAATTAAAATTATCCTTATTCACAGATGACATGATCCTTTATCTGGAAGACCCAAAGAACTCAACCAAAAGACTTCTGGACCTGATTGACAAATTCAGCAAAGTCGCAGGTTACAAAATCAACCTAAAGAAATCAGTGGCTTTTCTTTATGCCAACAACGAATCCACAATGAAAGAAATAAAAACAACAATTCCATTCACTATAACCTCAAAACCAATAAAATACCTAGGAATAAACCTAACCCAAGATGTAAAAGACCTCTACAACAAAAACTATAAAACATTAAAGAAAGAAATTGAAGAAGACCTTGGAAGATGGAAAGATCTCCCGTGCTCAGGGATAGGCAGAATAAATATCATCAAAATGGCCATTCTGCCAAAACTGATCTATAGGTTCAATGCAATTCCCACTAAAATACCAGTGACATTCTTCAGAGACCTAGAAAAATCAATCATGAATTTCATATGGAGAAAGAAAAGACCTAGAATAGCCAAAGCAATTCTCAATAACAAGAAACACGCAGGAGGCATTACAATCCCAGACTTCAAACTATACTATAGAGCAATAGTAGTAAAAACATCATGGTACTGGCACAAAAACAGATATACTGACCAATGGATTAGAATAGAAGATACAGAAACAAACCTGCACATCTTTAGTCAATTAATCTTTGACAAAGGGGCCAAACACATACGCTGGAGAAAAGACAGCCTTTTCAACAAGTGGTGCTGGGAGAACTGGCTAACCATTTGTAGAAAGATGAATCTAAACCCCTATATCTCACCAAACACAGGAATCAACTCAAGATGGATCAAAGACTTAGAAATTAGACCTGAGACTGTGAAGCTAGTAGAGGAAAGCATAGGTTCAACACTACAACATATTGGCACAGGCAGTAACTTTCTCAACAAAACCTCCAAAGCTCAGGAAATTAAAGCAAGAATAAACAAGTGGGATAACATCAAACTAAAAAGTTTCTTCTCATCAAAGGAAACTATCAATAACCTAAAGAGGAAGCCTACAGAATGGGAAAGGATCTTTACCAGCCACCATTTTGATAGGGAGCTAATATCCAGAGTATACAAAGAGCTCAAAAGACTCTACACTAGCAAAACAAACAACCCAATCAAGAAACGGGCAAATGAACTAAATAGACACTTCACAAAAGAAGAGATACAAAGGTCTAATAGATACATGAAAAGATGTTCTTCATCACTGGCCATCAAGGAGATGCAAATCAAAACTACACTGAGATTCCATCTAACCCCAGTCAGAGTAGCAAGCATAAAGAAATCAAACAACAACAAATGCTGGCGAGGATGTGGGGAGAGAGGAACTCTTTTACACTGTTGGTGGGAATGCAAACTAGTTCAATCACTATGGAGATCTGTGTGGAGATTCCTAAGAAAGGTGGGAATAGATCCACCATATGATCCAGCTATACCACTCCTGGGTATCTTTCCAAAGGAGTTGAATTCAGAGAACTACAGCAACATATGCATACCTATGTTCATAGCAGCACAATTTGTAATAGCCAAAATATGGAACCAACCCAGATCACCATCAACAGATGAATGGATAGCAAAACTATGGGAAATACACACAATGGAATTCTATTCAGCCATAAAGAAGAACAAAATTATATCATTTGAAAGAAGATGGAAAGCCCTGGAGAACATTATGTTAAGTGAGATCAGCCAAGCACAGAAGAAGAAGATACATATGTTTCCTCTAATATGCCCAAACTAGGAAACACAAAGAATACCAGAGGGACTCCAGATATTGAAGGGGAAATACTAGCTAAGTTTGGATGGTAAGATAGGAGAGGAGGAAGGCCGGTCTTGATTAATAAGCGTCTACACTTGAACATGTGTAAAATTATGAAGAAGACATGGTTAAACTGGACAACCATTGGTGGGGCGGGGAAGGGAAAATGGGGGCGGGGGGGAGAGGGCACCAAATATAGTGTAAATGTATACTATTTATGTTCAATAAAAAAATTGTTATAATAAAAAAAATTCTCTAAAAAAAAAAAAAGAAAAGAAAAGGCACAGCCAGAGCAGGCAGTCCAAGCCTGCCCGCCACCCCGCTACCCTGCCGCCCCGCCACCCCCTATGCTCCTGAGGCTCAGGGCTGTTTCCGGTTCGGAGCTGGGTGCAGAGGATTCTGGAGGACCTGGGTGGGGGTCCGGGGTGCATGGCAAAAGAGGACAGAGGGAGGGACAAAAGGCTAAAAGCCTACAGCACCCAGTAATCCTAGGTGGTCTCCCAACCCAGGACTAACCAGGCCCAACCCTGCTTAGCTTCCAAGATAGGAGGAGATTGGACGCATTCAGGGTGGTATGGCAGTAGCTGCTCAAGGGCCCCACAGGGCTCCTCTTGAGGCTGCTACTTAGCTGCTACTGCTGCCAGCCAGAAGTCTCTCTGCCTGACCTCATTGTAGGCCATCAGGCCAGTCTTCACGGTCACCTAGGAAGGCCCTCGGAGTCCTGGAGCAGCCGCACGGTATCTCTGTATTGGGCACAGGGCTAGAGGAGCAGCTAGGGGCCCCTGTCATGGGGTTTGTGGGGCCCTGTTCTCTCAGGAGGTGGCTTATTGTGTGCTGGGGTGGGTTTCTGAACAGAGAACTGCTTTTTGCCATGTTCCCTGGCCTGGAATGGCCCCGGTCCACTTCCAGTCTGGGTAGCTTTTCCTCAGAGCAGCACTGCCACCCCCAGGCTGCCTTTGCCCCCAACACCAGCCCAAGAAGCACAGGCATCCTCAACCATCGACCCCATCTCTGAGCCCTCCCCTCGGGCCTCACTCTTTCCAGTACCCACCCAGTCTGCACCAAAGCATGGGGTTGCTCCCAGGATTGCCACGTGACTGTCCTTCCTCAGACTGGCTTTCCACCTTTGGTGCACAGAAGGAGTCCCCCACATCCCAGCCAACCTGCCAGGGGCGGTACAAAGTAGGGGCGACAGAGGCAGAGGTGTAGAGTACGGATCTGGGCTGCACCGACCATGCCAGCCCCGAGCAGCAGTGTTTTAGGGAAGGCGCTGCCAGAGCAGACAGTCCAAGCATGCCGCCCCGCCACCCAGCCGCCTGCTGTGCCCCTGAGGCCAGGCACTGTTTCTGTGCCAGTGCTGGGTCCAGAGGATTCTTGAGGACCTGGGTGGGGATCCAGGGTGTGTGGCAAAAGAGGACAGAAGGAGGGACCGCCGGAGCCAGCCGATAAATGTATGGCTTTCGAAGAGAGGCGTGAGGATGAGAAAGAATTCAATTCTAAGAATTTTATTCAAAGAATATTTAAATCTATCATGGAAGGTCGATAGATCAGTCAGTCAATATCTCTACTGACTGATCCCAAGTTTATCACACTCGTCCTATTTATACAGTTCACAGGCAATCAACCCTCGTGATGTCACTAGTTATGTGCATAATGGTGGTCAAACCAATCAATTCTACCTGAGTTTCTCTCAGACCTTGAACTTTCCATGACCACAAACCTTATTAGCTCTGGGCAAAGAACAAGAACATTCAGAAGTATTCTTACAGGGGAAAACCTTAATGACTCCCTGCCACAGCAATTTCATGCAGATCTTGAGAAAACTTGATCAGGGGATCCGCAATGGCATAGATCCCCCATGAAGTATGTCTGGCATTCCTTTCTTTATAAAATTATTTTAGGATTATTTGGATTAATATGTATAATTGGAATTTTATGTATAAACATTATAACTAAAACTGATGGGGAGTGGCTTGTGAGACTCAGGTGACAAAGATATCTTCCCAAGGATAAAAATATTGGGTCAAATATTAAGTTCAAACTGACCTTAGTTAGAGCCACTGTATACAATTAAGTTTGAGACAGCCTTGTGAATTGAGACAAAATATAGTTTAGGGCACCCTTGCCCTAAACTTTACAAAAAATAATAATTTTTACTGTCCTTGGCAATCCTTCTTGCATGACTATGATCTTGCTTTTCTGCCAAAAAATAAAGTATAAAAACTGTAACAAATTCTGAATAAAATGGAGAAGATTGAATCTGAATCGTGTGGCATCTTCTCTCATCAGCCTCAGTTTCCCCCTCATCAACACATGAACCCCAACTCTGCTAGGGCTAGACCCCGGCAACTCCCCACAAGGGACCAAGGGCAAAAAGCCTACAGCATCCAATATTCCCAGGCGGTCTCCCATGCAAGTACTAACCAGGCCTGACCCTGCTTAGCTTCTGAGATCAGAGAAGATTTGGTGCATTCAGGGTGGTATGGCCATAGATGCTCCAGGGCCCCACAGGGCTCCTCTTGAGGCTGCTACTGAGCTGCTGCTGCCACCAGCCACAGGTCTGTCTGCCTGACCCCAGGGATCGGGTAGCAGGTCAGCCTTCACTGTCACCTAGGAAGGCCCTGGGAGTCCTGGCGCAGCCACACGGCATCCCTGTACTGAGCACGGAGCTAGAAGAGCAGCTAGGGGCCCCTGTCCCAGGTTTTGGGGGCCCTGTTCTGTCAGGGGGTGGCTTAGTGTGTGCTGGGGTGGGTTTCTGAACAGAGAACTGCTTTTTGTCATGGTCCCTGGCCTGAAATGGCCCTGGTCCACTTGCGGTCTGAGTATCTTTTCCTCAGAGAGGCACTGCCACCCACAAGGAAGCCTTGCCCTGAACACCAGCCCTGGAAGCACAAGCATCCTCACCCATGGACCCCATCTCTGGGCCCTCCCTCAGGCCTCACTCCCTCCAGTACCCGCCCAGTCTGCACCTAAAGGTGGGGGTCCTCCCCGAATTGCCATGTGACCATCCTTCCTGAGACTGGCTTTCCACCGTTGGTGCACAGAAAGAGTCCCCCACATCCTAGCCTGCCTGCCAGGGGTGGTCCAAAATAGGGGCGGCAGAGGCAGAGGTGCCGAGAATGGATTTGGGCTGCACCGACCATGCCTGCACCGAGCAGGGGTGTTTCAGGGAAGGTGCTGCCAGAGCAGGCAGTCCAAGCATACTGGCCGCCCGCTGCCCCACCGCCCAGCTGCTCCCTGTGCTCCTGAGACCTGGCGCTGTTTCTGTGCCGGAGCTTGGTCCAGAGGAATCTTGAGGATCTAGGTGGGGGTCCAGGGTGTGTGGCAAAAGAGGACAGAGGGAGGGCCTGCCGGAGCCAGCCGGCAAATGTATGGGTTTTGAAGAGAAGCATGATGATGAAAAGAATTCAATTCTAAGAATTTTATTCAAAGAATATTTAATTCTTTCATGGAAAGTTCACAGGTACACTCGTTGGTCGATATATCTACTGACCAATCCTGGGCTTATCACCCTCTTCCTATTTATACAGCTCCAGATCAATCAACCATTGTGATGTCACTAGTTGTGTGAAAAATGGTCAAACCAATCAATTCCACCTGAGCTTCTCTCAGACCTTGACCTTTCCATGACCACAAAGCTTATTGGCTGTAGGCAAAGAACATTAAGAAGTATTCTTAAAGGGGAAAACCTTAATGACTCCCAACAAGGGAACAAGGGCAAAAAGCCTACAGCACTTAGTATTACCAGGCAGTCTCCCATGCAAGTACTAACCAGGCCCGACCCTGCCTAGCATCCAAGATCAGAGAAGATTTGGTGCGTTCAGGGTGGTATGGCCATAGACGCTCCAGGGCCCCACAGGGCTCCTCTTGAGGCTGCTACCAAGCTGCTGCCACTGCCAGCCACAGGTCTGTCTGCCTGACCCCAGGGATCGGGCAGCAGGTCAGCCTTCACCATCACTAAGGAAGGCCCTTGGAGTCCCAGAGCAGCCGCACACCATCGCTGGACTGGGCACGGGGCTATAGGAGCTGCTCGGGGTCCCTGTCCCGGGGTTTTGGGGGCTTGGTTTTGTCAGAGGGTGGCTTAGTGTGTTCTGGGGTAGGTTTCTCAACAGAGACCTGCTTTATGCCATGGTCCCTGGCCTTGAATGGCCCCAGCCCACTTCCATTCTGGCTACCTTTCCCTCGAGCGGCACCGCGAGTCCCGGGCTGCCTTGCCCTCAACCCAGCCCTGGAAGCACAGGTGTCCTCACCCACTGACCCCATCACTGGGCCCTCCCCTCAGTCTTCACCCCATCTAGTACCCACCCAGTCTGCGCCTAAGCGTGGGGGTCCTCCCTGGGTTTCCACATGAACGTCCTTCCTGAGACTGGCTTTCAACCATTGGTGCGCCGAAGGAGTCCCCCACCTCCCAGCTGGCCTGCCAGGGGAGGTTCAAATTAGGGGCCATGGAGGCAGAGGAGCCATGAATAGATCTGGCCTACACCGACCACTCCTGCCCCGAGCAGGGGTGTTTCAGGGAAGGCGCCTCCAGAGCAGGCACTCAGCACACCGGCCACCCCACTGCCCTGCCGCCCTGCTGCCCACTGTTCTCCTGAGGCCTGGGGCTGTTTCCAGGCAGGGGCTGAGTGCAGAGCATTCTGGAGGACCTGGGTGGGTATCTGAGGTGCATAGGAAAAGAGGACAGAGGGAAGGACAAAGGGCAAAATGTCTACAGCACTCAGTATTCCCAGGCGGGCTCCCATTCAAGTACTAACCAGGTCCAACCCTCCTTAGCTTCTGAGATCAGATGTGATTGGGCACATTCGGGTTTGTATGGCCACAGACACTCGAGGGCCCCCACTGGGCTCCTCTTGAGGCTGCTACTGAGCTGCTACCTCTGCCAGTCGCAGGTCTGTGTGCCTGATGACAGGTATAGGACATCAGGTCAGCCTTCTCCATCACTGAGATAGGCCCTCGGAGTCCCAAAGAAGCCACACGCCCTCCCTGGACAGAGCATGGAGAAGAGGAGCAGCTAGGGGCCCCTGCTCCAGGGTTTGGGGAGCCCTGTTCTGTCAGGGGGTGGCTTAGTGTGTGCTGGGGTGGGTTTCTCAACAGATACCTGCTTTCCGCAATGGTCCCTGGGCTGGAATGGTCCTGGTCCACTTGTGGTCTGGGTATCTTTTCCTCAGAGCATCACCGCCACCCCCAGGCTGCCTTGCCCTCAACCCCAGCCCTGGAAGCACAGGTGTCCTCACACACTGACCCCATCTCTGGGTCCTCCCCTCGGACCTCACCCTCTCCAGTACCTGCCCAGTATGCGCCCAAGCATGGGTGTGCTCCTCGAGTTTCCACGTGACTGTCCTCCCTGAGACTGGCTTTCAACACTTGGTGTGCAGATAGGGTCCCCCACCACCCAGCTGGCCTGCCAGGGGCTTTTCAAAGTAGGGGGATCAAAAGCAGAGGTGTTGAGAATGAATCTGGGCTGCACCGACCACGCCTGCTATTTTAGGGAAGGTGCCGCCAGAGCAAACAGTCCAAGTCCACCTGCTGCCCCGCTGCAATGCCGCCCAGCCACCCCCTATGCTCCTGAGGCTCAGGGCTTTTTCTGGTTCGGTGCTGGGTACAGAGGATTCTGGAGGACCTGCGTGGGGGTCCGGGGTGCGTGACAAAAGAGGACACAGGGAGGGAACTAAGGCAAAAAGCCTACAGCACCCAGTATTCCTAGGAGGTCTCCCAACCCAGTACTAACCAGACCTCACCATGCTTAGCTTCTGAGATCAGAAGAAATTGGACGTGTTCAGGGTGGTATGGCTGTAGCCGCTTGAGGGACCCACAGGTTTCCTCTTGAGGCTGCTACTTAGCTGCTACCGTAGCCAGCCAGAGGTCTGTCTGACTGACCCCATAGATTGGGCAACAGGTCAGCCTTCACGTTCACTGTCGAAGTCCCTGGAAGTCCTGGAGTAGCCACACGGCATCCCTGTACTGGGCACGGGGCTAGAGGAGCAACTAGGGGCCCCTGTCCTGGGGTTTGGGGGGCTCTGTTCTGTCAGGGGGTGGCTTAGGGTGTGCTGGGGTGGGTTTCCCAACAGAGACCTGCTTTTCCCATTCTTAGCTTCCGAGATTAGAAAAGATTGGATGCGTTCAGGATGGTATGGCTGTAGCCACCTGAGGGCCCCACAGGGTTCCTTTTGAGGCTGCTACTTAGCTGCTACTGCCACCAGCCAGAGGTCTGTCTACCTGACCCCAGGGATTGGGCAGCAGGTCAGCCTTCATGGTCACCAAGGAGGTCCCTGAAAGTCCTGGAGGAGCCGCACGGCATCCCTATACTGGGCACAGGGCTAAAGAAGCAGCTAGGGGCCCCTGTCCTGGGTTTTGGGGGCCCGTTCTGTCAGGGGGTGGCTTAATGTGTGCTGGGGTGGGTTTCTCAACAGAGATTTGCTTTTCTTCATGGTCTCTGGCCTGGAATGCCCCCGGTCCACTTCCGGTATGGGTAGCTTTTCCTCAGAGAGGTACCGCCACCCCCAAGCTGCCTTGTCTCACCGAGATAGGCCCTCGGAATCTCGAAGCAGCCACCCACCCTCCCTGGACAGGGCAGCTAGGGGCCTCCTCCCTATTCTGTGTAGGGCACACCACAGGCCATATTTGGTGCCCTCAGAAGAGAGAGCAAAACAAAGAGGGCATTGGGATCCTTGGGTAAACTGGGGCAGCCCCGTGGAAAGGGAGGGAACCCGTGGAACTGTGGCCCAGGCCTGCTGCCCCTGCCTCCCCTCGCAAAAGCCTGGGTGTGACAGCCTGAACTGCAAGTTCGCAATCCGCGGTCTCACGAAAGAGCTAGGTTCTCCAAAAGGAGGGAGCCTTGAGAGTGCTGGGGACTCCACACCCGATGCCCGAGCAAAACAGAGACCTCCTAAGTTGGGGAGGGTCTGGGACCTGCACACAGCAATGGGAGGTAGGCCCACAGGGTGAATAAAAAGTCGCGGGCGGCTGGGGATCCCCAGCGGTGAGGGCAGGCCGGAGTCAGAGCAGAGACCTGAGGGCCATCATTCAGGTGTGCAGCGTGGGTCCCTGTTGCCAGTAAGAAACCCAGCTGCTTCCCAGGGCATGTGCTCCTGCATTAGCATAGGAGGCCAGGCATCTGTGATTCAGTGTAGAGTGCCTAATATCCACTTGGGGTTTTATTTTTATTTTTATTTATTTTATTTTATTTTTTGATGGGGCTAGTGTTGAACCTAGGGTCTTTTCTCCCTCTGGGCTATACTCCCAGAACTATTTGATATTTTATTTGGAACCCCAGGACTCACTAAGTTGCTTAAAGCCTTACTAAGTAGCTGAGGCTGGCTTCAAACCTGTGTGATCCTCCTGTCTCAGCCTCCCAAGCACGAGGATTACAATCGGGTACCACCCCGCCCGGGTCCACTTGGGGTTTAACCCTCTGCAGTTGTGCGTGGGTGAGCGTACAGGAGCGACCGCGAGATCTCTCAGCAGAATTATGCAGTCCACGCGGGGCTTCCCTTCCTGGCTTTTGTATAGGGCACACCACAGGCCGTGAGTGGTGCCCTCAGAAGAGAGGGAAAACAAAGAGGGCATTGACATCCTTGGGTAACCTGGGGCAGCCCCATGGAAAGGGAGGGAACCTGTGGAACTGTGGCCCAGGCCTGCTGCCCCTGCCTCCCCTCGCAAATGCCCCGGTGCAGCAGCCCGAACTGCGCATGTGCAAACCGCGGTCTCAAAGAGGAGCTATGTTCTCCAAAAGGAGGGAGCCTGGAGAGTGCTTGGGACTCCACGCCCGATGCCCAAGCAAAACAGAGACCTCCTAAGTTGGGTAGGGTCTGAGACCTGTGCACAGCAAAGGGAGGGAGGCCCACGGGGTGAATAAAAAGTCACGTAGCAGCTGAAGATCCCCAGCGGTGAGGGCAGGCTGGAGCTCAGAGCAGAGACCTGAGGGCCGTCGGTCAGGTGTGTAGCATGGGTCTCTGTCGCCAGTATGAACCCCAGCTGCTGCCCAGGTCGTGTCTTCCTGCCTTAGCCTAGGAGGCCAGGCATCTGTGATTCGGTGTGGAGTGCCTAATATCCACTTCGGTTTTTATTTTTATTTGTATTTATTTTATTTTATTTTATTTCATTTTTTGGTGGGGCTGGGGTTGAACCCAGGGCCTTTTCTCCCTCTGGGCTATACTCTCAGACCTATTTGATATTTTATTTGGAACCCTGGGATTCACTAAGTTGCTGAAAGCCTCACTAAGTAGCTGAGGCTGGCTTCAAACCTGTGTGATCTTCCTGTCTTAGCCTCCCAAGCGCAGGAATTACAAGCGTGCGCTACCCTGCCCAGCTCCACTTGGTGTTCACCTCTCTGCAGCTGTGCATGAGTGAGCTTACAGGACAGGCTGTGAGATCTCTCGTGAGAATGACGCAGTCCACATGGGGCTTCACATCCCGGCTTTTGTATAGAGCAAACCACAGGCCATATTTGGTGCCCTCAGAAGAAAGGGCAAAACAAAGAGGGCATTGGCATTCTTAGGTACCCTGGGGCAGCCCCGTGGAAAGGGAGGGAACCCGTGGAACTGTGGCCCAGGCCTGCTGCCCCTGCCTCCTCTCGCAAAAGCCTGGGTGCGATAGCCTGAACTGCGAGCTTAAGAACTGCGGTCTCACAGAGGAGCTAATATCTCCAAAGGGAGGGAACCTGGAGAGTGCTGGGGACTCCACGCCCAATGCTCCAGCAAAACAGAGACCTCCTAAGTTGGGCAGGGTCTGGGACCTGCGCACAGAAAAGGAAGGGAGGCCCATGGGGTGAATAAATGTCACGGGGCTACTGGGGATTCCCAGCGATGCGGGCAGGCCAGATATCAGAGCAGAGACCTGAAGGTCGTCAGTCAGGTGTGCAGCGTGGGTCCATTTCGCCAGTAAGAAACCTAGCTGCTGCCCAGGGCATGTCCTCCTGCATTAGCCTAGGAAGCCAGGCATCTGTGATTAGGTGTGGAGTGCCTAATATCCACTTGGGGTTTTATTTTTATTTATTTAATTTAATTTATTTTTTTTTGTTTTGGTGGGGCTGGGGTTGAATCCAGGGTCTTTTCTCCCTCTGGGCTATACTCCCAGTCCTATTTGATATTTTATTTGGAACCCCAGGACTCACTAAGTTGCTGAAACCCTCACTAAGTAGCTGAGGCTGGCTTTAAACCTGTATGATCCTCCTGTCTCAGCCTCCCAAGCATGAGGATTACAATCGGGTGCCACCCCGCCCGGGTCCACTTGGGGTTTAACCCTCCGCAGTTGTGCATGGGTGAGCATAAAGGAGAGGCCGCGAGATCTCTCGCCAGAATTACGCAGTCCACGCAGGGCTTCCCATCTGGGCTTTTGTATAGGGCACACCACATGCCGTGTGTGGTGCCCACAGAAGAGAGGGCAAAACAAAGAGAGCATTGGCATCCTTGGGTAATCTGGGGCAGCCCAATAGAAAGGGAGGAAACCCGTGGAACTGTGGCCCAGGCCTACTGCCCCTGCCTATCCTTGAGAACGCCCGGGTGCGGCAGCCCGAACTGCAAGTGCGCGAACTGCGGTCTCAAGGAGGAGCTAGGTTCTCCAAAAGGAGGGAGCCTGGAGAGTGCTGGGGACTACACACCTGATGCCTGAGCAAAACAGAGACCTCCTAAGTTAGGGAGGGTCTGGGACCTGTGCACAGAAAAGGGAGGAAGGACCACGGGGTGAATAAAAAGTCTTGGGGTGTCTGGGGATCCCCAGCGGTGAGGGCAGGCCGGAGCTCAGAGCAGAGACCTGAGGGCTGTCGGTCAGGTGTGCAGCGTGGGTCCCTGTTGCCAGTAAGAAACCCAGCTGCTTCCCAGGGCGTGTCCTCCTGCATGAGCCTAGGAGGCCAGGCATCTGTGATTCGGTGTAGAGTGCCTAATATCCACTTGGGGTTTTATTTTTATTTTATTTTATTTTAATATATTTTTATTTTGGTGTGGCTGTGGTTGTGGTTGAACCCAGGATCTTTTCTCCCTCTGGGCTATACTCCCAGACCTATTTGATATTTTATTTGGAACCCCAGACTCACTAAGTTGCTGAAAGCCTCACTAAGTAGCTGAGCCTGTCTTCGAACCTGTGTGATCCTCCTGTCTCAGCCTCCCAAGCGTGGGGATTACAAGTGTGCGCCACCCCGCCCAGCTCCACTTGGGGTTTAACCCTCTGCAGATGTGCATGGGTGAGCGTTCAGGAGCGGCCGCGAGATTTCTCCCGAGAATGAGACAGTCCACCTGGGGCTTCCCATCCCGGCTTTCGTATAGGGCACACCACAGGCCGTGTGGGTTGCCCTCAGAAATAAGGCAAAACAAAGAGGGCATTGGCATCCTTAGGTACCTGGGGCAGCCCTGTGGAAAGGGAGGGAACCCGTGGAACTCTGGCCCAGGCCTGCTGCCCCGCCTCCCCTCGCAAACACCCCGGTGCGGCAGTCCGAACTGTTTGTGTGCTAACTGCGGTCTCATGGAAGAGCTAAGTTCTCCAAAAGGAGAGCCTGGAGAGTGCTGGGGACTCCACGCCCGATGTCTGAGCAAAACAGAGACCTCCTAAGTTGGGCAGGGTCTGGGACCTGTGCACAGAAAAGGGAGGGAGGCCCACGGAGTGAATAAAAAGTTGCGGGGTGGCTGGGGACCCCGAGCTGTGAGGGCAGGCAGGAGCTCAGAGCAGAGACCTGAGGGCTATCGGTCAGGTGTCATGGGTCCCTGTCGCCAGTAAGAAACCCAGCTGCTGCCCATGGTGTGTCCTCCTGCATTAGCCTAGGAGGCCAGGCATCTGTGATTCTGTGTAGAGTGCCTAATATCCACTTAGGATGCAGACACCAGATCTCTTGGCATCTGCATGAAAAATTATTCGTGCAGTCCATAGGCAAAATCTCAACACGAGAAATAAGCCCCGAGAGAAGGTGTGATCTCTGGCTGAAAGTACTCTCCACTTTTAGATATTCTTTCATAACTATTATTCTTTTAGTAATGATTCTTTTAACCCTCCACATGAATTGCTCCGGTGGTGTAAGATCAGGACTGTGAGAGAAACTGAGTCCGTGGAAAATAAAATTTCTGGTAATTTGTCCAAACCTCTAAATGTCCTCAGCTTTGTTCAAATGGTAATAAAACCTAGTTAGAAATTAGATGCAGTGGTAGCATTCCAGTTAGTAATTACAAATGCAGATTTCCCCTCAATCTCTGACCTTCAACCTAATCACTAACTAACTTAGAGGGGGAGGCGACCTGATGCCTCTATTTACCTCTCTTTGTGATCCTGCCCAGATACAGGAAGACAAACATTGGGTGTAACATCAAAGCAACCCAGTTTATGAGCAACTAATACTGCCCAATACAATGGAGCTGAAGGCTAGGAAGATTCTTGACCTTTACACCCAGTAGAGCCCTGCCCGAGACAGGGGAGGCGCCACATGGCCAAGGAAAGGATATTGCAAAGGGTCTGGGACAGGAATATGGATTATTTATAAGATGAATAGGTCTCTAATAAGTTTATCGTTTGAGGAAAAGTGTTTCACAGCTAAGGAAGTATATCTGACAACTAAATCTAAAAACTACATGGTATTTTTGGTGTTTGTCCACCAAACTGTGTTGTGAGTTTGCTTAAGCTTTCAGATTTTAGAAGGCAAGGCAAGCGAGACCTGAGAGAATTTCATTACATCCACCTGAATCGCCACATCTCCCCATGCCTGCCATATGGACTGAGCCCTAAAGATGGAAAGCTCCAAAAAAGTTAAAGGAGATTCCCTGAGAGGCCCCCAAGCCTTGGGTGTGCCCGTTTCTTCTGGAAGATTGCCCTTTGGAACTGCCTATCTGCAAAATCCAGGAGAAGATCCAGAGCTAATCTCTTGAAAGCCAAAGCCAGCCGAAAGCCGGACTCGTTTTTTTACCTTTGTTTACATGTTATTCACTATTGTTTTACAGTGATTGCATTCCCCTCTTTTTCTCTTATTATTAACTTTACTGGTGAAGGGTATAAATTTTTCGGGGTTCTTGTAATAAAGTGTCATTAGCTCAAGAAGCTCTTGTCCATGTCAGGTTCTTTCCAAGAAGCGCTGCGAATAGGAACTTAAAGAAATTTATTACCTAGAAGGAAAAGAATCACTGCAGATAAGAGGCTGCAGTACGTCACCCTATCCTCCCCCATCTTTTCTGAGATTTTCGATTGCGAGTGGGATCACCCCAGTCCTGACTGAGTCGGTTTGTGGCATTAGGGTTTTATTTTTATTTTATTTTATTTTATTTTATTTTTTGTTTTTTTGGGGGCTGGGTTTGAACTCAGGGTCTTTTCTCTCTCTGGGCTATACTCCCAGACCTATTTGATATTGTATTTGGAACCCCGAGACTCACTAAGTTGCTGAAAGCCTCACTAAGTAGCTGAGGCTGGCTTCGAACCTGTGTTATTGTCCTGTCTCAGCCTCCCAAATGCGGGAATTACAAGTGTGCGCCACCCCACCCGGCTCCACTTGGGGTTTAACCCTCCGCAGGTGTGCGTGGTTGAGCATGCAGAAGTGGCTGCGAGATCTCTTGCGAGATGATGCAGTCCACGCGGGGCTTCCCTTCCTGGCTTTTGTATAGGGCACACCACAGGCCATGTGGTGCCCTCAGAAGGAAGGACAAAACAACATGGGCATTGGCATCCTTGGGTAACCTGGGGCAGCCCTGTGGAAAGGGAGGGAACCCATGGAACTGTGGCCCAGGCTTGCTGCCCCTGCCTCCCCTCACAACGCCGGGTGCTGCAGCCCGAACTGTGTGTGCACGAACCCGCGGTATCAGGGAGGAGCTAGGTTCTCCAAAAGGAGGGAGCCTGGAGAGTTCTGGGGACTCCACGCCCGATGCCCTAGCAAAACAGAGATCTCCTAAGTTGGGCAGGGTCTGGGACCTGCGCACAGAAAAGGGAGGGAGGCCTACGGGGTGAATAAAAAGTCGCGGAGCGGCTGGGGATGCCCAGCAGTAAGGGCAGGCCGGAGCTCAGAGCAGAGACCTGAGGGCCATCGGTCAGGTGTGTAGCTCAGGTCCCTGTCGTGAGTATGAACCCCAGCTGCTGCCCAGGGCGTGTCCTCATGCCTTAGCCTAGGAGGCCAGGCATCTATGATTCAGTGTAGAGTGCCTAATATCCACTTGGGGTCTTATTTATATTTATTTTATTTTATTTTTTGTTTTGGTGGGGCTGCGATTGAATCCAGGGTCTTTTCTCCCTCTGGGCTATACTCCCAGACCTATTTGACATTTTATTTGGAACCCCGGGACTCACTAAGTTGCTGAAAGCCTCATTAAGTAGCTGAGGCTGGCTTCGAACCTGTGTGATCCTCCTGTCTCAGCCTCCCAAGTGTGGGGATTACAATCATTCGCCACCCCGCCTGGCTCCACTTGTGGTTTAACCCTCCACAGCTCTGCGTGGGTGAGCGTGCAGGAGTGACCACGAGATCTCTCGCGAGAATGACGCAGTCCACATGGGGCTTCCATTCCCGGCTTTTGTCTAGGGCACACCACAGGCTGTGTGTGGTGCCCTAAGAAAAGAGGGCAAAACAAAGAGGGTATTGGCATCCTTGGGTAACCTGGGACAGCCCCGTGGAAAGGGAGGGAACCCGTGGAACTGTGGCTCAGGCCTGCTGCCCCTGCCTCCCCTGGAAAACGCCTGGGTGTGGCAGCCCGAACTGCGCGTGCACTAACTGCGGTCTCAAGGAGGAGCTAGGTTCTCCAAAAGGAGGGAGCCTGGAGAGTGCTGGGGACTACACACCTGATGCCTGAGCAAAACAGAGACCTCCTAAGTTGGGGAGGGTCTGAGACCTGCGCACAGAAAAGGGAGGGAGGCCCATGAGGTGAATAAAAAGTCGCGGGGCGGCTGGGGATCCCCAGCGGTGAGGGCAGGCCGAAGCTCAGAGCAGGGACTTGAGGGCTATCGGCCAGGTGTGCAGCGTGGGTCCCTGTCGCCAGTATGAACCCCAGCTGCTGCCCAGGGCGTGTCCTCCTGTGTTCACTGAGGAATCCAGGCATCTGTGATTCTGTGTAGAGTGCCTAATATCCACTAGGGGTTCAATTTTAATTTTAATAATTTTATTTTATTTTATTTTATTGTTTTGGTGGGGCTGGGGTTGAACCCAGGGTCTTTTCTCCCTCTGGGCTATACTCCCTGAACTATTTGATATTTTATTTGGAATCCTGGGACTCACTAAGTTGCTGAAACCTTCACTAAGTAGCTGAGGCTGGCTTCGAACCTGTGTGATCCTCCTGTCTCAACCTCTCAAGTGCGAGGATTACAAGCATGCACCACTCCACTCTACTACACTTGGGGTTTAACCCTCCGCAGAAGTGTGTGGGTGAGCTGCAGGAGCGGCCGCGAGATCTCTTGCGAGAATGACGCAGTCCCCGCTGGGCTTCCAGTCCCGACTTTTGTATAGGGCACACCACATGCCATGTGTGGTACCCTCAGAAGAGAGGGCAAAACAAAGAGGGCTTTGGCATCCTTGGGTAACCTGGGGCTGCCCCTGGAAAGGGAGGGACCCCGTGGAACTGCTGCGTCTGCCTCCCCTGGAAAATGCCTGGGTGCGGCAGCCCGAACTGCGCGTGCACAAACTGGTTTCACGGAGGAGCTAGGTTCTCCAAAATGAGAGAGCCTGGAGAGTGCTGGGGACTCCACACCTGATGCCCGAGCAAAGAAAAGACCTCCTAAGTTGGGCATGTTCTGGGACCTGCGTACAGAAAAGTGAAGGAGGACCACGGGGAGAATAAAAATTCATGGGGCAGCCGAGGATCCCCAGCGGTGAGGGCAGGCCGGAGCTCAGAAGAGAGACCTGAGGGCCATCGGTCAGGTGTTCAGCGCGGGTCCCTGTTGCCAGTAAGAAACTCAGCTGCTTCCCAGGGCTTGTCCTCCTGCATTACCATAGGAGGCCAGGCATCTGTGATTTGGTGTGGAGTGCCTAATATCCACTTGGGGTTTTATTTTTATTTTTATTTATTTAATATAATTTTATTTTATTTTTGTTTTGGTGGGGCTACGGTTGAACCCAGGGTCTTTTCTTTCTCTGGGCTATACTCTCAGACCTATTTGATATTTTATTTGGAACCCTGGGACTCACTAAGTTGCTGAAAGCCTCACTAAGTAGCTGAGGTTGTCTTTGAACCTGTGTGATCCTCCTGTCTCAGCTTCCCAAGAGCAGGGATTACAAGCATTCGCCACGCCGCCTGGATCCACTTGGGGTTTAACCCTCCGCAGCTCTGCGTGGGTGAGCGTGCAGGAGCGGCCTCAAGATATCTCACGAGAATGACGCAGTCCACGCGGGGCTTCCAGTCCCGGCTTTTGTATAGGGCACACCACAGGCCATGTGTGGTGCCCTCAGAAGAGAGGGCAAAACAAAGAGGGCATTGGCATTCTTGGGTAACCTGGGACAGCCCGTGGAAAGGGAGGTAATTTGTTGAACTGTGGCCCAGGCCTATTGCCCCTGCCTCCCCTTACAAAGGCCCGGGTGGGGCGGCCCGAACTGCGTGTGCGCGAACCGTGGTTTCAAGGAAGAGCTAGGTTCTCCAAAAGGAGGGAGACTGGAGAGTGCTTGGGACTCCATGCCCAATGCCCAAGTAAAACAGAGACCTCCTAAGTAGGGCAGGGTCTGGGACCTGCGCACAGAAAAGGGAGGGAGGCCCACGGGGTGAATAAAAAGTCGCGGGGCAGCTGGGGATGCCCATAAGTAAGGGCAGGCCGGAGCTCAGAGCAGAAACCTAGAACTTAGGCGCCACATCCCAGGTGCCTAGGCACTGTCTTTGTCTGTCTCAAGGGTCTGTTAAAAGCTCTCTCTGTCTCTCCATCTCGCGAGAGTTCTCTGAGTGCGTGAGGGAGGCCACACACCCATGAGTTTGTGTGTAGGGTGCCTAGGTTCCGATGGGAGTCTTGGCCTCCGTACCTGTGCCTGGGTGCCAGAGCGCATGCGAGAGCAGGCGCGCGTGTTGGCAGGAGTCGAAGCCCACTTCTGTCTATCTCGGGCTGTGGGTGGGTGGGTGGGTGGTGCCTCTGGCGGGTGGGCCGAAGGGAGAGGGCATGGTGTCCTGAGTGTGGGCCCAGCAGCCCAGGGGGTCCTCGGCCAGCTCCAGCATCCCTTCCCGTGGAGCCAGAGGAAGTCTGGGGGCCTGAGGTCCTAAAATCTCGGGCTGGCTCCAGGGAGCCAGCCTGAACTGCCTGCTGGGCTCGGCCGTGGCGTGGCGTGGGGTGGTGTTGATAGCGTGGCGTGGGCATTGGGCTGCTTGTGAGGGAGGAAGCCGGGAGAGTGCTGGGACCTCGTAGGCCGGCACCCTGGGAACACAGGGGTAAACTAGGTTGGGCAGGGTGAGGGAGGTGAGCGCAGAGGGGGAAGCCCACATGGGTGGAAGAGGGTAGGAGGGTGGATGGAAAACACAAGTTGTACCGTGGGCAGGTAGAGAGTGCTGGGCCATGGTTCTGGGGTAAGGCAGGGCCCGAAGTGGGAGCAGGAGGCCCACAGTAGCCGCAGTCAGCCTGGGTCAGGCAGACAGCCCTGTGGTGGGCAGGTGGTGGCAGCAGCTCAGTAGCAGCCTGAAGAAAAGTCCTGTGGGACCCTCTAGCATCTATGACTATACCACCCTGAATGCGCATGATCTCAGAAGCTAAGCAGGGTCAGGCCTGGTTAGTACTTGGATAGGAGACTGCCTGGGAATACTGGGTGCTGTAGGCTTTTTGCCCTTGGTCCCTCCCTCTGAGAGTCCTCTTTTGCCACACATACCAGACCCCTGGAACTTCCACCCAAGTCCTCCAGAAACCTTGGGACCCAGCTGTGGCCTGGAAACAGCCCCAGGCCTCAGAAGCACTGGGAGCGGGCAGGCTAGGACTGCCTCCTCTGGGGGCGCCTACCCTGAAACGCTCCTGCTTGGGGCAGGCGTGGTCCTTACAGCCCACATTCAATTTTGGGACCTCTGCAGCCACCACCCCTAATTTTGAAACCCAGCGGGTTCTCCAGCATCCTCTGGACCAAGCTCCTGGCACCCTATTCTTTCTCTCTCATCCAAGGGCCCTAGGGCACCCCGTGCCCAAGAGAGCAAAACCTAGCTCTTAGTCACCACATCCCAGGCACCTAGGTGCTGTCTCTGTCTGTCTCAAGGGTCTGTGAAAAGCTCTCTCTGTGTCTCCAACACGCCAGAGTTCTGTGAGTGTGTGAGGGAGGCCACACACCCGTGAGTTTGTGTGTAGGGTGCCTTGGTTCCAGTGGGAGTCTTGGCCTCCTCACCTGAGCCTGGGTGGCAGAGAGCACGCTAGAGCAGGCACACGTGTTGGCGGGAGCCGCAGCCCGCTTCTGTCTATCTCAGGCTGTGGGTGGGTGGGTGGTGCCTCTGGCGGGTGGGCCGAAGGAGAGGGCATGGTGTCCTGAGCATGGGCCCAGCAGCCCAGTGGGTCCTCGGCCAGCTCCAGTGCCCCTTCCTGAGGAGCCAGTGGGAGTCTGGGGGCCTGAGTTCCTAAAGTCACGCTCGGCTGTGGCGTGGCATGGGTTGGCGTTGATGGTGTGGCTTGGGCATTGGGCTGCTCATGAGGGAGGGCACCAGGAGAGTGCTGGGACCTCGTAGTCTGGCACCCTGGGAACACAGGGGCAAACTAGGTTGGGCAGGGTGAGGGAGGTGAGCGCATAGCGGGGAAGCCCATGTGGGTGGAAGAAGGGTAGGAGGGTGGCTGGAAAACACAAGGTATACTGCGGGCAGGCGGAGAGCGCTGGGCCGCGGGTTAGGGGTAAGGCACACCCCGAAGTGGGAGCAGGAGGCCCACAGCAGCAGCAGCCAGCCAGCCTGGGTCAGGCAGACAGCACTGAGGCCAGCAGGCAGCAGCTGCTGCTCAGTAGCAGCCTCAAGAGGAGCCCTGTGGGGCCCTCTAGCGTCTATAGCCATACCACCCTGAATGAGCCTGATTTGGGAAGCTAAGCAGGGTCGGCCTGGTTAGTACTTAAATCCGCCTGGGAATACTGGGTGCTGTATGCGTCTTGCCCTTGGTCCCTCCCTCTGAGAGTCCTCTTTTGCCACACACACTGACCTTCGGACCTCCCACCTAGGTCCTCCAAAATCCTCAGGCCCCAGCTGGGGCCCAGAAACAGCCCCAGGCCTCAGGAGCTCCTGGGGCCTGCAGGCTTGGACTGCCTGCTCTGGGGGGCGCCTGCCCTGAAAGGCTCCTGCTTGGGGCAGGTGTGGTCCATACAGCCCACATCCATTTTAGGGACCTCTGCCTCTGCAGCCACTGCCACCGCCGCCGCCACCGCCACCGCAGCCCTTAATTTTGATCTTCCCCAGCAGGCCTGCCTGGAAAGTGGAGGACTCCTTCTTTGCCCCCAGGTTCGAAGCAAGTCTGAGAAAGGAAGTTTGAGCAGCAACCCAGGGAACACCCCCACCCTTTAGCGTAATCTGCAGGGAGGAACTGGAAGGAGTGAAGCCCAGGAGTGGGCCAAGAGATGGGGTCGGTGGGTGACGCCTGTGCTCCTGGGGCTGAAGTTGAAGGCAAGGCAGCCTGGGGTTGATGGTGCCGCTCTGAGGAAAAGGTGCCCAGAGTGGAGTTGGAATGGGGCCGTTCCAGGCCAGGGACCATGGAGAAAAGCAGGTCTCTGTTGAGAAACGCACCCCAGCACACACTAAGCCACCCCCTGACAGAACGGGCCCCCAAACCCTGGGACAGAGGCTCCTAGGTGCTCCTCTAGCCTCGTGCCCAGGCCAGGGGGGGACATGTGGCAGCTCCGGGACTGTCAGGGTCTTTCTTGGTGATGGTGAAGGCTGACCTGCTGCCCTCCCTGGGATCAGTCAGATAGCCCTGTGGCAGGCAGGTGTTGGCAGCAGCTAAGTAGCAGCCTCAAGAGGAGTCCTGTGGTGCCCTGGAGCATCTACGGCCATACCATCCTGAACGTGCCTGATCTAGGAATCTAAGCAGTGTTGGGTGTGATTAGTACTTGGATGGGAGACCGCCTGGGAATACTGGGTGCTGTAGTCTTTTTGCCCTTGGTCATTCCCTCTGAGAGTCCTCTTTTGCCATGCACTCCGGACCCCACTCGGGTCCTCCAGCATCCTCTGGACCCAGTTCCTGGCACCCTTTTCTTTCTCTCTCAGGCAGGAACCCTAGGGCACCCTGTGCCCAAGAGAGCCAAACCTAGCCCTTAGGCACCACATCCCAGGTGCTGAGGCGCTGTCTCTGTCTGTCTCAAGGGTCTATGAAAAGCTCTCTCTGTCTCTCCTTCTCGTGAGTGTACTCTGAGTGCATGAGGGAGGCCACGCACCTGTGAGTTTGTGTGTACGGTGCATAGGTTCCAGTGGGAGTCTTGGTCTCCACACTTGTATGCAGGAGCCAGCTGGCAAAAGTACAGGTTCTGAAGAGAGGAGTGAGGATGAAAAGAATTTTATTCAATGAGTTTTATTCATAGAATACTTCATTCTCTCATGGAAGGATCGGCAGTATATATCCGGGTCCATATCTCTACTGACTGATCCTGGTTTTATCACTCGCATCCTATTTATACCACTCCAGGTCAACCAACCCTCGTGATGTCATCACCTATGTGCGTAATGGTCAAACCAATCAACTGTGTGCTGTCACCACCTGTGAGCTTAAGGGTCAAACCAATCAATTTCACCTGAGCTTCTGTCAGATATTGAACTTTCCATGACCCCAAATCTTATTGGCCCTGGGCAAAGGACAGTCAGAAGTATTCTTAAAGGGGAAAACCTTCATGGCTCCCCACACCTGTGCCTGGGTGCCAAAGCTCATGCGAGAGCAGGCACACATGTTGGCGGGAGCCGCAGCTGGCTTCTGTCTATCTTGGGCTGTGGGTGGGTGGGTGGTGCCTCCAGCGGGTGGGCCGAAGAGAGAGGGCATGGTGTCTTGTGCGTGGGCCCAGCAGTCCAGAGGGTCCTTGTCCAGCTCCAGCGTCACTTCCAATGGAGCAGAGAAAGTCTGGGGGCCTGAGGTCCTAAAGTCTCGGGCTGGCCCCAGTGAGCCAGCCTGCACTGCCCGCAGGGCTTGGCCATGGCGTGGCATGGGGTGGCATTGATGGCATGGTGCCACCGCCTGCCCTTGGCATATATGAGCATGACAAACACTTGTATCACTTGGCAAGGTCCAAGGAGACCACACCCCGAGGTAGGAGGTGTCATCTCTGGCAGAAATACTCCCTGCTCTTAGATTTCTATTCTAAAAAGCTCCAATGATGTAAAACAGGATCCCAAGAATCAGGACTGTGGGAGAAACTGAGTCCATGGAAAATAAATTTTCTAGTAATTTGTCTAAGCCTTTAAACACCCTCGGCTTTGCTCAAAGATGTAAATCTAGTCAGAATTCAGATACTGTGAAAGAAGCCCTGCTACCGCAATTACAAATGCAGAACTCCTCCCTATCTTTGACCTTCATTCTAATCTTTACAATAGAGCCAAGGGCTAGAAAGAATCTTGACCTTTGTACCTAGTGATAGCGCAGCCTGGAGACAGGGTGACACCACCTGGTTAAAATAGCTATGTCAGAACAAAGGACAGATATAATAGATGTGTAAGTTTGAAAGAAAGGAAATATGGTGAGAATAAGAAAGCATTTTTGTATGAAGAGGAGCTTATCCTAAGATTGTCCCAAATGGGAAAGAAAGGAATTAGAAAGATTAAAAGCAGGTTGCGGAAGGATTGTGGTGTGGAAATGGATTATTAAAAGAAGAATAGGCTTCTATCATTTGAGGAAAAGTGCTCAGCTGCTAGAGAAGTACATCTGACAACTAAATCTAAAAACTTCATGTTATTTCTTGGTGTTTACCTGCTAAACTGTGTTATGAGCTTGCTTAAGATTTCAGACTTTAGATGGTAATGCAGATGAAACCTGGGAGACCTCCATCGCATCCCCGTGGATCGCCATATCTCCCCATGCCTGCCATATGAACTAAGCCCTTGGAATGAAAGGTTCAGAAAGGGTTAAAGAAAACTCTTAAAAACTGGATTCTTCAAGTGATTTTGGGTGTGACTTTTGTTCCTCTGGAATTTGCCCACTAAAAGCCTCTGCAGCTGCAAGGCAAGGCCAAAGGGGCTGACTTGAAGCACAAGACCCACCTGCAGGGTCATGGAACTGATTTCAATCACAAAGACCTGTGATGTCACAGGCCTTACTTTTGTCTTGTTCAGGGTTGGTAGTTTGCATGTGTATCTCACTATTGTATTTTGGGTGTTTGCACTTTTCTACTAGGGAATCGCGGGGAAATAGGGAAATATAAAAAATCTTGTGTCTAGAATAAAGTGTTCGATTGCACGAGAAACATGAATCCATGTCAGATTCTTTCCTGGAGAGTAATCTCCACATTTAGCGCTGTTAATAGGAACTTAAAGGAATTTATTTCATAAAAGGGAAAGAATCGCTGTAGATAAGTGGCTGCAGAACTACCCACCCTAACCTTTGTCCACCTTTCTGAGATAAAATCGATCTCGAGCATATTTAGTGCTGGATTTATTATTCCCAACTGAGCCAGGCTGCCACAGCATGGCATGGGCATCAGGCTGCATGTGAGGGAGGGTGCCGGGAGAGTGCTGGGACCTCATAGGCCAGCACCCTGGGAACACAGGGGTAAACTAGGTCGGGCAGGGTGAGGGAGGTGAGCGCAGCGGCAGTGGTGGGGGGGAAGCCCACGTGGGGGGAAGAATGGTAGGAGGGTGGCTGGAAATCACAAGGCGTACCTCGGGCGGGTGGAGAGTGCTGGGCCGTGGGTGGGGGGTACAGCAGAGCCTGAAGTGGGAGCAGGAGGCCCACAGCAGCAGGAGCCAGCTTGGGTCAGGCAGGCAGCCCTGAGGAGGGTGGGCGGCTGCCACAGCTCAGTAGCAGCCTCAAGAGGAGCCTTTGGAGCCCTCTAGCATCTATGGTCATACCACCCTGAAGGCCCCTGATCTCAGAGGCTAAAAAGGTTCAGGCCTGGTTAGTACTTGGATGGGAGACCGCCTGGGAATACAGGGTGCTGTAGGCTTTTTGCCTTTGGTCCTACCTTGAAGAGTCCTCTTTTGCCATGCACACCGGACCCCTGGACCCCCCACCCAGGTCCTCCAGAAACCTCAGGACCCAACTGTGCCCCGGAGTCAGCCCCAGGCCTCAGGAGCACCTGGGGAAGGCAGGCTTGGACTGTCTGCTTTGGGGGCACCTGCCCTGAAACGCTCCTGCTTGGGACAGGCATGGTCCATAGAGCCCACATCCATTTTCGGGAACTCTACCACTTCTGCCGCCTCTGCCCATAATTTTACTCCCCTCGCAGGCCTGATTGGGAAGTGGAGGACTCCTTCTGTGCCCCCAGGGTTGAAGCCTGTCTCAGAAAGGAAGGTTGAGTGTGGGGAGCCATTAAGGTTTTCCCCTTTAAGAATACTTCTGACTGTCCTTTGCCCAGAGCCAGTAAGGTTTGTGGTCATGGAAAGTTCAACTTCTGAGAGAGGCTCAGGTGGAATTGATTGGTTTGTCCTTTAAGTGCACAGGCAGTGAAGGCACAGGGTTGATTGGTCTGACCTTTAAGCACATAGGTGGTGATGTCACGAGGGTTGGTTGACGGGAGCGGTATAAAGAGGACGAGAGCGATAAAAACAGGATCGGTCAGTAGAGATATCGACATGGGAGTGTACTGCCCATCCTTCCATGAGATAATGAAGTATTCTATGAATAAAAATCATTGAATACAATTCTTTTCATCCTCACTGCTCTCTTCAGAACCAATACTTTTGCCGGCTGGCTCCGGCACACAGGTGCAGAGGCCAAGACTCCCATCGGAACCTAGGCACCCTACACACAAACTCACAAGTGCATGGCCTCCCTCTCACACTCACAGAACTCTCGTGAAATGGAGAGAGCTTTTTCACAGACCCTTGAGACTGAGACAGCGCCTAGATGCCTGGGATGTGATGCCTAAGGGCTAGGTTTCGCTCTCTTGGGCACGGGGTGCCCTAGGGCCCCTGGATGAGAGAGAAAGAGTAGGGTGCCAGGAGCTGGGTCCAGAGGATGCTCTAGAACTCAGGGGTCCCTTGGGGCCTCACCCCCCAAATTTATCCCCCCAGATTTGCGCTGAAGTGTGGGGGTGTTCCCAGGTTGCCGCTTGACCTTCCTTCCTGAGACTGGCTTCAAGCCTGGGGACACAGAAGGAGTCCTCCACTTCCCAGGCAGGCCTGCCAGGGAAGTTTAAAATTAGGGGCAGCGACGGCGGCGGCAGTGGCTGCAGAGGCAGAGGTCCTGAAAATGGAGGTGGGCTATACGGACCATGCCTGCCCCAAGAAGGAGCGTTTCAGGGCAGGCGCCCCCAGAGCAAACAGTACAAGCCTGCCTGCCCCTGGTGCTCCTGAGGCCTGGGGCTGTTTCTGGGCCGCAGCTGGGTCCCGAGGATTCTGGAGGACCTGGGTGGGGGGTCTGGGGGTTTGGTGTGCTTGGCAAAAGAGGACTCTCAGAGGGAATGACCAAGGGCAAAAAGCATACAGCACCCAGTATTCCCAGGCAGTCTCCCATCCAAGTACTAACCAAGCCCGACCCTGCTTAGCTTCTTAGTTCAGGCATGACCCTTGTGGAATGGCCCTAGATGCTCCAGGGCACCATAGGGCTCCTCTTGAGGTTGCTACTGAGCTGCTTCCACCACCCGAATGCCGCAGGGCTGTCTGCCTGACCCCAGGGAGGGCACCAGGTCAGCCTTCACCATCACCAAGGATGACCCTGAGAGTCCCAGAATCGTCACACGCCCCCCCCCCAACTGGGTGCAAGGCTAGAGGAGCAGCTAGGGGCCCCTGTCCCAGGGTTTTGGGGCCCGTTCTGTCAGGGGGTGGCTTAGTGTGTGATGGGGTGGGTTTCTCAAGAGACCTGCTTTTCTCCATGGTCCCTGGCCTGGAACGGCCCTGTTCCTAGTCTGCTCTGGCCACCTTTTCCTCAGAGTGGTACACCACCCCCAGGCTGCCTTGCCCTCAATCCCAGCCCCAGAAGCACAGGTGTCACCCAGGGACCCCATCAATGGGCTGTCCCCTGGGGCCTCACCCCCTCCTATTTCTTCCCCCAGAATGTGCTGAAGGGTGGGGGTTTTCCCAGGTTGATGCTCGACCTTCCTTCCTGAGACTGGCTTCGACCCTGGGTGCTCAGAAGAAGTGCTCCACCTCCCTGGCAGGACTGCCAGGGGAGTTCAAAATCAGGGGCTGCCGGATCCTGCTGGCAAAAGTATGGGTTCTGAAGAGAGGAGTGAGGATGAAAAGAATTTTATTCAATGAATTTTATTCATAGAATACTTCATTCTCTCATGGAAGGATCGGCAGTACACTCCCGGGTCGATATCTCTACTGACGGATCCTGCTTTTATTGCTCTCTTCCTATTTATACCACTCCACGTCAACCAACCCTCATGATATCACCACCTATGCACATAATGGTCAAACCAATCAACCTGTGCTGTCACCACCTGTGTGCTTAACAGTCAAAGCAATCAATTCCACCTGAGCTTCTCTAAGATGTTGAACTTTCCATGACCCAAATTATTGGCTCTGGGCAAAGGACAGTCAGAAGTATTCTTAAAGGGGAAAACCTTAATGGCTCCCCACAGTTCCCCCTTTCTTATTATATTCAAAAGAATACTGTGCCTGTCTTAGGTTGTTTCCTTCAGGTATCAAGGATTACAGTCTTTGGATAATACAGAGCTAAGCTGTATATCCTGACTGAGCTTTCCATCAAAGAAAAGCCCAGGACCAGATGGTTTCCCAAGTAAATTCTATAAAACCTTTATAGAAGAACTAATCCCAATACTACTCAAACTATTTCGGGAAATAGAAAAAACCGGGACTCTCCCAAATACATTCTATGAAGCCAACATCACACTAATACCCAAACTGAATAAAGACAGTTCAAGGAAGGAAAACTACAGGCCTATATCTCTGATGAACTTGGATGCAAAACTATTAAACAAAATACTAGCAACATGCATTCAAAACCACATCAAGAAAATCATTCACCATGACCAGGTAGGGTTCATCCCAGGGATGCAAGGCTGGTTCAATATACGAAAATCAATCCATGTAATTCATCATATAAACAGAATCAAAGACAAAAAACACATGATCATCTCAATAGATGCTGAAAAGCATTTGATAAAATTCAACATCCATTTATGATAAAAACACTGCAGAGAATTGGAATAGAAGAAACATATCTCAACATTATTAAGGCAATCTACAATAAGCCCACTGCCAACATCATATTAAATGGGGAAAAACTTCAAGAATTCCCCCTAAAAACTGGAATGAGACAAGGATGTCCACTATCACCACTTCTCTTCAATATAGTACTAGAGACTCTAGCCAGAGCAATAAGGCAAGAAAAGGAAATCAAAGGAGTACAAATAGGAAAAGAAGAACTCAAACTTTCACTATTTGCAGATGACATGATACTATATTTAGAAAACCCAACAAACTCAATCAAAAGACTTATAGAATTGATCAACAAATTCAGCAAGGTATCTGGATACAAAATCAATCTTAAAAAATCAGAAGCTTTCCTGTACACCAACCATAAATCCACTGAAAAAGAAATTCAGAAAACACTTCCACTCAGGATCTCCCACAAAAAAATAAAATACCTAGGAATAAACTTGACCAAGGAGGTAAAAGATCTCTAAAGGAAAATTATAATACACTGAAAAAAGAAATCGAAGAAGATCTTAGAAGATGGAAAGATCTTCCATGTTCATGGATTGGCAGAATAAGTATCATTAAAATGGCCATCCTCCCAAAAGTGATCTACAGATTTAATGCAATGCCCATTAAACTACCAAGACCATTCCTCACAGACATAGAAAAATCAGTCCTTAAATTTATCTGGAATAACAAAAAGCCCAGAATAGCCAAGGTAGTTCTCAGCAACAAAAACCACGCAGGAGGAATCACAATACCCGACTTTAAACTATACTACAAAGCCATTGTAATAAAAACAGCATGGTACTGGCAAAAGAACAGATGTATAGACTAATGGAGCAGAATAGAAGACCCAGAAACAAGTCCACACACTTTCAGGCAATTGATTTTTGACAAAGGGGCCAAAAACATACACTGGAAAAAAGATAGCCTCTTCAACAAATGGTGCTGGCAAAACTGGTTAACCATATGCAGAAAATTGGATGTTAATCCCACTTTTTCACCCTGTACAAAAGTCAACTCACGATGGATCAAAGACTTGGAAATTAAACCAGAGACTTTGAAGCTCCTTGAAGAGGGCATAGGTCCAACACTACAACACATAGGCACAAACAAACATTTCCTCAATAAGACCCCAAAGGCACAACAAATTAAAAGGAGAATCAATACATGGGATTGCATGAAACTGAAGAGTTTCTGTTCAGCAAAGGAAACTATCAAGAATCTCAATCGAGAGCCAACAGAATGGGAGAAGATTTTTGCCACCTACACCACTGATAGAGGACTAATATCTAGAATATACAGAGAACTCAAGAAACTCAACACTAAGAAAACAAAGCATCCAATAACAAAATGGGCAAATGAACTAGACACTTCACAAAAGAAGAAATTTAAATGGCCAATAAATGCATGAAAAAATGCTCAACATCACTGGCAATCAGAGAGATGCAAATCAAAGCTACCCTGACATTTCACCTAACTCCAACTAGAATGACCATCATTCAAAACACAAACAACAACAGATGCTGGCGAGGATGTGGAGAAGTGGGAACTCTAAGACATTGTTGGTGGGATTGCAAATTAGTGCAACCACTTTGGAAAACAGTATGGAGAATCCTCAGAAGAATGGGAACAAATTTACCATTTGATCCAGCAATACCATTGTTGGGTATCTACCCAAAAGAAAAGAAACCAAACTACCAAACTAATGCATGTGTATCTATGTTCATAGCTGCACAATTCACCATAGCCAAACTATGGAACCAGCCAAGATGTCCATCAACAGATGAATGGATTACAAAACTGTGGGATATGTACACAATGGAATTTTACTCAGCCATCAAAAAAAAAAAAAACTCAATTACATCATTTTCAGGGAAATGGATGGAACTGGAGGACATTATGCTAAGTGAGATCAGTCAGGCACAAAAAATAAGAAATCAGATGCTTTCCCTAATATGTGAGAGTTAGGGAGAAAAGAGGAGCAAACAAGACAACCTAAAGGAGGAGAAAGGAGGTGGGAAGAGGAAAATCTCTAAAGCTCACAATGTACTTAAACATATCGAAGTCAATCACTAAGCCAAGCAAGGGAGGGAGGGACGGGGAGGGAATGGGGTGGGATTTGGGTAGGGGTTAAATCAGTGATGAGTACATGCTTGTACACACAAGTTTTTTACCCCAATAAGTTGTATGATTATAATGCACCAATAAAAAATTAAAAAAAACACTAGGATTCCCACATGTTAAATCATTTTAACAGGGTAAACAAGTTATTGGTGGGCTAACACTTTATCTTCTTTCCCTGTGTAACTAGGGTCCCATAAGACCACATCTTTAATAGCACAATTACTCTCTGTCTTTTTACTTGTCTGCAATACCACGGGCATCAACTGCAGACATCCCATCTTTTTGACAGTTTTAGGAAAACATAATAGTGTATCAGTTCTTTGTCCAAATTAACCAAAAGTTCCAATTCTTTGTCCAAAATAATTAAAAGTTTCTGTAATGGGTGTAAAGTTCAAACAAGAAGTCCTAGCAATCGTGAGTTGTCACTGAAGACAGTGATCTCCCGTTGTTCCCAAACAGCTGGATGAAGTATGAGATGACCTGGAATGTAAGTCCATGTTTCATTCATCATTGAAGCTAGGAGCATCATCAGCATTGAGCTGAGAATCTTCCATTTTTGCTTGATCCATATGTCGCACCAGCTGTTTAGGTATCCACCGTGCATTATCTTCATCCTGTGAAAAAACACAAACATGCCCTCTTCCCCATATTAGTACACGGTCAGGACCTTTCCAAATTCCTGTGCAAGGATCTTTCCATTTCACTAAAGCAAAATTGTTTTTGGAGGATGGATGCCAATATCTATCTGCTGCTGTGTGACCAGTTTTGTCAGCATTCAAGAAATTAAGAATAAAAAGAGAATGATTTAAAGAATTCTGTGGTGAATGGGGATATAACTCCCCCTTTTTATTTATTTTCAAAAGTGTTGTTTTTAAAGAATTGTGGGCATGTTTTACAATACCCTGTCCTTGAGGATTATAGGGTAAACCTGTAATATGCTGAATATTGTATGTATTGCAAAATCGTTTAAAAGCCATACTCGTATATCCTGAACCATTATCAGTTTTAATATAGGTAGGAAGGCCTGAGAAAGCAAAACATTTCAAACAATGGGAAATCACATGCTTAGTGGCCTCCCCAGTTTGGGCTGTATCCATAATAAATCCTGAAAAAGTATCAATAGACACATGAACATACTTTTGTTTACCAAAGGCAGAAATGTGCGTAACATCCATTTGCCATAGATTATTTGGAACCAATCCCCATGGATTTACACCTAAATGAGGAACAGGTAAATACTCTGGACATATAGGACATTGTTTAACAATTTGTCATGCTGCTTCTTGAGTAATTTGAAACTGTTTACAAAGACCAGCACTATTTTGATGATGTAAAAAATGTGATAGTTGAGCTTGTTCCAATTGAGAGGGGCAGATAAATTTTGTAGCATCATCAGCAATTTGATTACCTTCTGCCAAAGGACCAGTTAAAGCAGAATGTGCTTTTATGTGCCCAATAAAACAAGGATGTTGGCGTGATAAGACCTGAGTTTGAATCTGAAGAAATAAATTACCTATCAATTTATTATATGTATCAATATATGGTATAGTTTTAATGTTTGAAGGGCATTAGCTATATATAAACTATCAGTATATAAATTAAAAGGTGTATCAGATAGATGTTGAAAAACAGCCGCTACTGCATGCAATTCTACAACTTGAGCAGATGTAAAAGATGTTTGAATTGTAGTACTATGTTTATTAATTACATAAGATGCCTTACCATTTGATGAGACATCAGTAAATACCAAGACTGCTTGAGATATGGAAGTAACATGAATTATCTAAGGAAATATAAGAGCATGTTTATTAACAAACTGTAATAATTTATCATGAGGTAAATGATTGTCAAATTCCCCAATAAAAGATGCAAAGGCAATAGCCCATGAATCAACATTTTGAAAAAGCCATTGTACTTGCTGTTTAGTAAAAGGAACACTAATAAGTGAAGGCTCTTTTCCAAAATATTTTATAGATTCTGATCTGACAGAACACACCAAGCAGGCAACTAATAGCCAGTATGGCATTAAGACTCTGCTTGGAGTAGTAGGTAAATGTATCCACATTAATGGTCCATCCTGCCACAAAACAGCAGTAGGTGTATGTGCCGATGTCAATATATAAGCAGCCCATTGTTTAGCATAGTCAGTGTACTGTTTTCTTTGACATTCAATAGCCAATTCTACTTTTTTAAGAGCAGCACGTCCTTCCTCTGTTAAGATCCGAGAGGAAGTTGAGTCTAAGTCACCTTTTAAAATATCAAATAAAGATTTAATTCTCCAGTAGTAATATTTAAAGATGATCTTAGCCAATTAATATCTCCTAAAAGTTTTTGAAAATCATTTAATGTTTTTAAATTATCTTTATGTAACTGAATTTTTTGTGGCTTAATAGTCTTGGGATAAAGAATGTTTCCCAAGTAAGTATATGGTGGTTCTCTTTGTACTTCTTCTGGAGCTATAATCAAACCATTATTATTATTTTTTAATTTTAATTTATTTTTTTTATTGGTGCACTGTATTCATACATCATAATGGGATAAAAAAAAAACTTTTGTAGACATACATGCACACATCGCCCAATTAGCCCCTACCTGATCCCCACCCCGTTCCCTCCCCATCCATCCTTTCCATTCTTGGCTTAGTGGTTGACATCTAGTATTACAGCAGTTTATCCAAAATTAACAATGATAATATCACATAACAGATTAAACCATTATTTTATTTTATTTTATTTTTTTTAATTTATTTTTTTATTGGTGCATTATATTCATACAACTTATTGGGGTAAAAAACTTGTGTGTATAAACATATACTCATCACTGATTTAACCCCTACCCAAATACCACCCCCTAATCCTAAACTTATGTGAAACTCTTCCCATACACTGAAATTGAACAACTTTCACACATATATGACATGTAAAACACTTCTCCGAGCTTTTGTGCCTAGGGTAAAATAACCTATATAAGAAGTTAAACTAAATGATATAAAAGTGCTAACGCTATCTGCAATCCTAATTCTAAACTTATATGAAACTCTTGCCATACACTGAAATTGAACAACATTCACATATAAATGACATGTAAAACAGTTTTCCGAGCTTTTGTGCCTAGGGTAAACTAACGCATATAAGTAGTTAAACTAAATGATATAGAAGTGCTTGTGCTATCTGCAATCCTAATTCTAAATTTATGTGAAACTCTTCCCATACACTGAAATTGAACAACTTTCACATATATATGACATGTAAAACACTTCCGAGTATTTTTGCCTAGGGTAATCTAACACATCAAAGAAGTTAAACTAAATGATATATAACTGGTAACGCTATCTGCAATCCAAAATTTTAACTTATTTGAAACCCTTGCAATATATTGAAATTGAACAATTATCACATATATATATAGCATTTACAACCCTTTTCCGAGTTTTAATGCCTATGGTAAACTAAAGCATCTAAGAAGTTAAACTAAATGATATAGAACTGGTAACGCTATCTGCAACCCTAATTCTCAACTTCTGTGAAACTCTTCACATACACTGAAATTGAACAGCTTTCACATATATATGACATATTGAACACTTTTCCAATTTTTTATGCCTAGGGTAAACTAACAAATCTAAGATGTTAAACTAAATGATACAAAACTGGTAATGCTATCGGCAATCCTAATTCTAAACTTATGTGAAACTCTTGCCATACCCTGAAATTGAACAACATTCACATATATATGACATGTAAAACACTTTTCCGCGCTTTTGTGCCTAGGGTAAACTAACGCATATAAGAAGTTAAACTAAATGATATAGAAGTGCTAACGCTATCTGGAATCCTAATTCTAAACTTATTTGAAACTCTTGCATTATACTGAAATTGAACATCTTTGACATATATATGATATATAGAACATTTTTCCGGGTTTTTATGCCTAGGGTAAACTAAGGCATATAAGAAGTTATATTAAATGATACCAAACTGGTAACGCTATCTGCAATCCTAATCCTAAACTTATGTGAAACTCTTCCCATACACTGAAATTGAACAACTATATTACAATAAAACACTTTTCTGAGTTTTTGTGTCTAGGGTAAACTAACGCATATAAGTAGTTAAACTAAATGATATAGAAGTGCTAACGCTATCTGCAATCCTAATCCTAAATTTATGTGAAACTCTTCCCATACACTACAATTGAACAACTTTCACACATATATGAAATGTAAAACAGTTTTCCGAGCTTTTGTGCCTAGGGTAAACTAACGCAAAAAAGTAGTTAAACTAAATGATATAGAAATGCTAGTACTATCTGCAATCCTAATTCTAAATTTATGTGAAACTCTTCCCATACACTGAAATTGCACAACTTTCACATATAAATGACATGTAGAACCCTTTTCCGAGTATTTATGCCTAGGGTAAACTAAGGCATATAAGAAGTTATACTAAATGATACAAACCTGGTAATGCTATCTGAAATCCTAATTCTAAACTTATGTGAAACTCTTGCCATACGCTGAAATTGAACAACATTCACATATATATGACAGGTAAAACACTTTTCCGCGCTTTTGTGCCTAGGATAAACTAACGCATATAAGAAGTTAAACTAAATGATATAGAAGTACTAACGCTATCTGCAGTACAAATTCTAAAGTTATTTGAAACTCTTGCATTATACTGAAATTGAACAACTATCACATATATATGACATGTACAACCCATTTCCGAATTTTTAGGCCTAGGGTAAACTAAGGCATATAAGAATTTATACTAAATGATACAAAACTGGTAATGCTATCTGCAATCCTAATTCTAAACTTATGTGAAACTCTTCCCATACACAGAAATTGAACAACTTTCACATATATATGACATGTAAAACAGTTTTCCGAGCTTTTGTGCCTAGGGTAAACTAACGCATATAAGTAGTTAAACTAAATGATATAGAAGTGCTAGTGCTATCTGCAATCCTAATTCTAAATTTATGTGAAACTCTTCCCATACACTGAAATTGAACAACTTTCACATATAAATGACATGTACAACCCTTTTCCGAGTTTTATGCCTAGGGTAAACTAAGGCATATAAGAAGTTATACTAAATGATACAAAACTGGTAATGCTATCTGCAATCCTAATTCTAAACTAATGTGAAACTCTTCCCATACACTGAAATTGAACAACTTTCCCATTTATATGACATGTAAAACACTTTTCTGAGCTTTTGTGCCTAGGGTATAGTAACGCATATAAGTAGTTAAACTAAATGATATAGAAGTGCTAACGTTATCTGCAATCCTAATCCTAAACTTATGTGAAACTCTTCCCATACACTGAAATTGAACAACTTTCACACATATATGACATGTAAAAACTTTTCCGAGATTTTGTGCCTAGGGTAAACTAACCTATATAAGAAGTTATACTAAATGATACCAAACTGGTAATGCTATCTGCAATCCTAATTCTAAACTTATGTGAAACTCTTGCCATACACTGAAATTGAACAATATTCATATATAAATGACATGTAAAACAGTTTTCCGAGCTTTTGTGCCTAGGGTAAACTAACGCATATAAGTAGTTAAACTAAATGATATAGAAGTGCTAGTGCTATCTAAAATCCTAATTCTAAATTTATGTGAAACTCTTCCCATACACTGAAATTGAACAACTTTCACATATAAATGACATGTACAACCCTTTTCCGAGTTTTTATGCCTAGGGTAAACTAACGCATCTAAGAAGTTAAACTAAATGATATAGAACTGGTAATGCTATCTGCAACCCAAATTCTAAACTCATGTGAAACTCTTCCCGTACACTGAAATTGAACAACTTTCACATTTATATGACATGTAAAACACTTTTCCGAGCTTTTGTGCCTAGGGTAAACTAACGCATCTAAGAAGTAAAACTAAATGCTATAGAAATGCTAACACTTTCTGCAGTCCTTATCCTAAACTTATGTGAAATTCTTCCCATACACTGAAATTTGAATAACTTCCACATGTATATGACATGTTAAACACTTTTCCGAGTATTTATGCCTAGGGTAATCTAACGCATCTAAGAAGTTAAACCAAATGATAAAGAACTGGTAACACTATCTGCAACCCTAATTCTAAACTTATGTGAAACTCTTCCCATACACTGAAATTGAACAACTTTCACATATATATGACATGTAGAACACTTTTCCAATTTTTTATGCCTAGGGTAAACTAAGGCATATAAGAAGTTGTACTTAATGATACCAAACTGGTAATGCTATCTGCAGTCCTAATTCTAAACTTATGTGAAACTCTTGCCATACACTGAAATTGAACAACTTGCACATATATATGACATATAAAACACTTTTCCGAGCTTTTGTGCCTAGGGTAAACTAACGCAAATAAGTAGTTAATCTAAATGATATAGAAGTGCTAACGCTATCTGCAACCCAAATTCTAAACTTATGTGAAACTCTTGCCATACACTGAAATTGAACAACTTTCACATATAAATGACATGTAGAACACTTTTCCGAGTTTTTATGCCTAGGGTAAACTAAGGCATATAAGAAGTTATACTAAATGGTACAAAACTGGTAATGCTATCTGCAATCCTAATTCTAAATTATGTGAAATTCTTGCCATACACTGAAATTGAACAACATTCACATATACATGACATGTAAAACACTTTTCCAAGCTTTTGTGCCTAGGGTAAAGGAACAAATATAAGAAGTAAAACTAAATGATATAGACGTGCTAACGCTATCTGCAATCCTAATTCTAAACTTATTTGAAACTCTTGAAATATACTGAAATTGAACATCTTTGACATATATATGACATGTAAAACAGTTTTCCGAGCTTTTGTGCCTAGGGTAAACTAACGCATATAAGAAGTTAAACTAAATGATTTAGAAGTGCTAATGCTATCTTAAATCCTAATTCTAAACTTATGTGATATTCTTCCCATACACTGAAATTTGAATAACTTCCACATGTATATGACATGTAAAACACTTTTCCGGGTATTTATGCCTAGGGTAATCTAACGCATCTAAGAAGTTAAACTAAATGATAAAGAACTGGTAACACTATCTGCAACCCTAATTCTAAACTTATGTGAAACTCTTGCCATACGCTGAAATTGAACAACATTCACATATATATGACATGTAAAACACTTTTCTGCGCTTTTGTGCCTAGGATAAACTAACGCATATAAGAAGATAAACTAAATGATATAGAAGTACTAACGCTCTCTGCAGTCCAAATTCTAAAGTTATTTGAAACTCTTGCATTATACTGAAATTGAACAACTATCACATATATATGACATGTACAACCCTTTTCCTAATTTTTATGCCTAGTGTAAAGTAAGGCATATAAGAAGTTATACTAAATGATACAAAACTGGTAATGCTATCTGCAATCCTAATTCTAAACTTGTGTGAAACTCTTCCCATAAACAGAAATTGAACAACTTTCACATATATATATGACATGTAAAACAGTTTTCCGAGCTTTTGTGCCTAGGGTAAACTAATGCATATAAGTAGTTAAACTAAATGATATAGAAGAGCTAACGCTATCTGAAATCCTAATTCTAAATTTATGTGAAACTCTTCCCATATACTGAAATTGAACAACTTTCACATATAAATGACATGTACAACCCTTTTCCGAGTTTTATGCCTAGGGTAAACTAAGGCATATAAGAAGTTATAATAAATGATATAGAAGTGCTAACGCTATTTGAAATCCTAATTCTAAACTATGTGAAAATCTTCCCATACACTGAAATTGAACAACTTTCACATATATATGGCATGTAAAACACTTTTTCGAGTTTTTATGCCTAGGGTAAACTAACGCATCTAAGACGTTAAACTAAATGATAAAGAACTGGTAACACTATCTGCAACCCTAATTTTAAACTTATGTGAAACTCTTGCAGTACACTGAAATTGAAAAACTTTCACATATATATGATATGTAAAACACTTTTCCGAGCTTTTGTGCCTAGGGTAAACTAACGCATATAGGAAGGAAACTAAATGATATAGAACTGGTAATGCAATCTGCAATCCTTATGCTCAACTTATGTGTAACTCGTGCCATACACTGAAATTGAACAACTTTCAAATATATATGACATGTAAAACACTTTTCCAATTTTTTATACCTAGGGTAAACTAAGGAATATAAGAAGTTATACTAAATGATACAAAACTGGTAATGCTATCAGCAATCCTAATTCTAAAATTATGTAAAATTCTTGCCATACACTGAAATTGAACAACATTCACATATATATGACATGTAAAACACTTTTCCGTGCTTTTGTGCCTAGGGTAAAAGAACGCATATAAGAAGTTAAACTAAATGATATAGAAGTGCTAACGCTATCTGCAATCCTAATTCAAAACTTATTTGAAACTCTTGCATTATACTGAAATTGAATATCTTTGACATATATATGACATATAGAACCCTTTTCCGAGTTTTTATGCCTAGGGTAAACTAAAGCATATAAGAAGTTATACTAAATGATACAAAACTGGTAATGCTATCTGCAATCCTAATTCTAAACTAATGTGAAACTCTTCCCATACACTGAAATTGAACAACTTTCCCATTTATATGACATGTAAAACACTTTTCCGAGTTTTTGTGCCTAGGGTAAACTAACGCATATAGGAAGTTAAAACTAAATGATATAGATGTGCTAATGCAATCTGCAATCCTAATTCTCAACTTATGTGAAACTCTTGCCATACACTGAAATTGAAAAACTTTCACATATATATGGCATGTAAAACACTTTTCCGAGCTTTTGTGCCTAGGGTAAACTAACGCATATAGGAAGGAAACTAAATGATATAGAACTGGTAATGCAATCTGCAATCCTTATGCTCAACTTATGTGTAACTCGTGCCATACACTGAAATTGAACAACTTTCAAATATATATGACATGTAAAACACTTTTCCAATTTTTTATACCTAGGGTAAACTAAGGAATATAAGAAGTTATACTAAATGATACAAAACTGGTAATGCTATCAGCAATCCTAATTCTAAAATTATGTAAAATTCTTGCCATACACTGAAATTGAACAACATTCACATATATATGACATGTAAACACTTTTCCGTGCTTTTGTGCCTAGGGTAAAAGAACGCATATAAGAAGTTAAACTAAATGATATAGAAGTGCTAACGCTATCTGCAATCCTAATTCAAAACTTATTTGAAACTCTTGCATTATACTGAAATTGAATATCTTTGACATATATATGACATATAGAACCCTTTTCCTAGTTTTTATGCCTAGGGTAAACTAAAGCATATAAGAAGTTATACTAAATGATACAAAACTGGTAATGCTATCTGCAATCCTAATTCTAAACTAATGTGAAACTCTTCCCATACACTGAAATTGAACAACTTTCCCATTTATATGACATGTAAAACACTTTTCCGAGTTTTTGTGCCTAGGGTAAACTAACGCATATAGGAAGTTAAACTAAATGATATAGATGTGCTAATGCAATCTGCAATCCTAATTCTCAACTACTGTGAAAATATTGCCATACACTGAAATTGAACAACTTACACATATATATGACATGTAGAACACTTTTCCGGGTTTTTATACCTAGGGTAAACTAAGGCATATAAGAAGTTATACTAAATGATACCAAACTGGTAATGCTATCTGCAATCCTAATTCTAAACTTATGTGAAACTCTTGCAATACACTGAAATTGAACAACTTTCACACATATATGACATGTAAAACACTTTTCTGAGCTTTTGTGCCTAGGGTATAGTAACGCATATAAGTAGTTAAACTAAATGATATAGAAGTGCTAACGTTATCTGCAATCCTAATCCTAAACTTATGTGAAACTCTTCCCATACACTGAAATTGAACAACTTTCACACATATATGACATGTAAAAACTTTTCCGAGATTTTGTGCCTAGGGTAAACTAACCTATATAAGAAGTTATACTAAATGATACCAAACTGGTAATGCTATCTGCAATCCTAATTCTAAACTTATGTGAAACTCTTGCCATACACTGAAATTGAACAATATTCATATATAAATGACATGTAAAACAGTTTTCCGAGCTTTTGTGCCTAGGGTAAACTAACGCATATAAGTAGTTAAACTAAATGATATAGAAGTGCTAGTGCTATCTAAAATCCTAATTCTAAATTTATGTGAAACTCTTCCCATACACTGAAATTGAACAACTTTCACATATAAATGACATGTACAACCCTTTTCCGAGTTTTTATGCCTAGGGTAAACTAACGCATCTAAGAAGTTAAACTAAATGATATAGAACTGGTAATGCTATCTGCAACCCAAATTCTAAACTCATGTGAAACTCTTCCCGTACACTGAAATTGAACAACTTTCACATTTATATGACATGTAAAACACTTTGCCGAGCTTTTGTGCCTAGGGTAAACTAACGCATATAAGGAATTGAACTAAATGTTATAGAAGTGCTAATGCTTTCTGCAATCCTAATCCTAAACTTATTTGAAATTCTTCCCATACACTGAAAATGAATAATTTCCACATGTATATGACATGTTAAACACTTTTCCGAGTATTTATGCCTAGGGTAATCTAACGCATCTAAGAAGTTAAACTAAATGATAAAGAACTGGTAACTCTATCTGCAACCCTAATTCTAAACTTATGTGAACCTCTTCCCATACACTGAAATTGAACAACTTTCTCATATATATGACATGTAGAACACTTTTCCAATTTTTTATGCATAGGGTAAACTAAGGCATATAAGAAGTTATACTAAATGATACCAAACTGGTAATGCTATCTGCAATCCTAATTCTAAACTTATGTGAAACTTTTGCCATACACTGAAATTGTACAACTTTCACATATATATGACATGTAAAACACTTTTCCGAGCTTTTGTGCCTAGGGTAAACTAAAGCATATAAGTAGTTAATCTAAATGATATAGAAGTGCTAACGCTATCTGCAACCCAAATTCTAAACTTATGTGAAACTCTTGCCATACACTGAAATTGAACAACTTTCACATATAAATGACATGTAGAACACTTTTCTGAGTTTTTATGCCTAGGGTACACTAAGGCATATAGGAAGTTATACTAAATGATATAGAAGTTCTAACGCCATTTGAAATCCTAATTCTAAACTTATGTGAAACTCTTGCAATATACTGAAATTGAACAACTATCACATATATATGACATGTACAACCCTTTTCCGAGTTTTTATGCCTAGGGTAAACTAACGCATCTAAGAAGTTAAACTAAATCATATAGAAGTGGTAACGCTATCTGCAACCCTTATTCTAAACGTAGTTGAAACTCTTCCCATACACTGAAATTGAACAACTTTTACATATATATGACATGTAGAACACTTTTCCGAGTTTTTATGCCTAGGGTAAACTAAGGCATATAAGAAGTTATACTAAATGATACAATACTGGTAATGCTATCTGCAATCCTAATTCTAAATTATGTGAAATTCTTGCCATACACTGAAATTGAACAACATTCACATATACATGACATGTAAAACACTTTTCCAAGCTTTTGTGCCTAGGGTAAAGGAACAAATATAAGAAGTTAAACTAAATGATATAGACGTGCTAACGCTATCTGCAATCCTAATTCTAAACTATTTGAAACTCTTGAAATATACTGAAATTGAACATCTTTGACATATATATGACATGTAGAATACTTTTCCGAGTTTTTATGCCTAGGGAAAACTAATGCATCTAAGAAGTAAACTAAATGATATAGAACTGGTAACGCTATCTGCAATCCTAATTCTAAACTTATGTGAAACTCTTCCCATACACTGAAATTGAACAACTTTCCCATTTATATGACATGTAAAACACTTTTCCAAGCTTTTGTGCCTAGGGTAAAGGAACAAATATAAGAAGTTAAACTAAATGATATAGACGTGCTAACGCTATCTGCAATCCTAATTCTAAACTTATTTGAAACTCTTGAAATATACTGAAATTGAACAACTTTCACATATATATGACATGTAGAACACTTTTCCGAGTTTTTATGCCTAGGGTAAACTAAGGCATATAAGAAGTTATACTAAATGATATCAAAGTGCTAACGCTATTTGAAATCCTAATTCTAAACTTATGTGAAACTCTCGCAGTATACTAAAATTGAACAACTATCATATATATATGACATGTACAAAACTTTTCCGAATTTTTATGCCTAGGGTAAACTAACGCATCTAAGAAGTTAAACTAAATGATATAGAATTGGTAACGCTATCTGCAACCCTAATTCTAAACTTATGTGAAACTCTTCCCATACACTGAAATTGAACAACTTTCACATTTATATGACATGTAAAACACTTTGCCGAGCTTTTGTGCCTAGGGTAAACTAACGCATATAAGGAATTGAACTAAATGTTATAGAAGTGCTAATGCTTTCTGCAATCCTAATCCTAAACTTATTTGAAATTCTTCCCATACACTGAAAATGAATAATTTCCACATGTATATGACATGTTAAACACTTTTCCGAGTATTTATGCCTAGGGTAATCTAACGCATCTAAGAAGTTAAACTAAATGATAAAGAACTGGTAACTCTATCTGCAACCCTAATTCTAAACTTATGTGAACCTCTTCCCATACACTGAAATTGAACAACTTTCTCATATATATGACATGTAGAACACTTTTCCAATTTTTTATGCATAGGGTAAACTAAGGCATATAAGAGGTTATACTAAATGATACCAAACTGGTAATGCTATCTGCAATCCTAATTCTAAACTTATGTGAAACTTTTGCCATACACTGAAATTGTACAACTTTCACATATATATGACATGTAAAACACTTTTCCGAGTTTTTGTGCCTAGGGTAAACTAAAGCATATAAGTAGTTAATCTAAATGATATAGAAGTGCTAACGCTATCTGCAACCCAAATTCTAAACTTATGTGAAACTCTTGCCATACACTGAAATTGAACAACTTTCACATATAAATGACATGTAGAACACTTTTCTGAGTTTTTATGCCTAGGGTAAACTAAGGCATATAAGAAGTTATACTAAATGATATAGAAGTGCTAATGCCATTTGAAATCCTAATTCTAAACTTATGTGAAATTCTTGCAATATACTGAAATTGAAAAACTATCACATATATATGACAAGTACAACCCTTTTCCGAGTTTTTATGCCTAGGGTAAACTAACGCATCTAAGAAGTTAAACTAAATCATTTAGAAGTGTTAACGCTTTCTGCAACCCTTATTCTAAACGTAGTTGAAACTCTTCCCATACACTGAAATTGAACAACTTTCACATATATATGACATGTAGAACACTTTTATGAGTTTTTATGCCTAGAATAAACTAAGGCATATAAGAAGTTATACTAAATGATACAAAACTGGTAATGCTATCAGCAATCCTAATTCTAAACTTATGTAAAATTCTTGCCATACACTGAAATTGAACAACATTCACATATATATGACATGTAAAACACTTTTCCGTGCTTTTGTGCCTAGGGTAAAAGAACGCATATAAGAAGTTAAACTAAATGATATAGAAGTGCTAACGCTATCTGCAATCCTAATTCAAAACTTATTTGAAACTCTTGCATTATACTGAAATTGAACATCTATGACATATATATGACATATAGAACCCTTTTCCGAGTTTTTATGCCTAGGGTAAACTAAGGCATATAAGAAGTTATACTAAATGATACAAAACTGGTAATACTATCTGCAATCCTAATTCAAAATTTATGTGAAAATCTTCTCATACACTGAAATTGAACAACTTTCACACATATATGACATGTAAAACACTTTTCCGAGCTTTTGTGCCTAGAGTAAACTAATGCATATAAGTAGTTAAACTAAATGATATAGAAGAGCTAACGCTATCTGAAATTCTAATTCTAAACTTATGTGAAACTCTTGCAATATACTGAAATTGAACAACTATCACATATATATGACATGTACAACCCTTTTCCGAATTTTTATGCCTAGGGTAAACTAACGCATCTAAGAAGTTAAACTAAATGATAAAGAACTGGTAACACTATCTGCAACCCTAATTCTAAACTTATGTGAAACTCTTCCCATACACTGAAATTGAACAACTTTCACATATATATGACATGTAGAACACTTTTCCAATTTATTATGCCTACGGTAAACTAAGGCATATAAGAAGTTATACTAAATGATACAAAACTGGTAATGCTATCTGCAATCCTAATTCTAAACTTATGTGAAACTCTTGCAGTACCCTGAATTTGAACAACTTTCAAATTTATATGACATGTAAAACAATTTTTCCGAGCTTTTGTGCCTAGGGTAAACTAACGCATATAAGTAGTTAAAAAAATGATATAGAAGAGCTAACGCTATCTGCAATCCTAATCCTAAACTTATGTGAAACTCTTCCCATACACTGAAATTGAACAACTATATTACAATAAAACACTTTTCTGAGTTTTTGTGTCTAGGGTAAACTAACCCATATAAGAAGTTAAACTAAATGATATAAAAGTGCTAACGCTATCTGCAATCCTAATTCAAAATTTAGGTGAAATTCTTGCCATACACTGAAATTGAACAACATTCACATATAAATGACATGTAAAACACTTTTCCGAGCTTTTGTGCCTAGTGTAAACTAACGCATATAAGTAGTTAAACTAAATGATATAGAAGTGCTAGTGCTATCTGCAATCCTAATTCTAAATTTATGTGCAACTCTTCCCATACACTGAAATTGAACAACTTTCACATATAAATGACATGTAGAACACTTTTCCGAGTTTTTATGCCTAGGGTAAACTAAGACATATAAGAAGTTATACTAAATGATATAGAAGTGCTAACGCTATTTGAAATCCTAATTGTAAACTTATGTGAAACTCTTGCAATATACTGAAACTGAACAACTATCACATATATATGACATGTACAACCATTTTCCGAGTTTTTATGCCTAGGGTATACTAACGCATCTAAGATGTTAAACTAAATGATAAAGAACTGGTAACGCTATCTGCAACCCTTATTCTAAACTTAGTTGAAACTCTTCCCATACACTGAAATTGAACAACTTGCACACATATATGACATGTAAAACACTTTTCCGAGCTTTTGTGCCTAGGGTAAACTAACACATATAAGTAGTTAAACTCAATGATATAGAAGTGCTAATGCTATCTGCAATCCTAATTCCAAATTTATGTGAAACTCTTCCCATACATTGAAATTGAACAACTTTCACATATATATGATATGTAAAACACTTTTCCGAGTTTTTATGCCTAGGGTAAACTAACGCATATAACTAGTTAAACTAAATGTTATAAAAGTGCTAACGCTATCTGAAATCCTAATTCTTTACTTATGTAAAACTCTTCCCATACACTCTAATTGAACAACTTTCACATATATATGACATGTACAACACTTTTCCGATTTTTTATGCCTACGGTAAACTAACACATATAAGAAGTTATACTACATGATACAAAACTGGTAACGCTATCTGCAATCCTAATTCTAAACTTATGTGAAACTCTTGCAATACACTGAAATTGAACAACTTTCACATATATATGACATTTAAAACAGTTTTCTGAGCTTTTGTGTCTAGGTTAAACTAACGCATATAAGAAGGTAAACTAAATGATATAGAAGTGCTAACGCTATCTGCAATCCTAATTCTAAACTTATGTGAAACTCTTGCAATACACTGAATTTGAACAACATCCAATTGTATATGACATGTAAAACACTTTTCCGAGCTTTTGTGCCTGGGGTAAACTAACGCATATAAGAAGTTAAAATAAAGGATATAGAAGTGCTAACGCTATCTGCAATCCTAATTCTAAACTTATGTGAAACACTTCCAATACACTGAAATTGAACAACTTTCACACATATAAAACATGTAAAACACTTTTCCGAGCTTTTGTGCCTACGGTAAACTAACGCATATAAGAAGTTAAACAAAATGATATAGAAGTGCTAAAGCTATCTGCAATCCTAATTCTAAACTTATGTGAAACTCTTTCCATACACTGAAATTGAAAAACTTTCATATATATATGACATGTAGAACACTTTTCCGAATTTTTATGCCTAGGGTAAACTAACGCATATAAGAATTTACACTAAATGATACAAAACTGGTAACGCTATCTGCAATCCTAATTCTAAACTTATGTGAAACTCTTGCAATACACTGAAATGGAACAACTTTCACATATATATGACATGTAAAACACTTTTCCGAGCTTTTGTGCCTAGGGTAAACTAACGCATATAGGAAGTTAAACTAAATGATATAGAACAGGTAATGCAATCTGCAATCCTAATTCTCAACTTATGTGAAACTCTTGCCATACACTGAAATTGAAAAACTTTCACATATATATGGCATGTAAAACACTTTTCCGAGCTTTTGTGCCTAGGGTAAACTAACGCATATACGTAGTTAAACAAAATGATATAGACGTGCTAACGCTACCTGAAATCCAAATTCTAAACTTATGTGAAACTCTTCCCATACACTGAAATTGAACAACTTTCACATATATAGGACATTTAAAACACTTTTCTGAGCTTTTGTTCCTAGGGTATACTAACGCATATAAGTAGTTAAACTAAATGATATAGAAGTGCTAACGCTATATGCAATCCTAATTCTAAACACATGTGAAACTCTTCCCATACACTGAAATTGAACAACTTTCACACATATAAAACATGTAAAACACTTTTTCGAGCTTTTGTGCCTAGGGTAAACTAACGCAAATAAGTAGTTAAACTAAAAGATATAGAAGTGCTAACGCTATCTGAAATCCTAATTCTAAACTTATGTAAAACTCTTGCAATATACTGAAATTGAACAACGATCACATATATATGACATGTACAACCCTTTTCCGAGTTTTTATGCCTAGGTTAAACTAACGCATATAAGAACTTAAAATAAATGATATAGAACTGGTAACGCTATCTGAAACCCTAATTCTAAACTTATTTGAAAGTCTTCCAATACAATGAAATTGAACAACTTTCACACATATATGACATGTAAAATACTTTTCCGAGCTTTTGTGCCTGGGGTAAACTAACGCATATAAGAAGTTAAACTAAATGATATAGAAGTCCTAACGCTATATGCAATTCTAATTATAAACTTATTTGATACTCTTGCATTACACTGAAATTGAACAACTTTCAAATATATATGACATGTAGAACACTTTCCGAGTTTTTATAACTAGGGTAAACTAAGTGATATAAGAAGTTATACTAAATGATAAAAAACTGGTAAGGCTATCTGCAATCCTAATTCTAAACTTATGTGAAATTCTTGCAGTACACTGTAATAGAACAACTTTCACATATATATGACATGTAAAACACCTTTCCGAGCTTTTGTGCCTAGGGTAAACTAACACATATAAGTAGTTAAACTAAATGATATAGAAGTGCTAACGCTATCTGCAATTCTAATTCTAAACTTATGTGAAACTCTTCCCATACACTGAAATTGAACAACTTTCACACATATATGACATGTAAAACAGTTTTCCGAGCTTTTGTGCCTAGGGTAAACTAACGAATATAAGAATTTAAACTAAATAATATAGAAATGCTAATGCTATCTGCAATCCTAATTCTAAACTTATGTGAAATTCTTGCAGTACACTGTAATTGAACAACTTTCACCTATATATGACATGTAAAACACTTTTCCGAGCTTTTGTGCCTAGGGTAAACTAACGCATATAAGTAGTTAAACTAAATTATATAGAACTGGTAACGCTATCTGCAACCCTAATTCTAAACTTATGTGAAACTCTTGCCATACACTGAAATTGAACAACTTTCACATATATTATGACCTGTAAAACACTTTTCCGAGTATTTTTGCCTAGGGTAATCTACCGCATCAAAGAAGTTAAACTAAACGATATAGAACTGGTAACGCTATCTGCAATCCAAATTTTTAACTTATTTGAAACCCTTGCAATATACTGAAACTGAACAACTATCACATATATATGACATGTACAACCCTTTTCCAAGTTTTTATGCCTAGGGTAAACTAACGCATCTAAGAAGTTAAACTAAAAGATATAGAACTGGTAACGCTATCTGCAACCCTAATTCTCAACTTCTGTGAAACTCTTCACATGCACTGAAATTGAACAACTTTCACATATATATTACATGTAAAACAGTTTTCCGAGCTTTTGTGCCTAGGGTAAACTAACAAATCTAAGAAGTTAAACTAATTGATATAGAAGTGCGAATGTTATCTGCAATCCTAATTCTAAACTTATGTGAAACTCTTCCCATACACTCAAATTGAACAACTTTCACACATATATTACATGTAAAACAGTTTTCCGAGCTTTTGTGCCTAGGGTAAACTAACGCATATAAGAAGTTAAACTAAATGATCTAGAAATGCTAACGTTATCTGCAATCCTAATTCTAAACTTATGTGAACCTCTTGCCATACACTGAAATTGAACAACTTTCACATATAAATGACCTGTATAACACTTTTCCGAGTTTTTATGCCTAGGGTAAACTAAGGCATATAAGAAGTTATACTAAATGATATAGAAGTTCTAACGCTATTTGAAATCCTAATTCTAAAATTATGTGAAACTCTTGCAATATACTGAAATTGAACAACTATTACATATATATGACATGTACAACCCTTTTCCGAGTTTTTATGCCTAGTGTAAACTAACGCATATAAGAAGTTAAACTAAATGATATAGAACTGGTAATGCTATCGGCAATCCTAATTCTCAACATCTGTGAAACTCTTTCCATACACTGAAATTGAACAACATTCACATATATATGACATGTAAAACACTTTTCCGAATTTTTGTGCCTAGTGTAAACTAACGCATATAAGTAGTTAAACTAAATGATATAGAAGTGCTAGTGCTATCTGCAATCCTAATTCTAAATTTATGTGCAACTCTTCCCATACACTGAAATTGAACAACTTTCACATATAAATGACCTGTATAACACTTTTCCGAGTTTTTATGCCTAGGGTAAACTAAGGCATATAAGAAGTTATACTAAATGATATAGAAGTTCTAACGCTATTTGAAATCCTAATCCTAAAGTTTTGTGATACTCTTCCCAGACACTGAATTTGAATAATTTTCACATGTATATGTCATGTAAAACACTTTTCCGAGTATTTATGCCTAGTGTAATCTAACGCATCTAAAAAGTTAAACTAAATGATATAGAACTGGTAACACTATCTGCAACCCTTATTCTAAACTTATGTGAAACTCTTCCCATACACTGAAATTGAACAACTTTCACATATATATGATATGTAAAACACTTTTCCGAGCTTTTGTGCCTAGGGTAAACTAACGCATATAAGAAGTTAAACAAACGCTATCTGCAACCCTAATTCTAAACTTATGTGAAACTCTTACCATACACTGAAATTGAACAACTTTCACATATATATGACATGTAAAACACTTTTCCTGAGCTTTTTTGCCTAGGGTAAACTAACGAACATAAGAAGTTAAACTAAATGATATAGAACTGGTAACGCTATCTGCAATCCAAAATATTAACTTATTTGAAACCCTTGTAATATACTGAAATTGAAAAACTATCACATATATATGACATGTACAACCCTTTTTTGAGTTTTTATGCCTAGGGTAAATTAAAACATCTAAGAAGTTAAAATAAATGCTATAGAACTGGTTACACAATCAGCATCCCTAATTCTAAACTTATGTGAACCTCTTCCCATACACTAAAATTGAACAACTTTCACACATATATGACATGTAAAACACTTTTCCAAACTTTTATGCCTATTGTAAACTAACGCATATAAGAAGTTAAAATAAATGATATAGAAGTGCTAACGCTATCTGCAATCCTAATTCTAAACTTATGTGAAACTCTTCCCATACACTGAAATTGTACAACCTTCACATATACATGACATGTAAAACACTTTTCTGAGCCTTTATGCCTTGAATAAACTAACGCATATAAGGAATTGAACTAAATGTTATAGAAGTGCTAAATCTATCTGCAATCCTAATTCTAAACTTATGTGAAACTCTTACCATGCACTGAAATTGAACAACTTTCACATATATATGACATGTAAAACACTTTTCCAAGTATTTATGCCTAGGGTATTCTAACGCATTGAGGAAGATAAACTAAACGATATAGAACTGGTAACGGTATCTGCAATCCAAAATTTTAACTTATTTGAAACCCTTGCAATATACTGAAATTGAATAACTATCACATATATATGACATGTAAAACACTTTTCCGAGCTTTGTGCCTAGGGTAAAAGAAGGCATATAAGAAGTTAAAGTAAATGATGTAGAAGTGCTAACGGTATCTGCAATCCTAATTCTAAATTTATGTGAAACTCTTCCCATACACTGAAATGGAAAAATTTCACATAGATATGACATGTAAAACACTTTTTCAAGCTTTTGTGCATAGGGTAAACTAAAGCATATAAGGAATTGAATAAATGTTACAGAAGTGCTAACGCTATCTGCAATCCTAATCCTAAACTTATGTGAAACTATTCCCATACACTGAATTTGAATAACGTCCAAATGTATATGACATGTAAAACACTTTTCCGAGTATTTATGCCTAGGGTAATCTAACGCATTGAAGAAGTTAAACTAAACGATATAGAACTGGTAATGCTATCTGCAATCCAAAATTTTAACTTATTTGAAAACCTTGCAATATACTGAAATTGAAAAACTATCACATATATATGACATGTACAACCCTTTTTTGAGTTTTTATGCCTAGGGTAAATTAAAACATCTAAGAAGTTAAAATAAATGCTATAGAACTGGTTACACAATCAGCATCCCTAATTCTAAACTTATGTGAACCTCTTCCCATACACTAAAATTGAACAACTTTCACACATATATGACATGTAAAACACTTTTCCAAACTTTTATGCCTATTGTAAACTAACGCATATAAGAAGTTAAAATAAATGATATAGAAGTGCTAACGCTATCTGCAATCCTAATTCTAAATTTATGTGAAACTCTTCCCATACACTGAAATTGTACAACCTTCACATATACATGACATGTAAAACACTTTTCTGAGCCTTTATGCCTTGAATAAACTAACGCATATAAGGAATTGAACTAAATGTTATAGAAGTGCTAAATCTATCTGCAATCCTAATTCTAAACTTATGTGAGACTCTTACCATGCACTGAAATTGAACAACTTTCACATATATATGACAAGTAAAACACTTTTCCTGAGCTTTTTTGCCTAGGGTAAACTAACGAATATAAGAAGTTAAACTAAATGATATAGAACTGGTAACGCTATCTGCAATCCAAAATATTAACTTATTTGAAACCCTGGCAATATACTGAAATTGAACAACATTCACATATATATGACATGTACAACCCTTTTCCGAGTTTATATGCCTAGGGTAAACTAACGCATCTAAGAAGTTAAACTAAAAGATATAGAACTGGTAACGCTATCTGAACCCTAATTCTAAACTTATGTGAAACTCTTCCCATACACTGAAATTGAACAACTTTCACACATATATGACATGTAAAACACTTTTCCGAGCTTTGTGCCTAGGGTAAATTAACGCATATAAGAAGTTAAACTAAATGATATAGAAGTGCTAATGCTATCTGCAATCCTAATTCTAAATTTATGTGAAACTCTTCCCATACACTGAAATTGAACAACTTTCACATATATATAACATGTAAAACACTTTTCCGAGCTTTTGTGCCTAGGGTAAACTAACACATATAAGTAGTTAAACTCAATGATATAGAAGTGCTAATGCTATCTGCAATCCTAATTCCAAATTTATGTGAAACTCTTCCCATACATTGAAATTGAACAACTTTCACATATATATGATATGTAAAACACTTTTCCGAGTTTTTATGCCTAGGGTAAACTAACGCATATAACTAGTTAAACTAAATAAACTAGTTAGCACTAAAAGTGCTAACGCTATCTGAAATCCTAATTCTTTACTTATGTAAAACTCTTCCCATACACTCTAATTGAACAACTTTCACATATATATGACATGTACAACACTTTTCCGATTTTTTATGCCTACGGTAAACTAACACATATAAGAAGTTATACTACATGATACAAAACTGGTAACGCTATCTGCAATCCTAATTCTAAACTTATGTGAAACTCTTGCAATACACTGAAATTGAACAACTTTCACATATATATGACATTTAAAACAGTTTTCTGAGCTTTTGTGTCTAGGTTAAACTAACGCATATAAGAAGGTAAACTAAATGATATAGAAGTGCTAACGCTATCTGCAATCCTAATTCTAAACTTATGTGAAACTCTTGCAATACACTGAATTTGAACAACATCCAATTGTATATGACATGTAAAACACTTTTCCGAGCTTTTGTGCCTGGGGTAAACTAACGCATATAAGAAGTTAAAATAAAGGATATAGAAGTGCTAACGCTATCTGCAATCCTAATTCTAAACTTATGTGAAACACTTCCAATACACTGAAATTGAACAACTTTCACACATATAAAACATGTAAAACACTTTTCCGAGCTTTTGTGCCTACGGTAAACTAACGCATATAAGAAGTTAAACAAAATGATATAGAAGTGCTAAAGCTATCTGCAATCCTAATTCTAAACTTATGTGAAACTCTTTCCATACACTGAAATTGAAAAACTTTCATATATATATGACATGTAGAACACTTTTCCGAATTTTTATGCCTAGGGTAAACTAACGCATATAAGAATTTACACTAAATGATACAAAACTGGTAACGCTATCTGCAATCCTAATTCTAAACTTATGTGAAACTCTTGCAATACACTGAAATGGAACAACTTTCACATATATATGACATGTAAAACACTTTTCCGAGCTTTTGTGCCTAGGGTAAACTAACGCATATAGGAAGTTAAACTAAATGATATAGAACAGGTAATGCAATCTGCAATCCTAATTCTCAACTTATGTGAAACTCTTGCCATACACTGAAATTGAAAAACTTTCACATATATATGGCATGTAAAACACTTTTCCGAGCTTTTGTGCCTAGGGTAAACTAACGCATATACGTAGTTAAACAAAATGATATAGACGTGCTAACGCTACCTGAAATCCAAATTCTAAACTTATGTGAAACTCTTCCCATACACTGAAATTGAACAACTTTCACATATATAGGACATTTAAAACACTTTTCTGAGCTTTTGTTCCTAGGGTATACTAACGCATATAAGTAGTTAAACTAAATGATATAGAAGTGCTAACGCTATATGCAATCCTAATTCTAAACACATGTGAAACTCTTCCCATACACTGAAATTGAACAACTTTCACACATATAAAACATGTAAAACACTTTTTCGAGCTTTTGTGCCTAGGGTAAACTAACGCAAATAAGTAGTTAAACTAAAAGATATAGAAGTGCTAACGCTATCTGAAATCCTAATTCTAAACTTATGTAAAACTCTTGCAATATACTGAAATTGAACAACGATCACATATATATGACATGTACAACCCTTTTCCGAGTTTTTATGCCTAGGTTAAACTAACGCATATAAGAACTTAAAATAAATGATATAGAACTGGTAACGCTATCTGAAACCCTAATTCTAAACTTATTTGAAAGTCTTCCAATACAATGAAATTGAACAACTTTCACACATATATGACATGTAAAATACTTTTCCGAGCTTTTGTGCCTGGGGTAAACTAACGCATATAAGAAGTTAAACTAAATGATATAGAAGTCCTAACGCTATATGCAATTCTAATTATAAACTTATTTGATACTCTTGCATTACACTGAAATTGAACAACTTTCAAATATATATGACATGTAGAACACTTTCCGAGTTTTTATAACTAGGGTAAACTAAGTGATATAAGAAGTTATACTAAATGATAAAAAACTGGTAAGGCTATCTGCAATCCTAATTCTAAACTTATGTGAAATTCTTGCAGTACACTGTAATAGAACAACTTTCACATATATATGACATGTAAAACACCTTTCCGAGCTTTTGTGCCTAGGGTAAACTAACACATATAAGTAGTTAAACTAAATGATATAGAAGTGCTAACGCTATCTGCAATTCTAATTCTAAACTTATGTGAAACTCTTCCCATACACTGAAATTGAACAACTTTCACACATATATGACATGTAAAACAGTTTTCCGAGCTTTTGTGCCTAGGGTAAACTAACGAATATAAGAATTTAAACTAAATAATATAGAAATGCTAATGCTATCTGCAATCCTAATTCTAAACTTATGTGAAATTCTTGCAGTACACTGTAATTGAACAACTTTCACCTATATATGACATGTAAAACACTTTTCCGAGCTTTTGTGCCTAGGGTAAACTAACGCATATAAGTAGTTAAACTAAATTATATAGAACTGGTAACGCTATCTGCAACCCTAATTCTAAACTTATGTGAAACTCTTGCCATACACTGAAATTGAACAACTTTCACATATATTATGACCTGTAAAACACTTTTCCGAGTATTTTTGCCTAGGGTAATCTACCGCATCAAAGAAGTTAAACTAAACGATATAGAACTGGTAACGCTATCTGCAATCCAAATTTTTAACTTATTTGAAACCCTTGCAATATACTGAAACTGAACAACTATCACATATATATGACATGTACAACCCTTTTCCAAGTTTTTATGCCTAGGGTAAACTAACGCATCTAAGAAGTTAAACTAAAAGATATAGAACTGGTAACGCTATCTGCAACCCTAATTCTCAACTTCTGTGAAACTCTTCACATGCACTGAAATTGAACAACTTTCACATATATATTACATGTAAAACAGTTTTCCGAGCTTTTGTGCCTAGGGTAAACTAACAAATCTAAGAAGTTAAACTAATTGATATAGAAGTGCGAATGTTATCTGCAATCCTAATTCTAAACTTATGTGAAACTCTTCCCATACACTCAAATTGAACAACTTTCACACATATATTACATGTAAAACAGTTTTCCGAGCTTTTGTGCCTAGGGTAAACTAACGCATATAAGAAGTTAAACTAAATGATCTAGAAATGCTAACGTTATCTGCAATCCTAATTCTAAACTTATGTGAACCTCTTGCCATACACTGAAATTGAACAACTTTCACATATAAATGACCTGTATAACACTTTTCCGAGTTTTTATGCCTAGGGTAAACTAAGGCATATAAGAAGTTATACTAAATGATATAGAAGTTCTAACGCTATTTGAAATCCTAATTCTAAAATTATGTGAAACTCTTGCAATATACTGAAATTGAACAACTATTACATATATATGACATGTACAACCCTTTTCCGAGTTTTTATGCCTAGTGTAAACTAACGCATATAAGAAGTTAAACTAAATGATATAGAACTGGTAATGCTATCGGCAATCCTAATTCTCAACATCTGTGAAACTCTTTCCATACACTGAAATTGAACAACATTCACATATATATGACATGTAAAACACTTTTCCGAATTTTTGTGCCTAGTGTAAACTAACGCATATAAGTAGTTTAAACTAAATGATATAGAAGTGCTAGTGCTATCTGCAATCCTAATTCTAAATTTATGTGCAACTCTTCCCATACACTGAAATTGAACAACTTTCACATATAAATGACCTGTATAACACTTTTCCGAGTTTTTATGCCTAGGGTAAACTAAGGCATATAAGAAGTTATACTAAATGATATAGAAGTTCTAACGCTATTTGAAATCCTAATCCTAAAGTTTTGTGATACTCTTCCCAGACACTGAATTTGAATAATTTTCACATGTATATGTCATGTAAAACACTTTTCCGAGTATTTATGCCTAGTGTAATCTAACGCATCTAAAAAGTTAAACTAAATGATATAGAACTGGTAACACTATCTGCAACCCTTATTCTAAACTTATGTGAAACTCTTCCCATACACTGAAATTGAACAACTTTCACATATATATGATATGTAAAACACTTTTCCGAGCTTTTGTGCCTAGGGTAAACTAACGCATATAAGAAGTTAAACAAACGCTATCTGCAACCCTAATTCTAAACTTATGTGAAACTCTTACCATACACTGAAATTGAACAACTTTCACATATATATGACATGTAAAACACTTTTCCTGAGCTTTTTTGCCTAGGGTAAACTAACGAATATAAGAAGTTAAACTAAATGATATAGAACTGGTAACGCTATCTGCAATCCAAAATATTAACTTATTTGAAACCCTTGTAATATACTGAAATTGAAAAACTATCACATATATATGACATGTACAACCCTTTTTTGAGTTTTTATGCCTAGGGTAAATTAAAACATCTAAGAAGTTAAAATAAATGCTATAGAACTGGTTACACAATCAGCATCCCTAATTCTAAACTTATGTGAACCTCTTCCCATACACTAAAATTGAACAACTTTCACACATATATGACATGTAAAACACTTTTCCAAACTTTTATGCCTATTGTAAACTAACGCATATAAGAAGTTAAAATAAATGATATAGAAGTGCTAACGCTATCTGCAATCCTAATTCTAAACTTATGTGAAACTCTTCCCATACACTGAAATTGTACAACCTTCACATATACATGACATGTAAAACACTTTTCTGAGCCTTTATGCCTTGAATAAACTAACGCATATAAGGAATTGAACTAAATGTTATAGAAGTGCTAAATCTATCTGCAATCCTAATTCTAAACTTATGTGAAACTCTTACCATGCACTGAAATTGAACAACTTTCACATATATATGACATGTAAAACACTTTTCCAAGTATTTATGCCTAGGGTATTCTAACGCATTGAGGAAGATAAACTAAACGATATAGAACTGGTAACGGTATCTGCAATCCAAAATTTTAACTTATTTGAAACCCTTGCAATATACTGAAATTGAATAACTATCACATATATATGACATGTAAAACACTTTTCCGAGCTTTGTGCCTAGGGTAAAAGAAGGCATATAAGAAGTTAAAGTAAATGATGTAGAAGTGCTAACGGTATCTGCAATCCTAATTCTAAATTTATGTGAAACTCTTCCCATACACTGAAATGGAAAAATTTCACATAGATATGACATGTAAAACACTTTTTCGAGCTTTTGTGCATAGGGTAAACTAAAGCATATAAGGAATTGAATAAATGTTACAGAAGTGCTAACGCTATCTGCAATCCTAATCCTAAACTTATGTGAAACTATTCCCATACACTGAATTTGAATAACGTCCAAATGTATATGACATGTAAAACACTTTTCCGAGTATTTATGCCTAGGGTAATCTAACGCATTGAAGAAGTTAAACTAAACGATATAGAACTGGTAATGCTATCTGCAATCCAAAATTTTAACTTATTTGAAAACCTTGCAATATACTGAAATTGAAAAACTATCACATATATATGACATGTACAACCCTTTTTTGAGTTTTTATGCCTAGGGTAAATTAAAACATCTAAGAAGTTAAAATAAATGCTATAGAACTGGTTACACAATCAGCATCCCTAATTCTAAACTTATGTGAACCTCTTCCCATACACTAAAATTGAACAACTTTCACACATATATGACATGTAAAACACTTTTCCAAACTTTTATGCCTATTGTAAACTAACGCATATAAGAAGTTAAAATAAATGATATAGAAGTGCTAACGCTATCTGCAATCCTAATTCTAAATTTATGTGAAACTCTTCCCATACACTGAAATTGTACAACCTTCACATATACATGACATGTAAAACACTTTTCTGAGCCTTTATGCCTTGAATAAACTAACGCATATAAGGAATTGAACTAAATGTTATAGAAGTGCTAAATCTATCTGCAATCCTAATTCTAAACTTATGTGAGACTCTTACCATGCACTGAAATTGAACAACTTTCACATATATATGACAAGTAAAACACTTTTCCTGAGCTTTTTTGCCTAGGGTAAACTAACGAATATAAGAAGTTAAACTAAATGATATAGAACTGGTAACGCTATCTGCAATCCAAAATATTAACTTATTTGAAACCCTGGCAATATACTGAAATTGAACAACGATCACATATATATGACATGTACAACCCTTTTCCGAGTTTTTATGCCTAGGTTAAACTAACGCATATAAGAACTTAAAATAAATGATATAGAACTGGTAACGCTATCTGAAACCCTAATTCTAAACTTATTTGAAAGTCTTCCAATACAATGAAATTGAACAACTTTCACACATATATGACATGTAAAATACTTTTCCGAGCTTTTGTGCCTGGGGTAAACTAACGCATATAAGAAGTTAAACTAAATGATATAGAAGTCCTAACGCTATATGCAATTCTAATTATAAACTTATTTGATACTCTTGCATTACACTGAAATTGAACAACTTTCAAATATATATGACATGTAGAACACTTTCCGAGTTTTTATAACTAGGGTAAACTAAGTGATATAAGAAGTTATACTAAATGATAAAAAACTGGTAAGGCTATCTGCAATCCTAATTCTAAACTTATGTGAAATTCTTGCAGTACACTGTAATAGAACAACTTTCACATATATATGACATGTAAAACACCTTTCCGAGCTTTTGTGCCTAGGGTAAACTAACACATATAAGTAGTTAAACTAAATGATATAGAAGTGCTAACGCTATCTGCAATTCTAATTCTAAACTTATGTGAAACTCTTCCCATACACTGAAATTGAACAACTTTCACACATATATGACATGTAAAACAGTTTTCCGAGCTTTTGTGCCTAGGGTAAACTAACGAATATAAGAATTTAAACTAAATAATATAGAAATGCTAATGCTATCTGCAATCCTAATTCTAAACTTATGTGAAATTCTTGCAGTACACTGTAATTGAACAACTTTCACCTATATATGACATGTAAAACACTTTTCCGAGCTTTTGTGCCTAGGGTAAACTAACGCATATAAGTAGTTAAACTAAATTATATAGAACTGGTAACGCTATCTGCAACCCTAATTCTAAACTTATGTGAAACTCTTGCCATACACTGAAATTGAACAACTTTCACATATATTATGACCTGTAAAACACTTTTCCGAGTATTTTTGCCTAGGGTAATCTACCGCATCAAAGAAGTTAAACTAAACGATATAGAACTGGTAACGCTATCTGCAATCCAAATTTTTAACTTATTTGAAACCCTTGCAATATACTGAAACTGAACAACTATCACATATATATGACATGTACAACCCTTTTCCAAGTTTTTATGCCTAGGGTAAACTAACGCATCTAAGAAGTTAAACTAAAAGATATAGAACTGGTAACGCTATCTGCAACCCTAATTCTCAACTTCTGTGAAACTCTTCACATGCACTGAAATTGAACAACTTTCACATATATATTACATGTAAAACAGTTTTCCGAGCTTTTGTGCCTAGGGTAAACTAACAAATCTAAGAAGTTAAACTAATTGATATAGAAGTGCGAATGTTATCTGCAATCCTAATTCTAAACTTATGTGAAACTCTTCCCATACACTCAAATTGAACAACTTTCACACATATATTACATGTAAAACAGTTTTCCGAGCTTTTGTGCCTAGGGTAAACTAACGCATATAAGAAGTTAAACTAAATGATCTAGAAATGCTAACGTTATCTGCAATCCTAATTCTAAACTTATGTGAACCTCTTGCCATACACTGAAATTGAACAACTTTCACATATAAATGACCTGTATAACACTTTTCCGAGTTTTTATGCCTAGGGTAAACTAAGGCATATAAGAAGTTATACTAAATGATATAGAAGTTCTAACGCTATTTGAAATCCTAATTCTAAAATTATGTGAAACTCTTGCAATATACTGAAATTGAACAACTATTACATATATATGACATGTACAACCCTTTTCCGAGTTTTTATGCCTAGTGTAAACTAACGCATATAAGAAGTTAAACTAAATGATATAGAACTGGTAATGCTATCGGCAATCCTAATTCTCAACATCTGTGAAACTCTTTCCATACACTGAAATTGAACAACATTCACATATATATGACATGTAAAACACTTTTCTGAGCTTTGTCCCTAGGGTAAAAGAACGCATATAAGAAGATAAACTAAAAGATATACAAGTGCTAACGCTATCTGCAATCCTAATTCTAAACTTATTTGAAACTCTTGCAATATACTGAAATTGAAAATCTATCACATATATATGACATGTAGAACACTTTTCCAAGTTTTTATGTCTAGTGTAAACTAAGGCATATAAGAAGTTATACTAAATGATACAAAACTGGTAATGCTATCTGCAATCCTAATTCTAAACTTATGTGAAACTCTTACCATGCACTGAAATTGAACAACTTTCACATATATTTGACATGTAAAACAGTTTTCCGAGCTTTTGTGCCTAGGGTAAACTAACGCATTTAAGAAGTTAAACTAAATGATATAGAACTGGTAACGCTATCTGCAACCCTAATTCTCAACTTCTGTGAAACTCTTCACATACACTGAAATTGAACAACTTTCATATATATATGACATGTAAAACATTTTCCGAGCTTTTGTGCCTAGACTAAACTAACAAATCTAAGAAATTAAACTAAATTATATAGAAGTGCTAATGCTATTTGCAATCCTAATTCTAAACTTATGTGAAACTCTTCCCATACACTGAAATTGAATAATTTTCACATATATATGACATGTAAAACAGTTTTCCGAGCTTTTGTGCCTAGGGTAAATTAACGCATATAAGTAGTTAAATTAAATGATATAGAAGTGCTAAGGCTATCTGAAATCCTAATTCTAAACCTATGTGAAACTCTTGCAATATACGGAAATTGAACAACTATCACATATATATGATATGTACAAACCTTTTCCGAATTTTTATGCCTACGGTAAACTAACGCATCTAAGAAGTTAAACTAAATTATATAGAACTGTTAACGCTATCTGCAACCCTAATTCTAAATTTATGTGAAACTCTTCCCATACACTGAAATTGAACAACTTTCACACAGATATGACATGTAAAACAACTTTTCCGAGCTTTTGTGTCTAGGGTAAACTAAGGTATATAAGGAATTGAACTAAATGTTATAGAAGTGCTAAAGCTATCTGCAATCCTAATTCTAAACTTATGTGAAACTCTTCCCATACACTGAAATTGTACAACCTTCACATATACATGACATGTAAAACACTTTTCTGAGCCTTTATGCCTTGAATAAACTAACGCATATAAGGAATTGAACTAAATGTTATAGAAGTGCTAAATCTATCTGCAATCCTAATTCTAAACTTATGTGAAACTCTTACCATGCACTGAAATTGAACAACTTTCACATATATATGACATGTAAAACACTTTTCCAAGTATTTATGCCTAGGGTAATCTAACGCATTGAGGAAGATAAACTAAACGATATAGAACTGGTAACGGTATCTGCAATCCAAAATTTTAACTTATTTGAAACCCTTGCAATATACTGAAATTGAATAACTATCACATATATATGACATGTAAAACACTTTTCCGAGCTTTGTGCCTAGGGTAAAAGAAGGCATATAAGAAGTTAAAGTAAATGATGTAGAAGTGCTAACGGTATCTGCAATCCTAATTCTAAATTTATGTGAAACTCTTCCCATACACTGAAATGGAAAAATTTCACATAGATATGACATGTAAAACACTTTTTCGAGCTTTTGTGCATAGGGTAAACTAAAGCATATTGAATAAATTAATAAAATATGAATAAAAGCATATTGAATAAAGCATATTGAATAAATAAAGCAAATTGAATAAATGTTACAGAAGTGCTAACGCTATCTGCAATCCTAATCCTAAACTTATGTGAAACTATTCCCATACACTGAATTTGAATAACGTCCAAATGTATATGACATGTTAAAGACTTTTCCGAGTATTTATGCCTAGGGTAATCTAACGCATTGAAGAAGTTAAACTAAACGATATAGAACTGGTAATGCTATCTGCAATCCAAAATTTTAACTTATTTGAAAACCTTGCAATATACTGAAATTAAAAAACTATCACATATATATGACATGTACAACCCTTTTTTGAGTTTTTATGCCTAGGGTAAATTAAAACATCTAAGAAGTTAAAATAAATGCTATAGAACTGGTTACACAATCAGCATCCCTAATTCTAAACTTATGTGAACCTCTTCCCATACACTAAAATTGAACAACTTTCACACATATATGACATGTAAAACACTTTTCCAAACTTTTATGCCTATTGTAAACTAACGCATATAAGAAGTTAAAATAAATGATATAGAAGTGCTAACGCTATCTGCAATCCTAATTCTAAACTTATGTGAAACTCTTCCCATACACTGAAATTGTACAACCTTCACATATACATGACATGTAAAACACTTTTCTGAGCCTTTATGCCTTGAATAAACTAACGCATATAAGGAATTGAACTAAATGTTATAGAAGTGCTAAATCTATCTGCAATCCTAATTCTAAACTTATGTGAGACTCTTACCATGCACTGAAATTGAACAACTTTCACATATATATGACATGTAAAACACTTTTCCTGAGCTTTTTTGCCTAGGGTAAACTAACGAATATAAGAAGTTAAACTAAATGATATAGAACTGGTTAACGCTATCTGCAATCCAAAATATTAACTTATTTGAAACCCTGGCAATATACTGAAATTGAACAACATTCACATATATATGACATGTACAACCCTTTTCCGAGTTTATATGCCTAGGGTAAACTAACGCATCTAAGAAGTTAAACTAAAAGATATAGAACTGGTAACGCTATCTGAACCCTAATTCTAAACTTATGTGAAACTCTTCCCATACACTGAAATTGAACAACATTCACATATATATGACATATGAAACACTTTTCCGAGCTTTTGTGCCTAGGGTAAACTAACGCATATAAGTAGTTAAACTAAATGATATAGAAGTGCTATCGCTATCTTAAATCCTAATTCTAAACTTATGTGAAACTCTTCCCATACACTGAAATTGAACAACTTTCACATATATTTGGCATGTAAAACACTTTCCGAGCTTTTGTGCCTAGAGTAACCTAACGCATATAAGAAGTTATTCTAAATAATAAAAAACTTTTAACGCTATCTGCAATCCTAATGCTCAACTTATATGAAACTCTTGCCATACACTGAAATTGAACAACTTTCACATATACATGACATGTAAAACACTTTTCCGAGTTTTTATGCCTAGGTTAAACTAACAAATCTCAGATTTTAAACTAAATGATATAGAAGTGCTACCGCTGTCTGCAATCCTAATTCTAAACTTATGGAATCCTCTTCTCATACACTGAATTTGAATAACTTCCAGATATATATTACATGTAAAACACTTTTCCGAGTATTTATGCCTAGGGTAAAAAAACGCATCGAAAAAGTTAAAATAAACGATAGAGAACTGGTAACGCTGTCTGCAATCCAAAATTTTTACTTATTTGAAAATCTTGTAATATACTGAAATTGAACAACTTTCACATATATATGACATGTACAACACTTTTCCGAGTTTTTATGGCTAGGGTAAACTAACGCATCTAAGAAGTTAAACTAATGCTATCTGCAATCCTAATTCTCAACTTTTGTGAAACTCTTGCCATACACTAAATTTGAACAACTTTCACATATATATGACATGTAAAACATTTTTCAGAGCTTTTGCGCCTAGGGTAAACTAACGCATATAAGTTGTTAAATTAAACGATATAGAAGTGCTACCGCTATCTGCAATCCTAATTCTAAACTTATGGAAACCTCTTCTCATACACTGAATTTGAATAACTTCCAGATATGTATTACATGTAAAACACTTTTCCGAGCTTTTGTGCCTAGAGTAACCTAACGCATATAAGAAGTTATTCTAAATAATACAAAACTTTTAACGCTATCTGCAATCCTAATTCTAAACTTATGTGAAACTCTTGCAATACACTGAAGTTGAACAACTTTCACATATATATGACATGTACAACACCTTTCCGAGCTTTTGTGCCTAGGGTAAACTAACGCATATAGGAAGTTAAACTAAATGATATAGAACTGGTATTGCAATCTGCAATCCTAATGCTCAACTTATGTGAAACTCTTGCCATACAATGAAATTGAACAACTTTCACATATATATGACATGTAAAACACTTTTCCGAGTTTTTATGACTAGGTTAAACTAACAAATCTAATAATTTAAACTAAATGCTATATAAGTGCTATTACTATCACCAATCCTAATTCTAAACTTATGTGAACCTCTTCCCATACACTGAATTAGAATAACTTCCACATATATATTACATGTAAAACACTTTTCCGAGTATTTATGCCTAGAGTAAACAAACGCATCGAAAAAGTTAAAATAAACGATTGAGAACTGGTAACGCTATTTGCAATCCAAAATTTTTACTTATTTGAAACTCTTGCAATATACTGAAATTGAACAACTTTCACATATATATGACATGTAAAACACTTTTCCGAGCTTTTGTGCCTAGGGTAAACTAACGCATATAAGTAGTTAAACTAAATGATATAGAACTGGTAATGCTATCTCCAAACCTAATTCTCAACTTCTGTGAAACTCTTGCCATACACTAAATTTGAACAACTTCCACATGTATATGACAGGTAAAACACTTTTCCGAGCTTTTGTTCCTAGGGTAAACTAACGCATAGAAGTAGATAAACTAAATGATATAGAACTGGCAATGCAATCTAAAATCCAAATTCTCAAGTTATGTGAAACTCTTCCCATACACTGAAATTGAACAACTTTCACAAATATATGGCATGTAAAAAACTTTTCCGAGCTTTTGTGCCTAGAGTAACCTAACGCATAAAAGAAGTTATTCTAAATAATACAAAACTTTTAACGCTATCTTCAATCCTAATTCTAAACTTATGTGAAACTCTTGCAGTACACTGAAATTGAAAAACTTTCACATATATATGACATGTAAAACACTTTTCGGAGCTATTGCGCCTAGGGTAAATTAACGCATATAAGAAGTTATTCAAAATAATACAAAACTTTTAACGCTATCTGCAATCCTAATTCTAAACTTATGTGAAACTCTTGCAATACACTGTAATTGAACAACTTTCACATATATATGACATGTAAAACACTTTTCTGAGCTTTTGTGCCTAGGGTAATCTAACGCATATAGGAAGTTAAACTAAATGATATAGAACGGGTAATTTGATCTGCAATCCTAATGCTCAACTTATGTTTAACTCTTGCCATACACTGAAATTGAATAACTTTCACATATATATGACATGTAAAACATTTTTCCGAGCTTTTGTGCCTAGGGTAAACTAACGCATATAAGTAGTTAAACTAAATGATATAGAAGTGCTAACGCTATCTGAAATCCTAATTCTAAATTTATGTGAAACTCTTGCCATACACTGAAATTGAACACTTTCAAAAATATATGGCATGTAAAAAACTTTTCCGAGCTTTTGTGCCTAGAGTAACCTAACGCATAAAGGAAGTTATTCTAAATAATACAAAACTTTTAACGCTATCTTCAATCCTAATTCTAAACTTATGTGAAACTCTTGCAGTACACTGAAATTGAAAAACTTTCACATATATATGACATGTAAAACACTTTTCGGAGCATTTGCGCCTAGGGTAAATTAACGCATATAAGTAGTTAAACTAAACGATATAGAAGTGCTAACACTATCTGCAATTCTAATTCCAAACTTATGTGAAACTCTTCCCATACACTGAAATTGAACAACATTCACATATATATGACATGTGAAACACTTTTCCGACCTTTTATGCCTATGGTAAACTAACGCATATAAGTAGTTAAACTAAATGATATAGAACGGGTAATGTGATCTGCAATCCTAATGCTCAACTTATGTTTAACTCTTGCCATACACTGAAATTGAACAACTTTCACATATATATGACATGTAAAACATTTTTCCGAGCTTTTGTGCCTAGGATAAACTAATGCATATAAGTAGTTAAACTAAATGATATAGAAGTGCTAACGCTATCTGAAATCCTAATTCTAAATTTATGTGAAACTCTTCCCATACACTGAAATTGAACAACTTTCACAAATATATGGCATGTAAAAAACTTTTCCGAGCTTTTGTGCCTAGAGTAACCTGACGCATAAAAGAAGTTATTCTAAATCATACAAAACTTTTAACGCTATCTGCAATCCTAAATCTAAACTTATGTGAAACTTTGCAATACACTGAAATTGAACAACTTTCACATATATAAGACATGTAAAACACTTTTCTGAGCTTTTGTGCCTAGGGTAAACTAATGCATATAGGAAGTTAAACTAAATGATATAGAACTGGTAATGCAGTCTGCAATCCTAATGCACAACTTAAGTGAAACTCTTGCCATATACTGAAATTGAACAACTTTCACATATATATGACATGTAAAACACTTTTCCGAGTTTTTATGCCTAATTTAAACTAAGAAATCTAAGAATTTAAACTAAATGATATAGAAGTGCTAACGCTATCTGCAATCCTAATTCTAAACTTATTTGAACCTCTTCCTATACACTGAATTTGAATAACTTCCACCTATATATTACATGTAAAACACTTTTCCGAGTATTTATGCCTAGGGTAAACAAACGCATCGAAAAAGTTAAAATAAACGATAGAGAACTGGTAACATTATCTGCAATCCAAAATTTTTACTTATTTGAAACTCTTGCAATACACTGAAATTGAACAACTTTCACATATATATGACATGTAAAACACTTTTTCGAGCTTTTATGCCAAGGGTAAACTAACGCATATAGGACGTTAAACTAAATGATATAGAACTGGTAATGCAATCTGCAATCCTAATGCTCAACTTATGTGAAATTCTTGCCATACACTGAAATGGAACAACTTTCACATATATATGACATGTAAAACACTTTTTTGAGTTTTTATGTCTAGGTTAAACTAACAAATCTAAAAAGTTAAACTAAATGATATAGAAGTGCTAACGCTATCTGCAATCCTAATTCTAAACTTATGTGAACCTCTTCCCATACACTGAATTTGAATATCTTCCACATATATATTACATGTAAAACACTTTTGTGAGTATTTATGCCTAGGGTAAACAAACACATAGAAATAGTTTAAATAAATGATAGAGAACTGGTAACATTATCTGCAATCCAAAATTTTTACTTATTTGAAACTCTTGTAATATACTGAAATTGAACAACTTTCGCATATATATGACATGTACAACACTTTTCCGGTTTTTATGGCTAGGGTAAACTAACGCATATAAGTAGTTAAACTAAATGATATAGAAGTGCTAACGCTATCTGCAATCCTAATTCTCAACTTATGTGAAACTCTTGCCATACACTAAATTTGAACAACTTTCACATATATATGACATGTAAAACACTTTTCGGAGCTTTTGCGCCTAGGGTAAACTAACGCATATAAGTAGTTAAATTAAACGATATAGAAGTGCTAACGCTCTCTGCAATCCTAATTCTCAACTTATGTGAAACTCTTGCCATACACTGAAATTGAACAACATTCACATATATATGGCATGTAAAACAATTTTCCGAGCTTTTGTGCCTAGGGTAAACTAACGCATATAAGTAGTTAAACTAAATGATATAGAACAGGTAATGCTATCTGCAATCCTAATTCTCAACTTCTGTGAAACTCTTGCCATACACTAAATTTGAACAACTTCCACATGTATATTACATGTAAAACACTTTTCCGAGTATTTATGCCTAGGGTAAATAAACTTATCAAAAAAGTTAAAATAAACGATAGAGAACTGGTAACATTATCTGCAATCCAAATTTTTACTTATTTGAAACTCTTGCAATACACTGAAATTGAACAACTTTCACATATATATGACATGTAAAACACTTTTCCGAGCTTTTGTGCCAAGGGTAAACAAACGCATATAAGTAGTTAAACTAAATGATATAGTACTAATAATGCTTTCTGCAATCCTAATTCTAAACTTATGTGAAACTCTTCCGATACATTGAAATTAAACAACTGTCACATATATATGACATGTAAAACACTTATCCGAGCTTTTGTGCCTAGGGTAAACTAATGAATATAAGTATTTAAACTAAATGATATAGAACTGGTAATGCTTGCCGTACACTAAATTTGAACAACTTCCACATGGATATGACAGGTATAACACGTTTCTGAGCTTTGTGCCTAAAATAAACTAACGCATATAAGTAGTTAAACTAAATGATATAGAAGTGCTAACGCTATCTGAAATCGTAATTCTAAACTTATGTGAAAATCTTCCCATACACTGAAATTGAACAACATTCACATATATATGACATGTAAAACACTTTTCCGAGCTTTTGTGCCTAGGGTAAACTAACGCATATAGGAAGTTAAACTAAATGATATAGAACTGGCAATGCAATCTGCAATCCTAATTCTCAATTTATTTGAAACTCTTGCCATACACTGAAATTGAACAACATTCACATATATATGACTTGTGAAACACTTTTCCGAGCTTTTGTGCCTAGGGTAAACTAATGAATATAAGTAGTTAAACTAAATGATATAGAACAGGTAATGCTATCTGCAATCCTAATTCTCAACTTCTGTGAAACTCTTGCCATACACTAAATTTGAACAACTTCCACATGTATATGACAGGTAAAACACTTTTCTGAGCTTTTGTGCCTAGGGTAAACTAATGCATATAAGTAGTTAAACTAAATGGTATCGAAGTGCTAACGCTATGTGAAATCCTAATTCTAAACTTATGTGAAAATCTTCCCATACACTGAAATTGAACAACTTTCACATACATATGACATGTAAAACACTTTTCCGAGCTTTTGTGCCTAAGGGTAAACTAACGCATATAGGAAGTTAAACTAAATGATATAGACTGGCAATGCAATCTGCAATCCTAATTCTCAATTCATGTGAAACTCTTGCCATACACTGAAATTGAACAACATTCACATATATATGACATGTGAAACACTTTTCCGAGCTTTTGTGCCTAGGGTAAACTAATGAATATAAGTAGTTAAACTAAATGATATAGATATGGTAATGCTATCTGCAATGCTAATTCTCAAGTTCTGTGAAACTCTTGCCATACACTGAAATTGAACAACTTCCATACGTATATGACATGTAAAACACTTTTCGGAGCTTTTGCGCCTAGGGTAAACTAACGCATATAAGTAGTTAAACTAAACGATATAGAAGTGCTAGCGCTATCAGCAATTCTAAGTCCAAACTTATGTGAAAACTCTTCCCATACACTGAAATTGAACAACTTTCACATATATATGGCATGTAAAACACTTTTCCGAGCTTTTGTGCCTAGAATAAGCTAACGCATATAAGAAGTTATTCTAAATAATACAAAACTTTTAATGCTATCTGAAATCCTAATTCTAAACTTATGTGAAACTCTTGCAATACACTGAAATTGAACAACTTTCACATATATATGACATGTAAAACACTTTTTCGAGCTTTTATGCCAAGGGTAAACTAACGCATATAGGACGTTAAACTAAATGATATAGAACTGGTAATGCAATCTGCAATCCTAATGCTCAACTTATGTGAAATTCTTGCCATACACTGAAATGGAACAACTTTCACATATATATGACATGTAAAACACTTTTTTGAGTTTTTATGTCTAGGTTAAACTAACAAATCTAAAAAGTTAAACTAAATGATATAGAAGTGCTAACGCTATCTGCAATCCTAATTCTAAACTTATGTGAACCTCTTCCCATACACTGAATTTGAATATCTTCCACATATATATTACATGTAAAACACTTTTGTGAGTATTTATGCCTAGGGTAAACAAACACATAGAAATAGTTTAAATAAATGATAGAGAACTGGTAACATTATCTGCAATCCAAAATTTTTACTTATTTGAAACTCTTGTAATATACTGAAATTGAACAACTTTCGCATATATATGACATGTACAACACTTTTCCGGTTTTTATGGCTAGGGTAAACTAACGCATATAAGTAGTTAAACTAAATGATATAGAAGTGCTAACGCTATCTGCAATCCTAATTCTCAACTTATGTGAAACTCTTGCCATACACTAAATTTGAACAACTTTCACATATATATGACATGTAAAACACTTTTCGGAGCTTTTGCGCCTAGGGTAAACTAACGCATATAAGTAGTTAAATTAAACGATATAGAAGTGCTAACGCTCTCTGCAATCCTAATTCTCAACTTATGTGAAACTCTTGCCATACACTGAAATTGAACAACATTCACATATATATGGCATGTAAAACAATTTTCCGAGCTTTTGTGCCTAGGGTAAACTAACGCATATAAGTAGTTAAACTAAATGATATAGAACAGGTAATGCTATCTGCAATCCTAATTCTCAACTTCTGTGAAACTCTTGCCATACACTAAATTTGAACAACTTCCACATGTATATTACATGTAAAACACTTTTCCGAGTATTTATGCCTAGGGTAAATAAACTTATCAAAAAAGTTAAAATAAACGATAGAGAACTGGTAACATTATCTGCAATCCAAATTTTTACTTATTTGAAACTCTTGCAATACACTGAAATTGAACAACTTTCACATATATATGACATGTAAAACACTTTTCCGAGCTTTTGTGCCAAGGGTAAACAAACGCATATAAGTAGTTAAACTAAATGATATAGTACTAATAATGCTTTCTGCAATCCTAATTCTAAACTTATGTGAAACTCTTCCGATACATTGAAATTAAACAACTTTCACATGTATATGACATGTAAAACACTTTTCTGAGCTTTTGTGCCTAGGGTAAACTAACGTATATAAATAGCTAAACTAAATGATATAGAAGTGCTAACGCTATCTGAAATCCTAATTCTAAACTTATGTGAAACTCTTCCCATACACTGAAATTGAACAACTTTCACATATATATTTCATGGAAAACAATTTTACTAGCTTTTGTGCCTAGAGTAACCTAACGCATATCAGAAGTTATTCTAAATAATACAAAACTTTTAACGCTATCTGCAATCCTAATTCTCAACTTCTGTGAAACTCTTGCCATACACTGAAATTGAACAACTTTCACATATATATGACATGTAAAACACTTTTCGAAGCTTTTGCGCCCAGGGTAAACTAACGCATATAAGTAGTTAAACTTAACGATATAGAAGTGCTAACACTATCTGCAATTCTCATTCCAAACTTATGTGAAACTCTTCCGATACACTGAAATTGAACAACTTTCACATATATATGACATGTGAAACACTTTTCCGAGCTTTTGTGCCTGGAGTAACCTAAGGCATATAAGAAGTTATTCTAAATAATAAAAAATTTTTTAACGCTATCTGCAATCCTAATTCTAAATTTATGTGAAAATATTCCAATACACTCAAATTGAACAACTTTCACATATATATGACATGTGAAACACTTTTCTGAGCTTTTGTGCCTGGAGTAACCTAAGGCATATAGGAAGTTAAACTAAATGATATAGAACTGGTAATGCAATCTGCAATTCTAATTCTCAACTTATGTGAAACTCTTGCCATACACTGAAACTGAACAACTTTCACATATATATGACATGTAAAACAATTTTCCAAGTTTTTATGCCTAGGGTAAACTAATGCATATAAGAAGTTATACTAAATGATACAAAACTGTTAACGCTATCTGCAATCCTAAATCTAAACTAATGTGAAATCTTGCAATACACTAAAATTGAACAACTTTCACATATATATGATATGTAAAACCCTTTTCCGAGCTTTTGTGCCTAGGGTAAACTAACGCATATAGGAAGTTAAACTAAATGATATAGAACTGGTAATGCAATCTGCAATCCTATTGCTCAACTTATGTGTAACTCTGTCATACACTGAAATTGAACAACTTTCACATATATATGACAAGTAAAATACTTTTCCAATTTTTTATTCCTAGGGTAAACTAAGGCATATAAGAAGTTATACTAAATGATACAAAACTGTTAATGCTATTTGCAATCCTAATTCTAAACTTATGTGAAACTATTGCAATACACTAAAATTGAACAACTTTCACATATATATGACATGCAAAACACTTTTCCGAGCTTTTGAGCCTAAGGGTAAACTAACGCATATAGGAAGTTAAACTAAATGATATAGAACTGGCAATGCAATCTGCGATCCTAATTCTCAACTTATGAGAAGCTCTTGCCATACACTGAAATTGAACAAAATTCACATATATATGACATGTGAAACACTTTTCCGAGCTTTTGTGACTAGGGTAAACTAACGCATATAAGTAGTTAAACTAAATGATATAGAAGTGCTAACTCTATCTGAAATCCTAATTCTAAACTTATGTGAAACTCTTCCCATACACTGATATTGAACAACTATCACATATACACTTTTGTGTATTTCAGTCTAAGTCAACAAAAGTTTTAATTTCTCATTTAAATGCTATATTATTAACCTGTTTTGTTGAATATTATCTCATAGGATCAAAGCTTTCTGACAGACAAAACCTGGCAGACATCTACCGAGGCCTTTGACTCGTCATAGACACACGCGACATGAACCCGTCTGATCTCCCCATGCCAATTTCATACATATGTACCCTAAGCCGGGGCCCCATTACATCGCCCCTGTTCAGCTTCGAAGCAGCTCGATGAGTCATCACCCTGATTCCTTTGCCTGGGGTACATGTATGTATGTAATCATAATGGGGTGACATTAATGAACACTTAGCGCATGTTAAATGTTTGTAAACTTATGAATGTCAAAATGTATTTTCTGTACCTACCATTGGCCTGACAGATGTCAGGAACTTACTAGAAAGAGGGGGGAATGTACTGGTATTGGGAAGAGAGTTTAAAAAGTATTAATGTGTCAATACTGGGAAAGATGTCCAATCTTAAAATATGTCTTCTTTACTAAGAAAGCCAGGGTTAAGCTAACATGTCCTTGCATTCCTAAGAACAATTTAACACATTTTGGGGGAGAAGACGAAAGGTAAAAGCCTGTGTCTGGAGACAGAGATGCCTCCCTCTCAGGCCATAAATCTGGGCCTGTGTTTGGAGACAGAGATGTCTCCCCCTGTAGGCCATAAATTCGGCTGGAGAGATAACAGAAGCAGAGCCGGCGCTGGCGATAAGGTGTAACATGATCTCCAAAAATCAAAGGGACCTGCTGGACTTAGACAGGATAAATATTTAGTGAACTGGAGTTTGTGGGCATTTTCGTTCGAATTGCCCCCCTGTGTCTCCTCCGGCACAGGGCTGTGACTATCTCTATATTTCTATCTTTTAATAAACTTCTTTAAATCTGCAGCAGCTGTCCAAGCGATGAATACTTATTCTTAGCTTAGGACAAGAATCCACGGTTTTTCTGTTTGTCTCTGTGTGTCTGGGGGTGGTGGGGGGATTATTTCACACCACACACCTTTCCCCCCCCCAACCTATCCTCCTGCAACAGTGTGTTCCTGCGGGAGCCTAGCAAGTCAGGCATCTTTGATTCTGTGTCAAGTGCCTAATTCCCACTTAGGATTTTTTTTTTTATTTTACGTTTCCTCTTGGTGGTACTGGGGTTGAACCCACAGCGTTTTAAACACGTGGGCTCGACTTCCTTACCCGTTATGTTTTCCTTGGAAGGCGGGACTCACTAAATTGCCAAAAGCCTCACTAAGTAACCGAATTTGGCATGAAACTGTGATCCTCCAGTCTCCGCCTTTCAAGCGCTGGGAGTACAAGGGTGAACTCCTATGCCCGTCTCCATTTGGGGTTTAACCATCCACACCTGTGAGTGTGGAAGTTTGAGGAGCGGCTGAGAATGCTCTGGCAGGAATGATGCAGTCCTTGCGGAGCTTTCTGCCTGGCTTTTTTCTAGGGCACCCAAAAGCTGCAGGGTGGTTCCCTCAGAAGGTAGGGTGAAAGAAGGAGTGCCTTGGCATTCTGGGTATGGCCTTCAACCCAAGACCTCCATGGTCAGCCCGGGAAACACCCAGGAAAGGAGGGAACCGGTGGAACGGTGTAGCCCAATCCTTCTGAAGGTGACTCTCCTCCCATATGGCGCCTTGAGGCAGCCAGAACTGAGCCTGCGCAAAGACCTGTCTCACAGGGGAGATAGGTTGGCCCCAAGGAGGGAGCCCGGAGAGTGCTTCCCAGCCCAGGACAGATGTCCCCGGGGGAAAGCACAAACCTCATAGCATGGGCAGGGTCTGGGGACAGGGCCCATTAAATGGAGAGAGGCCCCCGGGTTGGGTGAATAAACAGAGCATGCGTGCGGGGAGTAGGGAATCCGCAGGTGAGGGCTGACCCCAGCTAACAGCAAGGACCTGAGGGCAGAAGATGGTCCGGGGGCAGTGCCTGCGGGACCCTGCCGCCAGCTACAAAAACCAGCTATTGCCCAGGTCTTGCCTTCCTGCGGGAGCCTAGCAGGTCAGGCATCTGTGATTCTGTGCCAAAGTGCCTAATTCCCACTTAGGATTTTTTTTTATTTTACTTTTCCTCTTGGTGGTACTGGGGTCGAACCCACGGCATTTTATACATGTGGGATCTACTTCGGTACCCGTTTTATGTTTTCCTTGGAACCCGGGACTCACTAAATTGCCAAAAGCCTCACTAGGTAACCGAATTTGGCAGCGAAACTGTGATCCACAGGTCTACGCCTTTTAAGCGCAGGGAGTACAAGGGTGAACCCCTATGCCCGTGTCCATTTGGGGTTTAATCCTTCACACATGTGAGTGTGGAAGTTTGCAGAAGCGGCCAAGAATACTCTGGCAGGAATGATGCAGTCCTCACAGACCTTGTGGCCCGGCTTTTTTCTAGGGCACCCAAAAGCCCCAGGGTAGTTCCCTCAGAAGGCAGGGTGAAAGAAGGAGTGCCTTGGTATTTTGGGTAGGGCCTTCAACCCAAGACCTCCATGGTCAGCCCGGGAAACACCCGGGAAGGAGGGAACCGGTGGAACGGTGTAGCCCAATCCTTCTGAAGGTGACTCTCCTCCCATATGGCGCCTTGCGGCAGCCTGAACTGAGCCTACACAAAGAGCAGTCTCACAGGGGAGATAGGTTTGCCCCAAGGAGGGAGCCTGGGGAGTGCTTCCCAGCCCAGGAGAGATGTCCCCGGGGGAAAGCACAAACCTCATAGCATGGGCAGGGTCTGGGGACAGGGCCCATTAAATGGAGAGAGGCCCCCGGGTTGGGTGAGTACACAAAGCAAGTGCAGGGAGTAGGGAATCCGCGGGTGAGGGCAGGCCCCAACTAACAGCAAGGACCTGAGGGCAGAAGATGGTCGGGGTGCAGTGCGGGACACTGCCGCCAGCTACAAAACCAGCTACTGCCCAGGTCCTGTCCTCTTGCGGGAGCCTAGCAGGTCAGGCATCTGTGATTCTGTGTCAAGTGCCTAATTCCGACTTAGGATTTTTTTTATTTTATTTTACGTTTCCTCTTGGTGATATTGGGTTGAACCCATGGTGTTTTATACATGTGGGCTCTACTTCCGTACATGTTTTATGTTTTCCTTGGAACCCGGGACTCACTAAATTACCAAAAGCCTCACTAGGTAACCAAATTTGGCAGCGAAACTGTGATCCTCAGGTCTCCGCTTTTCAAGCGCGGGGAGTACAAGGGTGAACCCCTATGCCCGTCTCCATTTTGGGTTTAATCTTCCACACCTGTGAGTGTGGAAGTTTGCAGGAACGGCCAAGAATACTCTGTCGGGAATGACGCAGTCCTCACAGACCTTGCCGCCCGGCTTTTTTCTAGTGAACCCAAAAGCCCCAGAGCAGTTCCCTCAGAAGGCAGGGTGAAACAAAGAGTGCCTTGGCATTCTGGGTAGGGCCTGCAACCCAAGACCTCCATGTTCAGCCCAAGAAACACTCGGGAAATAGAGGGAACCTGTGGAACTGTGTAGCCCAATCCTTTTGAAGTTGACTCTTCTCCCATATGGCGCCTTGAGGCAGCCCAAACTGAGCCTGCGCAATGAGCAGTCTCACAGGGGAGATAGGTTTGCCCCAAGGTGGGAGCCCGGGGAATGCTTGCTAGCCCAGGACAGATGTCCCCGGGGGGAAAGCACAAACCTCATAGCATGGGCAGGGTCTGGGGACAGGGCCCATTAAATGGAGAGAGGCCCCCGGGTTGGGTGAATAAACAAAGCAAGTGCAGGGAGTAGGGAATCCGCAGGTGAGGTCAGGCCCCAGCTAACAGCAAGGACCCGAGGGCAGAAGATGGTCAGGGTGCAGTGCGGGACACTGCCGCCAGCTACAAAAACCAGCTACTGCCCAGGTCATGTTCTCCTGCGGGAGCCTAGCAGGTCAGGCATCTGTGATTCTGTGTCAAGTGCCTAATTCCCACTTAGGATTTGTTTTTGTTTTTATTTTTTATTTTACATTTTCTCTTGGTGGTACTGGAGTTGAACCCATGGAGTTTTATACATGTGGGCTCTACTTCCGTACCCATTTTATGTTTTCCTTTGAACCCGGGTTTCACTAAATTGTCAAAAGCCTCACTAGGTAACCGAATTTGGCAGCGAAACTGTGATCCTCAGTTCTCCGCCTTTCAGGCGCGGGGAGTACAAGGGTGGACCGCTATGCCCGTCTCCATCTGGGGTTTAATCCTGCACACCTGTGAGTGTGGAAGTTTGCAGGAGTGGCCGAGATTGCTCTGGCAGGAATGACGCATCCTCGCGGAGCTTTCTACCCGGCTTTGTTCTAGGGCACCCAAAAGCCCCAGGGTGTTTCCCTCAGAAGGTAGGGTGAAACAAAGAGTGCCTTGGCATTCTGGGTAGGGCCTTCAACCCAAGACATTCCATGGTCAGCCCGGGAAACACCCGGGAAAGGGAGGGAACCAGTGGAACGGTGTAGCTCAATCCTTCTGAAGGTGACTCTCCTCCCATATTGTGCCTTGAGCCAGCCCGAACTGAGCCTGTGCAAGGAGTTGTCTCACAGGGGAGATAGGATTGCCCCACGGAGGGAGCCCGGGGAGTGCTTGGGTGCCCAGGACAGATGTCCCCGGGGGAAAGCACAAACCTCATAGCATGGGTAGGGTCTGGGGACAGGGCCCATTAAATGGAGGGAGGCCCCTGGCTTGGGTGAATAAACAAAGCAAGTGCAGGGAGTAGGGAATCCGCGGGTGAGGGCAGGCCCCAGCTAAGAGCAAGGACCTGAGAAGATCGTTGGGGTGCAGTGCGGGACCCTGCCGCCAGCTACAAAAACCAGCTACTGCCCAGGTCGTGTCCTCCTGCGGGAGCCTAGCAGGTCAGGCATCTGTGATTCTGTGTTAAGTGCCTAATTCCCACTTAGGATTTGTTTTTTATTTTTATCTTTTATTTACTTTTCCTTTTGATGGTACTTGGGTTGAACCCAGGGCATTTTATACATGTGGAATCTACTTCGGTACCCATTTTATGTTTTCCTTGGAACCCGGGACTCACTTAATTGCCAAAAGCCTCACTAGGTAACCGAATTTGGCAGCGAAACTGTGATCCCCGGTCTCCGCCTTTCAAGCGTGGGGAGTACAAGTGTGTACCCCTATGCCCGTGTCCATTTGGGGTTTAAACCTCCACACCTGTGAGTGTGGAAGTTTGCAGGAGTGGTCGAGAACACTCTCGCAGGAATGATGCAGTCCTCGCGGAGCTTGCCACCTGGCTTTTTTCTAGGGCCCACTAAAAACCCAGGGTTGTTTCCAGAGAAGGCAGGGTTTAACAAAGAGGGCCTTGGCATTCTGTGTTTGGCCTTCTACACAAGTGCTCCATGGTCAGCCCAGAAAACACCCACGAAAGGGAGGGAACCAGTGGAACTGTGTAGCCCAATTTTTCTGAAGGTGACTCTCCTCTAATATGGCGCCTTGAGGCAGCCCGAACTGAGCCTGACCAAAGGGCGGTCTCACAGGGGAGATAGGTTTGCCCCAAGGAGGGAGCCCGGGGAGTGCTTGGGAGCCCAAGACAGATGTACCTGGGGGAAAGCACAAACCTAATAGCATAGGCAGGTTCTGGGGACAGGGCCCATTAAATGGAGGGAGGCCCACGGGTTGGGTGAATAAACAAAGCTAGCTCGGGGAGAAGGGAATCTGCGGGTGAGGGCAGGCCCCAGCTAACATCAAGGACCTGAGGGCAGAAGATGGTTGGGGTGCAGTGCGGGACACTGCAGCCAGCTACAAAAACCAGCTACTGCCTAGGTCGTGTCTTTCTTCCGGAGCCTATCAGGTCAGGCATCTGTGATTCTGTGTCAAGTGCCTAATTCCCACTTAGGATTTGTTTTTTATTTTTTTTTATTTTTTTTATTGGTGTATTGTATTCATACATCATAGTGGGATACAAACTTTTGTAGACATACATGCACACATCGCCCAGTCAGCCCCCATCCGATCCCCACCTCATTCTCTCCCCAATCCTCCTTCTCATGCTTGGCTTAGTGGTTGACATCTAGTATTATAGCAATTTATCCAAAATTAAAAATGATAATTTCACATAACAGTTTCATTTGTCTGATACCAAGCTTTCGATGACTTAATGATAACATTTCAATATTTCTTTTTGCTTTCTTTCTTACCAGAGAATATTTTTTTCTATTTTTTTAGGTGAAACTCTCATATATTTATATATTTATTTTTCAGAAAAAAATCTATCCTAATATGGAATGTGGACTCCAGATACCCAAAACGATCTTGAAAAAGAACAAAGCTAGAAGATATATATTTTCTGATTTCAAACCATATAAAGCTACAATAATTGAAACAGTGTAGTACTGTTCTAAAGGCAGATATATAAACCATTGGAGTTAAATAAAAGCCTAGAGCTAAATTCTTCCCTATATTGTCAAGTTATTTTTGACAAGGTTTCCATGAACATTTGGTGGTGGAAATAATAATCTTTTAACTAAATATTGTTGAAAAATAATACTTACATGGAAAAGAATAAAAGTGGACCCTTACCTAATCCCATATACAAATATTAACTCAAAATAGATAAAAGACCTAAATATAAATCTTAATACTATAAACTTTTAGAAGTAAATCTGGGTCATAAAACCTCACAACATTAAAATTGGCAGTGATTTCTTGGATATGATTTCAATGGCACAGGCAACAGAAGAGTATACAAACTCCCTAAAAAATAAAAAAAAAATATTGTATATCCAAAGACAATGTAAACAGAGTTAAAAGTTACTGATTGAATTGATAAAATATTTCCAAATGCTATATCTGAAGGTATATTAATATTCCAACTTGAAATGCTAAAAATTAGCAACAATAAATGCAAACAATACAATTTAGAGATATGTAAAAGACTAACATAAATAATGAATCTCCACAGATAACCAATCTTAGTTGTCTGTTGGATGGAAAATCTTGTTTCTCTGGTTCTGGTGTGTGTTACCTATTTCTTCTTTGTAGTTAATCTCTTTGAGTATTTTCTCTAGTGCTGGTTTTGAAGACATAAATTCCTTCAGTTTCTGTTTGTCATGGAAGCTTCTTATTTCTCCATCTAATTTGATAGAAAGTTTTGCTGGGTAGGAAATTTTTGGCTGGAAGTTGTTTTCTTTCAGAGTTGGGAATATGTTACTCCAAGCCCTTCTGGCTCTCATGACTTGGTTTGGGAAGTCTGGAGTGATTCTAATTGGTTTGCCTCTGAATGTCACTTGGCCCTTTGCTTTTGTTGCCTTTAAGATTCTCTGCTTGGCTTCCACATTGGTCATTTTGACAATTATGTGGCGTGGGGATCCTCTTCTCTGATCCTGTCTAAAGGGAGTTCTATAAGTTTCCTGGACTTGTGTATCAACCTCTTGTTCTATGTTTGGAAAATTTTCTGCTATTACTTCCTTGAAGAGATTGTTGATCCCTTTGGTTTCACTTTCTTTTACCTCCTCTATTCCAATTATTCATAGGTTAGCTCTCTTAAAATGGGCCCATATTTCTTCAATGTCAGATTCCTGCTGTCGGATATTTTTTTCTAGATTAGAAACTATGCGTTCATTTTTGGAATGATCATTTTCTAAGAGCAAGATTCTGTTCTCCATGTGGTCCAATCGGTTGTTCATGCTTTGAATTGAGGCCTTTACTTCATTAATTGCATCCTTTATCTCTTTTTGGCTCTCTCTGAATTCTTTTCGAAGCACCTCTATTATTTCTACAGTTATTTTCCTGATTTGATCTTCTAGAAATCTCTGATTTTCTGTTTTATCGGGTTCTGATGTTGTGAGGTTGTGGGCATTCATTGCTCCAGTGTTATTCCTCTTTCCCATGATTTCAGAAGTTTCTGCCTTCTCTGGGTTCTTCCCTTGGGTCACTATGACTTCGCTTAAGGTGCTCTGGATCTCGAGTCTGTAGTATCTCTGACCCAACTACTCCTTTACTGGGTTGTATCACAGAGTCTCCGACCCAGGGAGTCGATAGAGGCTGCTTTAGACTATGGGGGGTGCCAGGTTGCACGTTCTCCTATGGTGTGATATCTCTGCCACCGCCACTCCCCCACTGGGTCAAGTCCCAGGGAGTACAGTAATGGGATTTCTCCTCTGTGACCCACAATTTGACTCACTGTTTTTGAGTACGCAGATGTAGCTGTACTGGACTCGGTGAATTCACGGCTGCTGCCGCCAGTGGCATTATGGGGCCACTGCCATGCCCTCGGCCGTGAGGCTGGTGTATTTTTTTTTCTCTGGTTTTGAGTTCCACTCTGAGTCCCTGCAGCGTGTGCTGAGCTCAGCCACTGGGAGCTTTAGATGCTCCCTGCGCCGAAAGATCCCGCCTGGCTGTTCTGCAGCGGCTCACCTCGGCTTGCTGTAGCCGTCCGGTGAACTCACCGCTGCCGCTGGCAGTATGGCGCTGCTGCCGCGTCCTCGGGCGTGAGGCCGGTGTATCTCCTCTGTGGCTCTGAGCTCCGTTCTCAGTCCGCTCTCTCTCTGGAGCCTGGTGATTTTTTTTTCCTCTGGTGATGGTGTTTTCTGGCTATGAAAGGCACTGATTTTGTGGTAATGGAGATTGGTTGTTAGCGGGGCTCTTAAGCCCCGCTCTTCTCGGTCGCCATCTTTCCGGAAGCCCTGTTTTTTATTTTTATTTTTTATTTTACTTTTCCTCTTGGTGGTACTGGGGTTGAATCCAGGGCGTTTTCTAACTCTGGGCTCTACTTCCGTAGCTGTTTTATGTTTTCCTTGGAACCAGGGACTCAATGAATTACCAAAAGCTTCACTACGTAACTGAGTTTGTTCGCCAAACTGTGATCCTCCCGTCTCCGCCTCCCAAGTGCGGGGAGTGCAAGCGTGCACTCCCACGCACGGCTCCATGTAGGGTTTAATCCTCCACACCTGTGAGTGTGGAAGTTTGTAGGAATGGCCGAGAGTGCTCTCGCAGGAATGATGCAGTCCTCGCAGAGCTTGCCATCCGGCTTTTTTCTAGGGCCCCCAAAAGCCCCAGGGTTGTTCCCTCATAAGGCAGGGTGAAACAACGAGGTTTTTGGCATTCTGGGTAGGGCCTTCAACCCAAGGCATCCATCGTCAGCTCGGGAAACACCCGGGAACAGGAGGGAACCGGTGAAACTGTGTTGCCCAATCCTTCTGAAGGTGACTCTCCTCCCATATGGTGCGCTGAGGCAGCCCAAAGTGAGCCTGCACAAACAGCAGTATCACAGGTGAGATAGGTTTGTCCCAACTAGGGAGCCTGGGGAGTGCTTGTGAGGCCAGATCAGATGTCCTTGAGGGAAAGCAGAGACCTCATAGCATGGGCAGGGTCTGGGGACAGGGCCAAGGAAAGGGAAGGAGGCCCCAGGGACGGGTGATTAAGCAAAGCAAGCGTGGGGCGGTGGGAATCCATGTGGTGAGTGCAGGCCCGAGCTAACAGCAAGAACCTGAGGGCGAAAGATGGTCGGGGTACAGTGCGGAACACTGCCGCCAGCTAAAAATCCAGCTACTTCACAGGGCCTGTCCTCCTGTGTTTGCCTAGCACACCAGGCATCTGTGATTCTGTGTCAAGTTCCTAATTCCCACTTAGGATTTACTTTTTATTTTTATTTTTATTTGATTTTTTCTCATGGAGGTACTGGGGTTGAACCCAGTGCATTTTCTACCTCTGTGCTCTACTTCTGTACCGATTTTAAGTTTTCCGTGGAAACCGGGACTCATTAAGTAGCCAAAAGCCTCACTACATAGCATAGGCTGCCCGCGAAACTGTGATCCTCCGGTCTCTGCCTCCTAAGCACAAGGAGTGGAAGCCTGCACACCAATGCCCAGCTCCATATCGGGTTTAATCCTCCACACCTGTGCATTTGGAAGTGTGCAGGAGTGGCTGCGAGCGCTCTGGCAGGAATGATGCAGTTCACGCTGGGCTTGCTGCCCGGCTTTTTTCTAGATCACCCTAAAGCCCCAGGGTGGTTCCCTCAGAAATCAGTGCCAAACAAAGAGGGCCTTGGCATTCTGGGCAGGGCCTTCAACCCAAGGCATCCATGGTCAGCTCGGGAAACACCCGGGAACGGGAGGGAACCGGTGGAACTGTGTTGCCCAATCCTTCTGAAGGTGACTCTCCTCCCATATGGCACCTTGAGGCAGCCCGAACTGAGCCTGCACAAACAGCGGTCTCACAGGTGAGATAGGTTTGCCCCAAAGAGGGAGCCCTGGGACTGCTTGCAAGCCCAGGTCAGATGTCCCTGAGGGAAAGCCTCACTAGGTAACAGAGCTTGGCCACGAAACTTATCCTCCGGGTCTCCGCCTCTCAAACGCGGGGAGTTCAAGCATGTACCCCTAAGCCAGGCTCCATGTGTGGTTTAATCCTCCACATCTGTGTGTTTGGAAGTGTTCAGGAAAGGCTGCAAGTGCTCTCGCAGGAATGATGCAGTTCTCTCAGGGCTTGCCACCCGGCTTTTTTCTAGGGCACCCTAAAGCCCCAGGGTGGTTCCCTCAGAAGGCAGGGCAAGACAAAAAGGGCCTTGGCATTCTGGGTAGGGCCTTCAACTCAAGGCATCCATTATCAGCCCAGGAAACACCCGGGAAAAGGAGGAAACTGGTGAAACTGTGTTGCCCAATCCTTCTGAAGGCGACTCTCCTCCCATATGGCGCGGTGAGGCAACCCAAAGTGATTCTGCACAAACAGCGGTCTCACAGGTGAGATAAGTTTGCCCCAAGTAGGGAGACCAGGGAGTGCTTGCAAGCCCAGATCAGATTTCCCTTAGAGAAAGCAGAGACCTCAGAGCCTGGGCAGGGTGTGGAGACAGGGCCCAGTAAAGGGAGGGAGGCCCCTGGGATGGGTGAATAAACAAAGCAAGTGCGAGTTGGCGAAAATCCACGTGTTGAGGGCAGGACCCAGCTAACAGCAAGGACCTGAGGGTAAAAGATGGTCAGAGTGAATTCCGGGACACTGCTGCCAGCTACAAAAAACAGCTACTACCCAGGGCGTGTCCTCCAGCAGCAGCCTAAAAGGTCAGGCATCTGTGATTCTGTGTCAAGTGCCTAATTCCCACTTAGGATTTGTTTTTTATTTTTATTTTTTATTTTACCTTTCCTCTTGGTGGTACTGGGGTTGAACCCAGGGCTTTTTCTACCTCTGGGCTCTACTTCTGTACCCATTTTATGTTTTCCTTTGAAACTGGGACTCACTAAGTTGCCAAAAGTCTCACTACGTAGCCAAGGCTGGCCGCAAACGTGTGTGATCCTCTGAACTCCGACTCCCAAGTACGGGGATTACAAGCGTGCTCACCTATTCCCGCCTCCATGTGGAGTCTAATTCTCCCCACCTGTGTGTGTGGAGGTGTGCAGGAGCGGCCACAAGTGCTCAAGCAGGACAGTCACAATCCACGAGGAGCTTGTCGCCCTGTTTTTTGTAGGACAACCTAAGCCCCAGGGTGGTTCCCTCAAAAGGTAGGGTGAAACAAAGAGGGCCTTGGCATTCTGTGTAGGGCCTTCAACCCAAGACATCCATGGCCAGCCAGGGAAACACCCGGGAAAGGGAGGAAACCAGTGAAATTGTCTAGCCCAATCCTTCTGAAGGTGACTCTCCTCCCATATGGCGCCTGGAGGCATGCCGAACTGAGGTGCACAAAGAGCGGTCTTACTGGGGAGATAGGTTTGCCCCAAGGAGGGAGCCCAGGGAGTACTTGCAAGCCCAGGACTGATATCCTTGGGGGAAAGCACAAACCTCATAGCTTGGGCAGGGTCTGGGGACAGGGCCCAGTAAATGGAGGGAGGCCCCCGGGTTGGGTGAATAAAGAAAGAAAGCGCGGGGAATAGGGATTCCGCGGGTGAGGGCAGGCCCCAGCTATCAGCAAGGACCTGAGGAAAGAAGATGGTCGGGGTGCAGTACAGGACAGTGCCGACAGCTACAAAAACCAGCTACTGCCCAAGTCGTGCCTTCCTGCGGGAGCCTAGCAGGTCAGGCATCTGTAATTCTGTGTCAAGTGCCTAATTCCCATTTAGGATTTTTTTTTTTTACATTTCCTCTTGGTGGTACTGGGGTTGAACCCACGGCATTTTATACATGTGGGTTCTACTTCGGTACCCGTTTTGTTTTCCTTGGAACCCAGAACTCACTAAATTGCCAAAAAGCCTCACTAGGTAACCGAATTTGGCAGCGAAACTGTAATCCTCAGGTGTCCGATTTCAAGCGTGGAAAATACAAGGGTGTACCCCTATGCCCGTCTCCATTAAGAGCTAGGTTTGACTCTCTTGGGCACAGGGTGCCCTAGAGACGCTGGATGGGAAAAAAAGAATAGGATGCCAGCAGCTGGGTCCAGGAGCAGCTAGGGGCCCCTGTCCCGGGGTTTGGGAGCCCGTTCTGTCAGGGGGCGGCTTAGTGTGTGCTGGGGGTGGGTTTCTCAACAGAGACCTGCTTTTCTTCACGGTCCCTGGCCTGGGACGGCCCCGTTCCACCTCCGCTCTGGGCACCTTTTCCTCAGAGCGGCACCGCCACCCCCAGGCTGCCTTGCCCTCAACCCCAGCCCCGGAAGCACAGGCGTCGTCCAAAGACCCCATCTCTGAGCCCTCCCCTGACGCCTCACCCCCTCAGTCCCCGCCCCCACCCCCACCCCCCGCAGATTGCGCTGAAGGGTGGGGGTGTTCCCCGGGGTTGCCGCTCGACCTTCCTTCCTGCGACTGGCTTCGACCCTGGGGGCACAGAAGGAGTCCTCCACCTCCCAGGCAGGCCTGCCAGGGGAGTTCAAGATGAGGGGCGGCGGGGGCGTCTGCGGCAGCGGCAGAGGTGCCTAAAGTGGATGTGGGCTGTCATAAGCACTCCTGCCCCAAGCAGGAGCGTTTCAGGGCAGGCGCCCCCAGAGCAGACAGTCCGAGCCTGCCCGCCCCCGGTGCTCGGGAGGACTGGGGCTATTTCGCGGCCGCGGCTGGGTCCCGAGGATTCTGGAGGACCTGGGGGAAGGGGGTGGGGGTCCGGGGGTCCGGTGTGCGTGGCAAAAGAGGACTCTCAGAGGGAGGGACCAAGGGCAAACAAAAAGCCTACAGCACCCAGTATTCCCAGGCGGTCTCCCATCCAAGTACTAACCAGGCCCGACCCTGCTTAGCTTCCGAGATCAGACGAGATCGGGCGCGTTCAGGGTGGTATGGCCGTAGACGCTCCGAGGCCCCACAGAGCTCCTCTTGAGGCTGCTACTGAGCTGCTGCCCGCTTGTCCGCCCGCCCGCCCGCCCGCCCGCACGCCCGCACGCCAGGCAGCCCGCCTGCCAGCCCGAAAGCCCGCCCGCCCGCCAGCCCGCCCGCCCTCCGCAGAGCTGTCTGCCTGACCCCGGCTGGCTGCCCTGCCGCTGCTGTGGGCCTCCTGCTCCCACTTCGGGCTCTGCCTTACCCCCGACCCGCGGCCCCGCGCTCTCCGCCCGCCCGCCGGTACGCCTTGTGTTTTCCAGCCACCCTCCTAGCCTTCTTCCACCCACCGCGGCTTCCCCCCTCTGTGCGCTCACCTCCCTCACCCTGCCCGACCTAGTTTGCCCCTCTGTTCCCAGGGTGCCGGCCTACGAGGTCCCCGCACTCTCCCGCCTCCCTCCCTCACGAGCAGCCCGATGCCCACGCCACGCCATCAACGCCACCCCACGCCACGCCATGGCCGAGCCCAGCGGGCAGTGCAGGCTGGCTCCCTGAGGCCAGCCCGAGACTTTAGGACCTCAGGCCCCCAGACTCCCTCTGGCTCCGCGGGAACGGGCGCTGGAGCTGGCCGAGGACCCCCTGGGCTGCTGGGCCCACACTCAGGACACCATGCCCTCTCCCTTCGGCCCACCCGCCGGAGGCACCACCCACCCACCCACCCACAGCCCGAGATAGACAGAAGCGGGCTGCGGCTCCCGCCTACACGCGCGCCTGCTCTCGCGTGCGCTCTGGCACCCAGGCTCAGGTGCGGAGGACAAGACTCCCACCGGAACCTAGGCACCCTACCCACAGACTCACGGGTGCCTGGCCTCCCTCACGCACTCAGAGAACTCTCGCGAGATGGAGAGACAGAGAGACCCTTCCCCAGACCCTTGAGACACACAGAGACAGCGCCTAGGCGCCTGGGATGTGGCGCCTAAGAGCTAGGTTTGGCTCTCTTGGGCACGGGGTGCCCTAGGGCCCCTGGATGAGAGAGAAAGAATAGGGTGCCAGCAGCTGGGTCCAGAGGATGCTGGAGGACCCGGGGTGGGGTCCGGTGTGCGTGGCAAAAGAGGACTCTCAGAGGGAGGGACCAAGGGCAAAAAGCCTACAGCGCCCAGTATTCCCAGGCGGAATCCCATCCAAGTACTAACCAGGCCCGACCCTGCTTAGCTTCCGAGAGCAGAGGAGACCGGGCGCGTTCAGGCAGGTATGGCCCTAGGCGCTCCGGGGGCCCCACGGGGCTCCTCTTGAGGCTGCTACTGAGCTGCTGCTGCCGCCGCCCGCCCACCCGCCTGACCACCGCAGGGCTGTCTGCCTGACCCCAGGGAGGGCAGCAGGTCAGCCTTCACCGTCACCAAGGAAGACCCTGACAGTCCCGGAGCCGCCACACGCCCCCGCCCCCACCCCAGGACGGGGCACGAGGCTACAGGAGCAGCTAGGGGCCCCTGTCCCGGGGTTTGGGGGCCCGTTCTCTCAGGGGGCGGCTTAGTGTGTGCTGGGGGTGGGTTTCTCAACAGAGACCTGCTTTTCTTCACGGTCCCTGGCCTGGGACGGCCCCGTTCCACCTCCGCTCTGGGCACCTTTTCCTCAGAGCGGCACCGCCACCCCCAGGCTGCCTTGCCCTCAACCCCAGCCCCGGAAGCACAGGCGTCGTCCAAAGACCCCATCTCTGAGCCCTCCCCTGACGCCTCACCCCCTCAGTCCCCGCCCCCACCCCCACCCCCCGCAGATTGCGCTGAAGGGTGGGGGTGTTCCCCGGGGTTGCCGCTCGACCTTCCTTCCTGCGACTGGCTTCGACCCTGGGGGCACAGAAGGAGTCCTCCACCTCCCAGGCAGGCCTGCCAGGGGAGTTCAAGATGAGGGGCGGCGGGGGCGTCTGCGGCAGCGGCAGAGGTGCCTAAAGTGGATGTGGGCTGTCATAAGCACTCCTGCCCCAAGCAGGAGCGTTTCAGGGCAGGCGCCCCCAGAGCAGACAGTCCGAGCCTGCCCGCCCCCGGTGCTCGGGAGGACTGGGGCTATTTCGCGGCCGCGGCTGGGTCCCGAGGATTCTGGAGGACCTGGGGGAAGGGGGTGGGGGTCCGGGGGTCCGGTGTGCGTGGCAAAAGAGGACTCTCAGAGGGAGGGACCAAGGGCAAACAAAAAGCCTACAGCACCCAGTATTCCCAGGCGGTCTCCCATCCAAGTACTAACCAGGCCCGACCCTGCTTAGCTTCCGAGATCAGACGAGATCGGGCGCGTTCAGGGTGGTATGGCCGTAGACGCTCCGAGGCCCCACAGAGCTCCTCTTGAGGCTGCTACTGAGCTGCTGCCCGCTTGTCCGCCCGCCCGCCCGCCCGCCCGCACGCCCGCACGCCAGGCAGCCCGCCTGCCAGCCCGAAAGCCCGCCCGCCCGCCAGCCCGCCCGCCCTCCGCAGAGCTGTCTGCCTGACCCCGGCTGGCTGCCCTGCCGCTGCTGTGGGCCTCCTGCTCCCACTTCGGGCTCTGCCTTACCCCCGACCCGCGGCCCCGCGCTCTCCGCCCGCCCGCCGGTACGCCTTGTGTTTTCCAGCCACCCTCCTAGCCTTCTTCCACCCACCGCGGCTTCCCCCCTCTGTGCGCTCACCTCCCTCACCCTGCCCGACCTAGTTTGCCCCTCTGTTCCCAGGGTGCCGGCCTACGAGGTCCCCGCACTCTCCCGCCTCCCTCCCTCACGAGCAGCCCGATGCCCACGCCACGCCATCAACGCCACCCCACGCCACGCCATGGCCGAGCCCAGCGGGCAGTGCAGGCTGGCTCCCTGAGGCCAGCCCGAGACTTTAGGACCTCAGGCCCCCAGACTCCCTCTGGCTCCGCGGGAACGGGCGCTGGAGCTGGCCGAGGACCCCCTGGGCTGCTGGGCCCACACTCAGGACACCATGCCCTCTCCCTTCGGCCCACCCGCCGGAGGCACCACCCACCCACCCACCCACAGCCCGAGATAGACAGAAGCGGGCTGCGGCTCCCGCCTACACGCGCGCCTGCTCTCGCGTGCGCTCTGGCACCCAGGCTCAGGTGCGGAGGACAAGACTCCCACCGGAACCTAGGCACCCTACCCACAGACTCACGGGTGCCTGGCCTCCCTCACGCACTCAGAGAACTCTCGCGAGATGGAGAGACAGAGAGACCCTTCCCCAGACCCTTGAGACACACAGAGACAGCGCCTAGGCGCCTGGGATGTGGCGCCTAAGAGCTAGGTTTGGCTCTCTTGGGCACGGGGTGCCCTAGGGCCCCTGGATGAGAGAGAAAGAATAGGGTGCCAGCAGCTGGGTCCAGAGGATGCTGGAGGACCCGGGGTGGGGTCCGGTGTGCGTGGCAAAAGAGGACTCTCAGAGGGAGGGACCAAGGGCAAAAAGCCTACAGCGCCCAGTATTCCCAGGCGGAATCCCATCCAAGTACTAACCAGGCCCGACCCTGCTTAGCTTCCGAGAGCAGAGGAGACCGGGCGCGTTCAGGCAGGTATGGCCCTAGGCGCTCCGGGGGCCCCACGGGGCTCCTCTTGAGGCTGCTACTGAGCTGCTGCTGCCGCCGCCCGCCCACCCGCCTGACCACCGCAGGGCTGTCTGCCTGACCCCAGGGAGGGCAGCAGGTCAGCCTTCACCGTCACCAAGGAAGACCCTGACAGTCCCGGAGCCGCCACACGCCCCCGCCCCCACCCCAGGACGGGGCACGAGGCTACAGGAGCAGCTAGGGGCCCCTGTCCCGGGGTTTGGGGGCCCGTTCTCTCAGGGGGCGGCTTAGTGTGTGCTGGGGGTGGGTTTCTCAACAGAGACCTGCTTTTCTTCACGGTCCCTGGCCTGGGACGGCCCCGTTCCACCTCCGCTCTGGGCACCTTTTCCTCAGAGCGGCACCGCCACCCCCAGGCTGCCTTGCCCTCAACCCCAGCCCCGGAAGCACAGGCGTCGTCCAAAGACCCCATCTCTGAGCCCTCCCCTGACGCCTCACCCCCTCAGTCCCCGCCCCCACCCCCACCCCCCGCAGATTGCGCTGAAGGGTGGGGGTGTTCCCCGGGGTTGCCGCTCGACCTTCCTTCCTGCGACTGGCTTCGACCCTGGGGGCACAGAAGGAGTCCTCCACCTCCCAGGCAGGCCTGCCAGGGGAGTTCAAGATGAGGGGCGGCGGGGGCGTCTGCGGCAGCGGCAGAGGTGCCTAAAGTGGATGTGGGCTGTCATAAGCACTCCTGCCCCAAGCAGGAGCGTTTCAGGGCAGGCGCCCCCAGAGCAGACAGTCCGAGCCTGCCCGCCCCCGGTGCTCGGGAGGACTGGGGCTATTTCGCGGCCGCGGCTGGGTCCCGAGGATTCTGGAGGACCTGGGGGAAGGGGGTGGGGGTCCGGGGGTCCGGTGTGCGTGGCAAAAGAGGACTCTCAGAGGGAGGGACCAAGGGCAAACAAAAAGCCTACAGCACCCAGTATTCCCAGGCGGTCTCCCATCCAAGTACTAACCAGGCCCGACCCTGCTTAGCTTCCGAGATCAGACGAGATCGGGCGCGTTCAGGGTGGTATGGCCGTAGACGCTCCGAGGCCCCACAGAGCTCCTCTTGAGGCTGCTACTGAGCTGCTGCCCGCTTGTCCGCCCGCCCGCCCGCCCGCCCGCACGCCCGCACGCCAGGCAGCCCGCCTGCCAGCCCGAAAGCCCGCCCGCCCGCCAGCCCGCCCGCCCTCCGCAGAGCTGTCTGCCTGACCCCGGCTGGCTGCCCTGCCGCTGCTGTGGGCCTCCTGCTCCCACTTCGGGCTCTGCCTTACCCCCGACCCGCGGCCCCGCGCTCTCCGCCCGCCCGCCGGTACGCCTTGTGTTTTCCAGCCACCCTCCTAGCCTTCTTCCACCCACCGCGGCTTCCCCCCTCTGTGCGCTCACCTCCCTCACCCTGCCCGACCTAGTTTGCCCCTCTGTTCCCAGGGTGCCGGCCTACGAGGTCCCCGCACTCTCCCGCCTCCCTCCCTCACGAGCAGCCCGATGCCCACGCCACGCCATCAACGCCACCCCACGCCACGCCATGGCCGAGCCCAGCGGGCAGTGCAGGCTGGCTCCCTGAGGCCAGCCCGAGACTTTAGGACCTCAGGCCCCCAGACTCCCTCTGGCTCCGCGGGAACGGGCGCTGGAGCTGGCCGAGGACCCCCTGGGCTGCTGGGCCCACACTCAGGACACCATGCCCTCTCCCTTCGGCCCACCCGCCGGAGGCACCACCCACCCACCCACCCACAGCCCGAGATAGACAGAAGCGGGCTGCGGCTCCCGCCTACACGCGCGCCTGCTCTCGCGTGCGCTCTGGCACCCAGGCTCAGGTGCGGAGGACAAGACTCCCACCGGAACCTAGGCACCCTACCCACAGACTCACGGGTGCCTGGCCTCCCTCACGCACTCAGAGAACTCTCGCGAGATGGAGAGACAGAGAGACCCTTCCCCAGACCCTTGAGACACACAGAGACAGCGCCTAGGCGCCTGGGATGTGGCGCCTAAGAGCTAGGTTTGGCTCTCTTGGGCACGGGGTGCCCTAGGGCCCCTGGATGAGAGAGAAAGAATAGGGTGCCAGCAGCTGGGTCCAGAGGATGCTGGAGGACCCGGGGTGGGGTCCGGTGTGCGTGGCAAAAGAGGACTCTCAGAGGGAGGGACCAAGGGCAAAAAGCCTACAGCGCCCAGTATTCCCAGGCGGAATCCCATCCAAGTACTAACCAGGCCCGACCCTGCTTAGCTTCCGAGAGCAGAGGAGACCGGGCGCGTTCAGGCAGGTATGGCCCTAGGCGCTCCGGGGGCCCCACGGGGCTCCTCTTGAGGCTGCTACTGAGCTGCTGCTGCCGCCGCCCGCCCACCCGCCTGACCACCGCAGGGCTGTCTGCCTGACCCCAGGGAGGGCAGCAGGTCAGCCTTCACCGTCACCAAGGAAGACCCTGACAGTCCCGGAGCCGCCACACGCCCCCGCCCCCACCCCAGGACGGGGCACGAGGCTACAGGAGCAGCTAGGGGCCCCTGTCCCGGGGTTTGGGGGCCCGTTCTCTCAGGGGGCGGCTTAGTGTGTGCTGGGGGTGGGTTTCTCAACAGAGACCTGCTTTTCTTCACGGTCCCTGGCCTGGGACGGCCCCGTTCCACCTCCGCTCTGGGCACCTTTTCCTCAGAGCGGCACCGCCACCCCCAGGCTGCCTTGCCCTCAACCCCAGCCCCGGAAGCACAGGCGTCGTCCAAAGACCCCATCTCTGAGCCCTCCCCTGACGCCTCACCCCCTCAGTCCCCGCCCCCACCCCCACCCCCCGCAGATTGCGCTGAAGGGTGGGGGTGTTCCCCGGGGTTGCCGCTCGACCTTCCTTCCTGCGACTGGCTTCGACCCTGGGGGCACAGAAGGAGTCCTCCACCTCCCAGGCAGGCCTGCCAGGGGAGTTCAAGATGAGGGGCGGCGGGGGCGTCTGCGGCAGCGGCAGAGGTGCCTAAAGTGGATGTGGGCTGTCATAAGCACTCCTGCCCCAAGCAGGAGCGTTTCAGGGCAGGCGCCCCCAGAGCAGACAGTCCGAGCCTGCCCGCCCCCGGTGCTCGGGAGGACTGGGGCTATTTCGCGGCCGCGGCTGGGTCCCGAGGATTCTGGAGGACCTGGGGGAAGGGGGTGGGGGTCCGGGGGTCCGGTGTGCGTGGCAAAAGAGGACTCTCAGAGGGAGGGACCAAGGGCAAACAAAAAGCCTACAGCACCCAGTATTCCCAGGCGGTCTCCCATCCAAGTACTAACCAGGCCCGACCCTGCTTAGCTTCCGAGATCAGACGAGATCGGGCGCGTTCAGGGTGGTATGGCCGTAGACGCTCCGAGGCCCCACAGAGCTCCTCTTGAGGCTGCTACTGAGCTGCTGCCCGCTTGTCCGCCCGCCCGCCCGCCCGCCCGCACGCCCGCACGCCAGGCAGCCCGCCTGCCAGCCCGAAAGCCCGCCCGCCCGCCAGCCCGCCCGCCCTCCGCAGAGCTGTCTGCCTGACCCCGGCTGGCTGCCCTGCCGCTGCTGTGGGCCTCCTGCTCCCACTTCGGGCTCTGCCTTACCCCCGACCCGCGGCCCCGCGCTCTCCGCCCGCCCGCCGGTACGCCTTGTGTTTTCCAGCCACCCTCCTAGCCTTCTTCCACCCACCGCGGCTTCCCCCCTCTGTGCGCTCACCTCCCTCACCCTGCCCGACCTAGTTTGCCCCTCTGTTCCCAGGGTGCCGGCCTACGAGGTCCCCGCACTCTCCCGCCTCCCTCCCTCACGAGCAGCCCGATGCCCACGCCACGCCATCAACGCCACCCCACGCCACGCCATGGCCGAGCCCAGCGGGCAGTGCAGGCTGGCTCCCTGAGGCCAGCCCGAGACTTTAGGACCTCAGGCCCCCAGACTCCCTCTGGCTCCGCGGGAACGGGCGCTGGAGCTGGCCGAGGACCCCCTGGGCTGCTGGGCCCACACTCAGGACACCATGCCCTCTCCCTTCGGCCCACCCGCCGGAGGCACCACCCACCCACCCACCCACAGCCCGAGATAGACAGAAGCGGGCTGCGGCTCCCGCCTACACGCGCGCCTGCTCTCGCGTGCGCTCTGGCACCCAGGCTCAGGTGCGGAGGACAAGACTCCCACCGGAACCTAGGCACCCTACCCACAGACTCACGGGTGCCTGGCCTCCCTCACGCACTCAGAGAACTCTCGCGAGATGGAGAGACAGAGAGACCCTTCCCCAGACCCTTGAGACACACAGAGACAGCGCCTAGGCGCCTGGGATGTGGCGCCTAAGAGCTAGGTTTGGCTCTCTTGGGCACGGGGTGCCCTAGGGCCCCTGGATGAGAGAGAAAGAATAGGGTGCCAGCAGCTGGGTCCAGAGGATGCTGGAGGACCCGGGGTGGGGTCCGGTGTGCGTGGCAAAAGAGGACTCTCAGAGGGAGGGACCAAGGGCAAAAAGCCTACAGCGCCCAGTATTCCCAGGCGGAATCCCATCCAAGTACTAACCAGGCCCGACCCTGCTTAGCTTCCGAGAGCAGAGGAGACCGGGCGCGTTCAGGCAGGTATGGCCCTAGGCGCTCCGGGGGCCCCACGGGGCTCCTCTTGAGGCTGCTACTGAGCTGCTGCTGCCGCCGCCCGCCCACCCGCCTGACCACCGCAGGGCTGTCTGCCTGACCCCAGGGAGGGCAGCAGGTCAGCCTTCACCGTCACCAAGGAAGACCCTGACAGTCCCGGAGCCGCCACACGCCCCCGCCCCCACCCCAGGACGGGGCACGAGGCTACAGGAGCAGCTAGGGGCCCCTGTCCCGGGGTTTGGGGGCCCGTTCTCTCAGGGGGCGGCTTAGTGTGTGCTGGGGGTGGGTTTCTCAACAGAGACCTGCTTTTCTTCACGGTCCCTGGCCTGGGACGGCCCCGTTCCACCTCCGCTCTGGGCACCTTTTCCTCAGAGCGGCACCGCCACCCCCAGGCTGCCTTGCCCTCAACCCCAGCCCCGGAAGCACAGGCGTCGTCCAAAGACCCCATCTCTGAGCCCTCCCCTGACGCCTCACCCCCTCAGTCCCCGCCCCCACCCCCACCCCCCGCAGATTGCGCTGAAGGGTGGGGGTGTTCCCCGGGGTTGCCGCTCGACCTTCCTTCCTGCGACTGGCTTCGACCCTGGGGGCACAGAAGGAGTCCTCCACCTCCCAGGCAGGCCTGCCAGGGGAGTTCAAGATGAGGGGCGGCGGGGGCGTCTGCGGCAGCGGCAGAGGTGCCTAAAGTGGATGTGGGCTGTCATAAGCACTCCTGCCCCAAGCAGGAGCGTTTCAGGGCAGGCGCCCCCAGAGCAGACAGTCCGAGCCTGCCCGCCCCCGGTGCTCGGGAGGACTGGGGCTATTTCGCGGCCGCGGCTGGGTCCCGAGGATTCTGGAGGACCTGGGGGAAGGGGGTGGGGGTCCGGGGGTCCGGTGTGCGTGGCAAAAGAGGACTCTCAGAGGGAGGGACCAAGGGCAAACAAAAAGCCTACAGCACCCAGTATTCCCAGGCGGTCTCCCATCCAAGTACTAACCAGGCCCGACCCTGCTTAGCTTCCGAGATCAGACGAGATCGGGCGCGTTCAGGGTGGTATGGCCGTAGACGCTCCGAGGCCCCACAGAGCTCCTCTTGAGGCTGCTACTGAGCTGCTGCCCGCTTGTCCGCCCGCCCGCCCGCCCGCCCGCACGCCCGCACGCCAGGCAGCCCGCCTGCCAGCCCGAAAGCCCGCCCGCCCGCCAGCCCGCCCGCCCTCCGCAGAGCTGTCTGCCTGACCCCGGCTGGCTGCCCTGCCGCTGCTGTGGGCCTCCTGCTCCCACTTCGGGCTCTGCCTTACCCCCGACCCGCGGCCCCGCGCTCTCCGCCCGCCCGCCGGTACGCCTTGTGTTTTCCAGCCACCCTCCTAGCCTTCTTCCACCCACCGCGGCTTCCCCCCTCTGTGCGCTCACCTCCCTCACCCTGCCCGACCTAGTTTGCCCCTCTGTTCCCAGGGTGCCGGCCTACGAGGTCCCCGCACTCTCCCGCCTCCCTCCCTCACGAGCAGCCCGATGCCCACGCCACGCCATCAACGCCACCCCACGCCACGCCATGGCCGAGCCCAGCGGGCAGTGCAGGCTGGCTCCCTGAGGCCAGCCCGAGACTTTAGGACCTCAGGCCCCCAGACTCCCTCTGGCTCCGCGGGAACGGGCGCTGGAGCTGGCCGAGGACCCCCTGGGCTGCTGGGCCCACACTCAGGACACCATGCCCTCTCCCTTCGGCCCACCCGCCGGAGGCACCACCCACCCACCCACCCACAGCCCGAGATAGACAGAAGCGGGCTGCGGCTCCCGCCTACACGCGCGCCTGCTCTCGCGTGCGCTCTGGCACCCAGGCTCAGGTGCGGAGGACAAGACTCCCACCGGAACCTAGGCACCCTACCCACAGACTCACGGGTGCCTGGCCTCCCTCACGCACTCAGAGAACTCTCGCGAGATGGAGAGACAGAGAGACCCTTCCCCAGACCCTTGAGACACACAGAGACAGCGCCTAGGCGCCTGGGATGTGGCGCCTAAGAGCTAGGTTTGGCTCTCTTGGGCACGGGGTGCCCTAGGGCCCCTGGATGAGAGAGAAAGAATAGGGTGCCAGCAGCTGGGTCCAGAGGATGCTGGAGGACCCGGGGTGGGGTCCGGTGTGCGTGGCAAAAGAGGACTCTCAGAGGGAGGGACCAAGGGCAAAAAGCCTACAGCGCCCAGTATTCCCAGGCGGAATCCCATCCAAGTACTAACCAGGCCCGACCCTGCTTAGCTTCCGAGAGCAGAGGAGACCGGGCGCGTTCAGGCAGGTATGGCCCTAGGCGCTCCGGGGGCCCCACGGGGCTCCTCTTGAGGCTGCTACTGAGCTGCTGCTGCCGCCGCCCGCCCACCCGCCTGACCACCGCAGGGCTGTCTGCCTGACCCCAGGGAGGGCAGCAGGTCAGCCTTCACCGTCACCAAGGAAGACCCTGACAGTCCCGGAGCCGCCACACGCCCCCGCCCCCACCCCAGGACGGGGCACGAGGCTACAGGAGCAGCTAGGGGCCCCTGTCCCGGGGTTTGGGGGCCCGTTCTCTCAGGGGGCGGCTTAGTGTGTGCTGGGGGTGGGTTTCTCAACAGAGACCTGCTTTTCTTCACGGTCCCTGGCCTGGGACGGCCCCGTTCCACCTCCGCTCTGGGCACCTTTTCCTCAGAGCGGCACCGCCACCCCCAGGCTGCCTTGCCCTCAACCCCAGCCCCGGAAGCACAGGCGTCGTCCAAAGACCCCATCTCTGAGCCCTCCCCTGACGCCTCACCCCCTCAGTCCCCGCCCCCACCCCCACCCCCCGCAGATTGCGCTGAAGGGTGGGGGTGTTCCCCGGGGTTGCCGCTCGACCTTCCTTCCTGCGACTGGCTTCGACCCTGGGGGCACAGAAGGAGTCCTCCACCTCCCAGGCAGGCCTGCCAGGGGAGTTCAAGATGAGGGGCGGCGGGGGCGTCTGCGGCAGCGGCAGAGGTGCCTAAAGTGGATGTGGGCTGTCATAAGCACTCCTGCCCCAAGCAGGAGCGTTTCAGGGCAGGCGCCCCCAGAGCAGACAGTCCGAGCCTGCCCGCCCCCGGTGCTCGGGAGGACTGGGGCTATTTCGCGGCCGCGGCTGGGTCCCGAGGATTCTGGAGGACCTGGGGGAAGGGGGTGGGGGTCCGGGGGTCCGGTGTGCGTGGCAAAAGAGGACTCTCAGAGGGAGGGACCAAGGGCAAACAAAAAGCCTACAGCACCCAGTATTCCCAGGCGGTCTCCCATCCAAGTACTAACCAGGCCCGACCCTGCTTAGCTTCCGAGATCAGACGAGATCGGGCGCGTTCAGGGTGGTATGGCCGTAGACGCTCCGAGGCCCCACAGAGCTCCTCTTGAGGCTGCTACTGAGCTGCTGCCCGCTTGTCCGCCCGCCCGCCCGCCCGCCCGCACGCCCGCACGCCAGGCAGCCCGCCTGCCAGCCCGAAAGCCCGCCCGCCCGCCAGCCCGCCCGCCCTCCGCAGAGCTGTCTGCCTGACCCCGGCTGGCTGCCCTGCCGCTGCTGTGGGCCTCCTGCTCCCACTTCGGGCTCTGCCTTACCCCCGACCCGCGGCCCCGCGCTCTCCGCCCGCCCGCCGGTACGCCTTGTGTTTTCCAGCCACCCTCCTAGCCTTCTTCCACCCACCGCGGCTTCCCCCCTCTGTGCGCTCACCTCCCTCACCCTGCCCGACCTAGTTTGCCCCTCTGTTCCCAGGGTGCCGGCCTACGAGGTCCCCGCACTCTCCCGCCTCCCTCCCTCACGAGCAGCCCGATGCCCACGCCACGCCATCAACGCCACCCCACGCCACGCCATGGCCGAGCCCAGCGGGCAGTGCAGGCTGGCTCCCTGAGGCCAGCCCGAGACTTTAGGACCTCAGGCCCCCAGACTCCCTCTGGCTCCGCGGGAACGGGCGCTGGAGCTGGCCGAGGACCCCCTGGGCTGCTGGGCCCACACTCAGGACACCATGCCCTCTCCCTTCGGCCCACCCGCCGGAGGCACCACCCACCCACCCACCCACAGCCCGAGATAGACAGAAGCGGGCTGCGGCTCCCGCCTACACGCGCGCCTGCTCTCGCGTGCGCTCTGGCACCCAGGCTCAGGTGCGGAGGACAAGACTCCCACCGGAACCTAGGCACCCTACCCACAGACTCACGGGTGCCTGGCCTCCCTCACGCACTCAGAGAACTCTCGCGAGATGGAGAGACAGAGAGACCCTTCCCCAGACCCTTGAGACACACAGAGACAGCGCCTAGGCGCCTGGGATGTGGCGCCTAAGAGCTAGGTTTGGCTCTCTTGGGCACGGGGTGCCCTAGGGCCCCTGGATGAGAGAGAAAGAATAGGGTGCCAGCAGCTGGGTCCAGAGGATGCTGGAGGACCCGGGGTGGGGTCCGGTGTGCGTGGCAAAAGAGGACTCTCAGAGGGAGGGACCAAGGGCAAAAAGCCTACAGCGCCCAGTATTCCCAGGCGGAATCCCATCCAAGTACTAACCAGGCCCGACCCTGCTTAGCTTCCGAGAGCAGAGGAGACCGGGCGCGTTCAGGCAGGTATGGCCCTAGGCGCTCCGGGGGCCCCACGGGGCTCCTCTTGAGGCTGCTACTGAGCTGCTGCTGCCGCCGCCCGCCCACCCGCCTGACCACCGCAGGGCTGTCTGCCTGACCCCAGGGAGGGCAGCAGGTCAGCCTTCACCGTCACCAAGGAAGACCCTGACAGTCCCGGAGCCGCCACACGCCCCCGCCCCCACCCCAGGACGGGGCACGAGGCTACAGGAGCAGCTAGGGGCCCCTGTCCCGGGGTTTGGGGGCCCGTTCTCTCAGGGGGCGGCTTAGTGTGTGCTGGGGGTGGGTTTCTCAACAGAGACCTGCTTTTCTTCACGGTCCCTGGCCTGGGACGGCCCCGTTCCACCTCCGCTCTGGGCACCTTTTCCTCAGAGCGGCACCGCCACCCCCAGGCTGCCTTGCCCTCAACCCCAGCCCCGGAAGCACAGGCGTCGTCCAAAGACCCCATCTCTGAGCCCTCCCCTGACGCCTCACCCCCTCAGTCCCCGCCCCCACCCCCACCCCCCGCAGATTGCGCTGAAGGGTGGGGGTGTTCCCCGGGGTTGCCGCTCGACCTTCCTTCCTGCGACTGGCTTCGACCCTGGGGGCACAGAAGGAGTCCTCCACCTCCCAGGCAGGCCTGCCAGGGGAGTTCAAGATGAGGGGCGGCGGGGGCGTCTGCGGCAGCGGCAGAGGTGCCTAAAGTGGATGTGGGCTGTCATAAGCACTCCTGCCCCAAGCAGGAGCGTTTCAGGGCAGGCGCCCCCAGAGCAGACAGTCCGAGCCTGCCCGCCCCCGGTGCTCGGGAGGACTGGGGCTATTTCGCGGCCGCGGCTGGGTCCCGAGGATTCTGGAGGACCTGGGGGAAGGGGGTGGGGGTCCGGGGGTCCGGTGTGCGTGGCAAAAGAGGACTCTCAGAGGGAGGGACCAAGGGCAAACAAAAAGCCTACAGCACCCAGTATTCCCAGGCGGTCTCCCATCCAAGTACTAACCAGGCCCGACCCTGCTTAGCTTCCGAGATCAGACGAGATCGGGCGCGTTCAGGGTGGTATGGCCGTAGACGCTCCGAGGCCCCACAGAGCTCCTCTTGAGGCTGCTACTGAGCTGCTGCCCGCTTGTCCGCCCGCCCGCCCGCCCGCCCGCACGCCCGCACGCCAGGCAGCCCGCCTGCCAGCCCGAAAGCCCGCCCGCCCGCCAGCCCGCCCGCCCTCCGCAGAGCTGTCTGCCTGACCCCGGCTGGCTGCCCTGCCGCTGCTGTGGGCCTCCTGCTCCCACTTCGGGCTCTGCCTTACCCCCGACCCGCGGCCCCGCGCTCTCCGCCCGCCCGCCGGTACGCCTTGTGTTTTCCAGCCACCCTCCTAGCCTTCTTCCACCCACCGCGGCTTCCCCCCTCTGTGCGCTCACCTCCCTCACCCTGCCCGACCTAGTTTGCCCCTCTGTTCCCAGGGTGCCGGCCTACGAGGTCCCCGCACTCTCCCGCCTCCCTCCCTCACGAGCAGCCCGATGCCCACGCCACGCCATCAACGCCACCCCACGCCACGCCATGGCCGAGCCCAGCGGGCAGTGCAGGCTGGCTCCCTGAGGCCAGCCCGAGACTTTAGGACCTCAGGCCCCCAGACTCCCTCTGGCTCCGCGGGAACGGGCGCTGGAGCTGGCCGAGGACCCCCTGGGCTGCTGGGCCCACACTCAGGACACCATGCCCTCTCCCTTCGGCCCACCCGCCGGAGGCACCACCCACCCACCCACCCACAGCCCGAGATAGACAGAAGCGGGCTGCGGCTCCCGCCTACACGCGCGCCTGCTCTCGCGTGCGCTCTGGCACCCAGGCTCAGGTGCGGAGGACAAGACTCCCACCGGAACCTAGGCACCCTACCCACAGACTCACGGGTGCCTGGCCTCCCTCACGCACTCAGAGAACTCTCGCGAGATGGAGAGACAGAGAGACCCTTCCCCAGACCCTTGAGACACACAGAGACAGCGCCTAGGCGCCTGGGATGTGGCGCCTAAGAGCTAGGTTTGGCTCTCTTGGGCACGGGGTGCCCTAGGGCCCCTGGATGAGAGAGAAAGAATAGGGTGCCAGCAGCTGGGTCCAGAGGATGCTGGAGGACCCGGGGTGGGGTCCGGTGTGCGTGGCAAAAGAGGACTCTCAGAGGGAGGGACCAAGGGCAAAAAGCCTACAGCGCCCAGTATTCCCAGGCGGAATCCCATCCAAGTACTAACCAGGCCCGACCCTGCTTAGCTTCCGAGAGCAGAGGAGACCGGGCGCGTTCAGGCAGGTATGGCCCTAGGCGCTCCGGGGGCCCCACGGGGCTCCTCTTGAGGCTGCTACTGAGCTGCTGCTGCCGCCGCCCGCCCACCCGCCTGACCACCGCAGGGCTGTCTGCCTGACCCCAGGGAGGGCAGCAGGTCAGCCTTCACCGTCACCAAGGAAGACCCTGACAGTCCCGGAGCCGCCACACGCCCCCGCCCCCACCCCAGGACGGGGCACGAGGCTACAGGAGCAGCTAGGGGCCCCTGTCCCGGGGTTTGGGGGCCCGTTCTCTCAGGGGGCGGCTTAGTGTGTGCTGGGGGTGGGTTTCTCAACAGAGACCTGCTTTTCTTCACGGTCCCTGGCCTGGGACGGCCCCGTTCCACCTCCGCTCTGGGCACCTTTTCCTCAGAGCGGCACCGCCACCCCCAGGCTGCCTTGCCCTCAACCCCAGCCCCGGAAGCACAGGCGTCGTCCAAAGACCCCATCTCTGAGCCCTCCCCTGACGCCTCACCCCCTCAGTCCCCGCCCCCACCCCCACCCCCCGCAGATTGCGCTGAAGGGTGGGGGTGTTCCCCGGGGTTGCCGCTCGACCTTCCTTCCTGCGACTGGCTTCGACCCTGGGGGCACAGAAGGAGTCCTCCACCTCCCAGGCAGGCCTGCCAGGGGAGTTCAAGATGAGGGGCGGCGGGGGCGTCTGCGGCAGCGGCAGAGGTGCCTAAAGTGGATGTGGGCTGTCATAAGCACTCCTGCCCCAAGCAGGAGCGTTTCAGGGCAGGCGCCCCCAGAGCAGACAGTCCGAGCCTGCCCGCCCCCGGTGCTCGGGAGGACTGGGGCTATTTCGCGGCCGCGGCTGGGTCCCGAGGATTCTGGAGGACCTGGGGGAAGGGGGTGGGGGTCCGGGGGTCCGGTGTGCGTGGCAAAAGAGGACTCTCAGAGGGAGGGACCAAGGGCAAACAAAAAGCCTACAGCACCCAGTATTCCCAGGCGGTCTCCCATCCAAGTACTAACCAGGCCCGACCCTGCTTAGCTTCCGAGATCAGACGAGATCGGGCGCGTTCAGGGTGGTATGGCCGTAGACGCTCCGAGGCCCCACAGAGCTCCTCTTGAGGCTGCTACTGAGCTGCTGCCCGCTTGTCCGCCCGCCCGCCCGCCCGCCCGCACGCCCGCACGCCAGGCAGCCCGCCTGCCAGCCCGAAAGCCCGCCCGCCCGCCAGCCCGCCCGCCCTCCGCAGAGCTGTCTGCCTGACCCCGGCTGGCTGCCCTGCCGCTGCTGTGGGCCTCCTGCTCCCACTTCGGGCTCTGCCTTACCCCCGACCCGCGGCCCCGCGCTCTCCGCCCGCCCGCCGGTACGCCTTGTGTTTTCCAGCCACCCTCCTAGCCTTCTTCCACCCACCGCGGCTTCCCCCCTCTGTGCGCTCACCTCCCTCACCCTGCCCGACCTAGTTTGCCCCTCTGTTCCCAGGGTGCCGGCCTACGAGGTCCCCGCACTCTCCCGCCTCCCTCCCTCACGAGCAGCCCGATGCCCACGCCACGCCATCAACGCCACCCCACGCCACGCCATGGCCGAGCCCAGCGGGCAGTGCAGGCTGGCTCCCTGAGGCCAGCCCGAGACTTTAGGACCTCAGGCCCCCAGACTCCCTCTGGCTCCGCGGGAACGGGCGCTGGAGCTGGCCGAGGACCCCCTGGGCTGCTGGGCCCACACTCAGGACACCATGCCCTCTCCCTTCGGCCCACCCGCCGGAGGCACCACCCACCCACCCACCCACAGCCCGAGATAGACAGAAGCGGGCTGCGGCTCCCGCCTACACGCGCGCCTGCTCTCGCGTGCGCTCTGGCACCCAGGCTCAGGTGCGGAGGACAAGACTCCCACCGGAACCTAGGCACCCTACCCACAGACTCACGGGTGCCTGGCCTCCCTCACGCACTCAGAGAACTCTCGCGAGATGGAGAGACAGAGAGACCCTTCCCCAGACCCTTGAGACACACAGAGACAGCGCCTAGGCGCCTGGGATGTGGCGCCTAAGAGCTAGGTTTGGCTCTCTTGGGCACGGGGTGCCCTAGGGCCCCTGGATGAGAGAGAAAGAATAGGGTGCCAGCAGCTGGGTCCAGAGGATGCTGGAGGACCCGGGGTGGGGTCCGGTGTGCGTGGCAAAAGAGGACTCTCAGAGGGAGGGACCAAGGGCAAAAAGCCTACAGCGCCCAGTATTCCCAGGCGGAATCCCATCCAAGTACTAACCAGGCCCGACCCTGCTTAGCTTCCGAGAGCAGAGGAGACCGGGCGCGTTCAGGCAGGTATGGCCCTAGGCGCTCCGGGGGCCCCACGGGGCTCCTCTTGAGGCTGCTACTGAGCTGCTGCTGCCGCCGCCCGCCCACCCGCCTGACCACCGCAGGGCTGTCTGCCTGACCCCAGGGAGGGCAGCAGGTCAGCCTTCACCGTCACCAAGGAAGACCCTGACAGTCCCGGAGCCGCCACACGCCCCCGCCCCCACCCCAGGACGGGGCACGAGGCTACAGGAGCAGCTAGGGGCCCCTGTCCCGGGGTTTGGGGGCCCGTTCTCTCAGGGGGCGGCTTAGTGTGTGCTGGGGGTGGGTTTCTCAACAGAGACCTGCTTTTCTTCACGGTCCCTGGCCTGGGACGGCCCCGTTCCACCTCCGCTCTGGGCACCTTTTCCTCAGAGCGGCACCGCCACCCCCAGGCTGCCTTGCCCTCAACCCCAGCCCCGGAAGCACAGGCGTCGTCCAAAGACCCCATCTCTGAGCCCTCCCCTGACGCCTCACCCCCTCAGTCCCCGCCCCCACCCCCACCCCCCGCAGATTGCGCTGAAGGGTGGGGGTGTTCCCCGGGGTTGCCGCTCGACCTTCCTTCCTGCGACTGGCTTCGACCCTGGGGGCACAGAAGGAGTCCTCCACCTCCCAGGCAGGCCTGCCAGGGGAGTTCAAGATGAGGGGCGGCGGGGGCGTCTGCGGCAGCGGCAGAGGTGCCTAAAGTGGATGTGGGCTGTCATAAGCACTCCTGCCCCAAGCAGGAGCGTTTCAGGGCAGGCGCCCCCAGAGCAGACAGTCCGAGCCTGCCCGCCCCCGGTGCTCGGGAGGACTGGGGCTATTTCGCGGCCGCGGCTGGGTCCCGAGGATTCTGGAGGACCTGGGGGAAGGGGGTGGGGGTCCGGGGGTCCGGTGTGCGTGGCAAAAGAGGACTCTCAGAGGGAGGGACCAAGGGCAAACAAAAAGCCTACAGCACCCAGTATTCCCAGGCGGTCTCCCATCCAAGTACTAACCAGGCCCGACCCTGCTTAGCTTCCGAGATCAGACGAGATCGGGCGCGTTCAGGGTGGTATGGCCGTAGACGCTCCGAGGCCCCACAGAGCTCCTCTTGAGGCTGCTACTGAGCTGCTGCCCGCTTGTCCGCCCGCCCGCCCGCCCGCCCGCACGCCCGCACGCCAGGCAGCCCGCCTGCCAGCCCGAAAGCCCGCCCGCCCGCCAGCCCGCCCGCCCTCCGCAGAGCTGTCTGCCTGACCCCGGCTGGCTGCCCTGCCGCTGCTGTGGGCCTCCTGCTCCCACTTCGGGCTCTGCCTTACCCCCGACCCGCGGCCCCGCGCTCTCCGCCCGCCCGCCGGTACGCCTTGTGTTTTCCAGCCACCCTCCTAGCCTTCTTCCACCCACCGCGGCTTCCCCCCTCTGTGCGCTCACCTCCCTCACCCTGCCCGACCTAGTTTGCCCCTCTGTTCCCAGGGTGCCGGCCTACGAGGTCCCCGCACTCTCCCGCCTCCCTCCCTCACGAGCAGCCCGATGCCCACGCCACGCCATCAACGCCACCCCACGCCACGCCATGGCCGAGCCCAGCGGGCAGTGCAGGCTGGCTCCCTGAGGCCAGCCCGAGACTTTAGGACCTCAGGCCCCCAGACTCCCTCTGGCTCCGCGGGAACGGGCGCTGGAGCTGGCCGAGGACCCCCTGGGCTGCTGGGCCCACACTCAGGACACCATGCCCTCTCCCTTCGGCCCACCCGCCGGAGGCACCACCCACCCACCCACCCACAGCCCGAGATAGACAGAAGCGGGCTGCGGCTCCCGCCTACACGCGCGCCTGCTCTCGCGTGCGCTCTGGCACCCAGGCTCAGGTGCGGAGGACAAGACTCCCACCGGAACCTAGGCACCCTACCCACAGACTCACGGGTGCCTGGCCTCCCTCACGCACTCAGAGAACTCTCGCGAGATGGAGAGACAGAGAGACCCTTCCCCAGACCCTTGAGACACACAGAGACAGCGCCTAGGCGCCTGGGATGTGGCGCCTAAGAGCTAGGTTTGGCTCTCTTGGGCACGGGGTGCCCTAGGGCCCCTGGATGAGAGAGAAAGAATAGGGTGCCAGCAGCTGGGTCCAGAGGATGCTGGAGGACCCGGGGTGGGGTCCGGTGTGCGTGGCAAAAGAGGACTCTCAGAGGGAGGGACCAAGGGCAAAAAGCCTACAGCGCCCAGTATTCCCAGGCGGAATCCCATCCAAGTACTAACCAGGCCCGACCCTGCTTAGCTTCCGAGAGCAGAGGAGACCGGGCGCGTTCAGGCAGGTATGGCCCTAGGCGCTCCGGGGGCCCCACGGGGCTCCTCTTGAGGCTGCTACTGAGCTGCTGCTGCCGCCGCCCGCCCACCCGCCTGACCACCGCAGGGCTGTCTGCCTGACCCCAGGGAGGGCAGCAGGTCAGCCTTCACCGTCACCAAGGAAGACCCTGACAGTCCCGGAGCCGCCACACGCCCCCGCCCCCACCCCAGGACGGGGCACGAGGCTACAGGAGCAGCTAGGGGCCCCTGTCCCGGGGTTTGGGGGCCCGTTCTCTCAGGGGGCGGCTTAGTGTGTGCTGGGGGTGGGTTTCTCAACAGAGACCTGCTTTTCTTCACGGTCCCTGGCCTGGGACGGCCCCGTTCCACCTCCGCTCTGGGCACCTTTTCCTCAGAGCGGCACCGCCACCCCCAGGCTGCCTTGCCCTCAACCCCAGCCCCGGAAGCACAGGCGTCGTCCAAAGACCCCATCTCTGAGCCCTCCCCTGACGCCTCACCCCCTCAGTCCCCGCCCCCACCCCCACCCCCCGCAGATTGCGCTGAAGGGTGGGGGTGTTCCCCGGGGTTGCCGCTCGACCTTCCTTCCTGCGACTGGCTTCGACCCTGGGGCCACAGAAGGAGTCCTCCACCTCCCAGGCAGGCCTGCCAGGGGAGTTCAAGATGAGGGGCGGCGGGGGCGTCTGCGGCAGCGGCAGAGGTGCCTAAAGTGGATGTGGGCTGTCATAAGCACTCCTGCCCCAAGCAGGAGCGTTTCAGGGCAGGCGCCCCCAGAGCAGACAGTCCGAGCCTGCCCGCCCCCGGTGCTCGGGAGGACTGGGGCTATTTCGCGGCCGCGGCTGGGTCCCGAGGATTCTGGAGGACCTGGGGGAAGGGGGTGGGGGTCCGGGGGTCCGGTGTGCGTGGCAAAAGAGGACTCTCAGAGGGAGGGACCAAGGGCAAACAAAAAGCCTACAGCACCCAGTATTCCCAGGCGGTCTCCCATCCAAGTACTAACCAGGCCCGACCCTGCTTAGCTTCCGAGATCAGACGAGATCGGGCGCGTTCAGGGTGGTATGGCCGTAGACGCTCCGAGGCCCCACAGAGCTCCTCTTGAGGCTGCTACTGAGCTGCTGCCCGCTTGTCCGCCCGCCCGCCCGCCCGCCCGCACGCCCGCACGCCAGGCAGCCCGCCTGCCAGCCCGAAAGCCCGCCCGCCCGCCAGCCCGCCCGCCCTCCGCAGAGCTGTCTGCCTGACCCCGGCTGGCTGCCCTGCCGCTGCTGTGGGCCTCCTGCTCCCACTTCGGGCTCTGCCTTACCCCCGACCCGCGGCCCCGCGCTCTCCGCCCGCCCGCCGGTACGCCTTGTGTTTTCCAGCCACCCTCCTAGCCTTCTTCCACCCACCGCGGCTTCCCCCCTCTGTGCGCTCACCTCCCTCACCCTGCCCGACCTAGTTTGCCCCTCTGTTCCCAGGGTGCCGGCCTACGAGGTCCCCGCACTCTCCCGCCTCCCTCCCTCACGAGCAGCCCGATGCCCACGCCACGCCATCAACGCCACCCCACGCCACGCCATGGCCGAGCCCAGCGGGCAGTGCAGGCTGGCTCCCTGAGGCCAGCCCGAGACTTTAGGACCTCAGGCCCCCAGACTCCCTCTGGCTCCGCGGGAACGGGCGCTGGAGCTGGCCGAGGACCCCCTGGGCTGCTGGGCCCACACTCAGGACACCATGCCCTCTCCCTTCGGCCCACCCGCCGGAGGCACCACCCACCCACCCACCCACAGCCCGAGATAGACAGAAGCGGGCTGCGGCTCCCGCCTACACGCGCGCCTGCTCTCGCGTGCGCTCTGGCACCCAGGCTCAGGTGCGGAGGACAAGACTCCCACCGGAACCTAGGCACCCTACCCACAGACTCACGGGTGCCTGGCCTCCCTCACGCACTCAGAGAACTCTCGCGAGATGGAGAGACAGAGAGACCCTTCCCCAGACCCTTGAGACACACAGAGACAGCGCCTAGGCGCCTGGGATGTGGCGCCTAAGAGCTAGGTTTGGCTCTCTTGGGCACGGGGTGCCCTAGGGCCCCTGGATGAGAGAGAAAGAATAGGGTGCCAGCAGCTGGGTCCAGAGGATGCTGGAGGACCCGGGGTGGGGTCCGGTGTGCGTGGCAAAAGAGGACTCTCAGAGGGAGGGACCAAGGGCAAAAAGCCTACAGCGCCCAGTATTCCCAGGCGGAATCCCATCCAAGTACTAACCAGGCCCGACCCTGCTTAGCTTCCGAGAGCAGAGGAGACCGGGCGCGTTCAGGCAGGTATGGCCCTAGGCGCTCCGGGGGCCCCACGGGGCTCCTCTTGAGGCTGCTACTGAGCTGCTGCTGCCGCCGCCCGCCCACCCGCCTGACCACCGCAGGGCTGTCTGCCTGACCCCAGGGAGGGCAGCAGGTCAGCCTTCACCGTCACCAAGGAAGACCCTGACAGTCCCGGAGCCGCCACACGCCCCCGCCCCCACCCCAGGACGGGGCACGAGGCTACAGGAGCAGCTAGGGGCCCCTGTCCCGGGGTTTGGGGGCCCGTTCTCTCAGGGGGCGGCTTAGTGTGTGCTGGGGGTGGGTTTCTCAACAGAGACCTGCTTTTCTTCACGGTCCCTGGCCTGGGACGGCCCCGTTCCACCTCCGCTCTGGGCACCTTTTCCTCAGAGCGGCACCGCCACCCCCAGGCTGCCTTGCCCTCAACCCCAGCCCCGGAAGCACAGGCGTCGTCCAAAGACCCCATCTCTGAGCCCTCCCCTGACGCCTCACCCCCTCAGTCCCCGCCCCCACCCCCACCCCCCGCAGATTGCGCTGAAGGGTGGGGGTGTTCCCCGGGGTTGCCGCTCGACCTTCCTTCCTGCGACTGGCTTCGACCCTGGGGGCACAGAAGGAGTCCTCCACCTCCCAGGCAGGCCTGCCAGGGGAGTTCAAGATGAGGGGCGGCGGGGGCGTCTGCGGCAGCGGCAGAGGTGCCTAAAGTGGATGTGGGCTGTCATAAGCACTCCTGCCCCAAGCAGGAGCGTTTCAGGGCAGGCGCCCCCAGAGCAGACAGTCCGAGCCTGCCCGCCCCCGGTGCTCGGGAGGACTGGGGCTATTTCGCGGCCGCGGCTGGGTCCCGAGGATTCTGGAGGACCTGGGGGAAGGGGGTGGGGGTCCGGGGGTCCGGTGTGCGTGGCAAAAGAGGACTCTCAGAGGGAGGGACCAAGGGCAAACAAAAAGCCTACAGCACCCAGTATTCCCAGGCGGTCTCCCATCCAAGTACTAACCAGGCCCGACCCTGCTTAGCTTCCGAGATCAGACGAGATCGGGCGCGTTCAGGGTGGTATGGCCGTAGACGCTCCGAGGCCCCACAGAGCTCCTCTTGAGGCTGCTACTGAGCTGCTGCCCGCTTGTCCGCCCGCCCGCCCGCCCGCCCGCACGCCCGCACGCCAGGCAGCCCGCCTGCCAGCCCGAAAGCCCGCCCGCCCGCCAGCCCGCCCGCCCTCCGCAGAGCTGTCTGCCTGACCCCGGCTGGCTGCCCTGCCGCTGCTGTGGGCCTCCTGCTCCCACTTCGGGCTCTGCCTTACCCCCGACCCGCGGCCCCGCGCTCTCCGCCCGCCCGCCGGTACGCCTTGTGTTTTCCAGCCACCCTCCTAGCCTTCTTCCACCCACCGCGGCTTCCCCCCTCTGTGCGCTCACCTCCCTCACCCTGCCCGACCTAGTTTGCCCCTCTGTTCCCAGGGTGCCGGCCTACGAGGTCCCCGCACTCTCCCGCCTCCCTCCCTCACGAGCAGCCCGATGCCCACGCCACGCCATCAACGCCACCCCACGCCACGCCATGGCCGAGCCCAGCGGGCAGTGCAGGCTGGCTCCCTGAGGCCAGCCCGAGACTTTAGGACCTCAGGCCCCCAGACTCCCTCTGGCTCCGCGGGAACGGGCGCTGGAGCTGGCCGAGGACCCCCTGGGCTGCTGGGCCCACACTCAGGACACCATGCCCTCTCCCTTCGGCCCACCCGCCGGAGGCACCACCCACCCACCCACCCACAGCCCGAGATAGACAGAAGCGGGCTGCGGCTCCCGCCTACACGCGCGCCTGCTCTCGCGTGCGCTCTGGCACCCAGGCTCAGGTGCGGAGGACAAGACTCCCACCGGAACCTAGGCACCCTACCCACAGACTCACGGGTGCCTGGCCTCCCTCACGCACTCAGAGAACTCTCGCGAGATGGAGAGACAGAGAGACCCTTCCCCAGACCCTTGAGACACACAGAGACAGCGCCTAGGCGCCTGGGATGTGGCGCCTAAGAGCTAGGTTTGGCTCTCTTGGGCACGGGGTGCCCTAGGGCCCCTGGATGAGAGAGAAAGAATAGGGTGCCAGCAGCTGGGTCCAGAGGATGCTGGAGGACCCGGGGTGGGGTCCGGTGTGCGTGGCAAAAGAGGACTCTCAGAGGGAGGGACCAAGGGCAAAAAGCCTACAGCGCCCAGTATTCCCAGGCGGAATCCCATCCAAGTACTAACCAGGCCCGACCCTGCTTAGCTTCCGAGAGCAGAGGAGACCGGGCGCGTTCAGGCAGGTATGGCCCTAGGCGCTCCGGGGGCCCCACGGGGCTCCTCTTGAGGCTGCTACTGAGCTGCTGCTGCCGCCGCCCGCCCACCCGCCTGACCACCGCAGGGCTGTCTGCCTGACCCCAGGGAGGGCAGCAGGTCAGCCTTCACCGTCACCAAGGAAGACCCTGACAGTCCCGGAGCCGCCACACGCCCCCGCCCCCACCCCAGGACGGGGCACGAGGCTACAGGAGCAGCTAGGGGCCCCTGTCCCGGGGTTTGGGGGCCCGTTCTCTCAGGGGGCGGCTTAGTGTGTGCTGGGGGTGGGTTTCTCAACAGAGACCTGCTTTTCTTCACGGTCCCTGGCCTGGGACGGCCCCGTTCCACCTCCGCTCTGGGCACCTTTTCCTCAGAGCGGCACCGCCACCCCCAGGCTGCCTTGCCCTCAACCCCAGCCCCGGAAGCACAGGCGTCGTCCAAAGACCCCATCTCTGAGCCCTCCCCTGACGCCTCACCCCCTCAGTCCCCGCCCCCACCCCCACCCCCCGCAGATTGCGCTGAAGGGTGGGGGTGTTCCCCGGGGTTGCCGCTCGACCTTCCTTCCTGCGACTGGCTTCGACCCTGGGGCCACAGAAGGAGTCCTCCACCTCCCAGGCAGGCCTGCCAGGGGAGTTCAAGATGAGGGGCGGCGGGGGCGTCTGCGGCAGCGGCAGAGGTGCCTAAAGTGGATGTGGGCTGTCATAAGCACTCCTGCCCCAAGCAGGAGCGTTTCAGGGCAGGCGCCCCCAGAGCAGACAGTCCGAGCCTGCCCGCCCCCGGTGCTCGGGAGGACTGGGGCTATTTCGCGGCCGCGGCTGGGTCCCGAGGATTCTGGAGGACCTGGGGGAAGGGGGTGGGGGTCCGGGGGTCCGGTGTGCGTGGCAAAAGAGGACTCTCAGAGGGAGGGACCAAGGGCAAACAAAAAGCCTACAGCACCCAGTATTCCCAGGCGGTCTCCCATCCAAGTACTAACCAGGCCCGACCCTGCTTAGCTTCCGAGATCAGACGAGATCGGGCGCGTTCAGGGTGGTATGGCCGTAGACGCTCCGAGGCCCCACAGAGCTCCTCTTGAGGCTGCTACTGAGCTGCTGCCCGCTTGTCCGCCCGCCCGCCCGCCCGCCCGCACGCCCGCACGCCAGGCAGCCCGCCTGCCAGCCCGAAAGCCCGCCCGCCCGCCAGCCCGCCCGCCCTCCGCAGAGCTGTCTGCCTGACCCCGGCTGGCTGCCCTGCCGCTGCTGTGGGCCTCCTGCTCCCACTTCGGGCTCTGCCTTACCCCCGACCCGCGGCCCCGCGCTCTCCGCCCGCCCGCCGGTACGCCTTGTGTTTTCCAGCCACCCTCCTAGCCTTCTTCCACCCACCGCGGCTTCCCCCCTCTGTGCGCTCACCTCCCTCACCCTGCCCGACCTAGTTTGCCCCTCTGTTCCCAGGGTGCCGGCCTACGAGGTCCCCGCACTCTCCCGCCTCCCTCCCTCACGAGCAGCCCGATGCCCACGCCACGCCATCAACGCCACCCCACGCCACGCCATGGCCGAGCCCAGCGGGCAGTGCAGGCTGGCTCCCTGAGGCCAGCCCGAGACTTTAGGACCTCAGGCCCCCAGACTCCCTCTGGCTCCGCGGGAACGGGCGCTGGAGCTGGCCGAGGACCCCCTGGGCTGCTGGGCCCACACTCAGGACACCATGCCCTCTCCCTTCGGCCCACCCGCCGGAGGCACCACCCACCCACCCACCCACAGCCCGAGATAGACAGAAGCGGGCTGCGGCTCCCGCCTACACGCGCGCCTGCTCTCGCGTGCGCTCTGGCACCCAGGCTCAGGTGCGGAGGACAAGACTCCCACCGGAACCTAGGCACCCTACCCACAGACTCACGGGTGCCTGGCCTCCCTCACGCACTCAGAGAACTCTCGCGAGATGGAGAGACAGAGAGACCCTTCCCCAGACCCTTGAGACACACAGAGACAGCGCCTAGGCGCCTGGGATGTGGCGCCTAAGAGCTAGGTTTGGCTCTCTTGGGCACGGGGTGCCCTAGGGCCCCTGGATGAGAGAGAAAGAATAGGGTGCCAGCAGCTGGGTCCAGAGGATGCTGGAGGACCCGGGGTGGGGTCCGGTGTGCGTGGCAAAAGAGGACTCTCAGAGGGAGGGACCAAGGGCAAAAAGCCTACAGCGCCCAGTATTCCCAGGCGGAATCCCATCCAAGTACTAACCAGGCCCGACCCTGCTTAGCTTCCGAGAGCAGAGGAGACCGGGCGCGTTCAGGCAGGTATGGCTTTACACGCTCCGGGGCTCTACAGGGCTCCAAGCAGGATCTTTTCAGGGCAGGTGCCCACCTTGCAGGCAGTCCAACTATGCTCGGTGTCCGGTCGGTTGGATGCCTTGTCGCCCCCTGTTCCTGAGATCTGGGGCTGTTTTTGGGCCGGAGCTGTGTCCAGAGGATTCTGTAGTACCTGGGTGGGCGGTCAGGTGTGGGTGGGAAAAGAGGACAAAGTCTAAGGCATCACTCCCAATGTTGGGCCTGCATTAGGTTGTTGAGGGACTCCTAGAGGCCTGGGGCGTCCTGGATCTAATGAGGCTAGTCTTGTACCACCAAGCTGCGGTTTGCTTATGTGTTTTCCTTCCTCCTCCTCTTTTCTTTTGTGTATCTTTGTGCCTTTCCCTCTTGTTACCGACGAGCTCAGTCCTTGCGGGGGGGCAAGTCCACTCGCGACCGGGAGCCTCAGAAAGATGGGGCAAAAGGCAGGTGGAGTTCTGCAGAAACTTATCTGCAGCAATTCTTTCCCCTCTATGAATTCCCTAAGTTTTTAGGTACGGCGCTTGGGAAAGAATTTGAGGTGGACAAAGGCTTCTTGAGCCAATGACACTTTATTACAAAAACTCCAAGAAATTTATACCTTTCACCAGTAAAGTTAATAGTAAGAGGAGAGGGAGGTGGGTGTAATCATTGTGAAATAATAATGAATGACATGTAAACAAAGGTAATAAAACTAGTCCTTCAGCTGGCTGTTGATCTTCGAGAGATTGACTCCTGACTCCTGATTCTTTTTCCAAGGTCTTTGCAGATAAGCAGTCCCAGGGGGCCACTTCCCAAAATAAACAAGCATGGCCAAGGCTTGGGGGTTTCTCGGGGAATCTTCTTTGGCTTTCTTGGAACTTTCCATCTTTTGGGCTCAGTTCATATAGCAAGTGTGGGGAGACGTGGTGATTCAGGTGGATGTGATAAAGTTTCTCCAGGTGTTGGCATTTTTATCTCCTAAATCTGAAAGCTTAAGCAAACTCACAACACAGTTTTGCAGACAAAATACCACAAACAACACCACAAGGTTCTTGGTTTTAATTGTCAGATGTATTTCCTTAACTGCTGAGCACTCTTCTTTAGACAATAAGCCTATTAAAAGTCTAACCATCTTTAATAATCCATTTCTCTGTCACAAACCCTCTGCAACCTGCTTCTAACTTTCTAATTCCTTTCTTTCCCAGTTGGGACTTTCTTATGATAAGCTCTTCTTCATGCAAAAATGCTTTTCTTACTCTTACACGGTATTTCCTTTCCTTCATACATATATATTTAGAACGTCTGTCCTTTATTTTGTCATATTCATTAACCATGCGGTCAGCCTCTCTGTCTTCAGGAATATTTACACTGGGCGTAAAAGTCACCAATCTTTCTCCTTGAGTCTATTGTATTTGGGCAACTAAGTTGTTTATCAACTAAATTGCTTTAAGGTCACACACAAGGTTTTTATCTTCTCTGTCTCTAGGCAGGATCTCAAGCGTAAACAAAGTTTCCTTAAACTGAACTACCTTACCGGAGTTAATAGCTTAACCTAAGTTAGTGATAGTGAGGGTCAGAGACCCTTTGTAATTGCTGCAGCTGGAATGCTTATCACAGCATCTGAATTCTGGCCAGTTTTTATTGTTATTGAGCAGAGCCAAGGACGTTTAGGCAAATTATTAGAGATTTTATTTCCACAGACTTAGTTTCTATTTATAGTCCTAATTTCACATCACTGGAGCAATTCGTGTAGAAAGTTAAAAGGAATAATAGTGAAGGGTATCTAAAAGTGGGGGGTACTTTGGCCAGAGACGATACCTCTTTCTCGGGGCTTTTTGCCGATTAACTATGTGGAGTGGGGGGTCTCAACACATAGATGCCGAGGCAGCAGGATGTCTTGGCATCCTCTTCCCTGGCTTCTCTGTTTCAGAGCCTAGGAATCTGAAATGATGCACCAAAGAGTTTCAAAGGTTTAACCCCTTTCATGCTGTTCTTTCACCCACATGTGTCTTCTGTGTTTTTGTTCAACTCTTTTATCTGCCTTACCTTTATTATGTTTTTTTTTTTTTTTTTTGTAGTGGCCATTTGCTTCCTGGTCGGAGTGTTACGTTGAAATATGTTCAGTATGTGTGAGGAGAGAAATAATTCCAACAAAACCACACAAAGATAAAACGTACATGTTCTTGTCCTGAGCTAATGGTAAAAACACATCAGCCCGGACTCTTGCTGAAGATTTAAAGAAGTTTATTAAAATGATAGAAATACAGAAGATAGTTAGAACCCCCTGCTATTCAGAAATGACCCAGGGTGGCGATTCCAGAAAATTCACCAAAAGTCCCTGCATGCTGAGTGTACTTATCCTGACCACGTCTGTGGCAGGTGCTCTGATATGTAGATATGCTGCCATCTCCAGCCCAGGTATCTGCTGTCTCCATCCCAGCCAGATCCGCCCCCTCTGAGGCAGGGGCAGGAAGCTCTGTCTCCAGCATAGACCTCCACACCTTTTGTTCCACTCCCAAGATGTGTTAAATTGCTTCTCTGGAGTCTGGGATTTCCTCCTATCTCTCTTTAGAAATGTAAAAATGCCCTAGGCTTCTTCTACTCTTTTGCTAATTATCCATGGAAAAATCTGCACCTTCTCCCAACAGCCCTGGCTTTCTTCACTAGAATGCTTCTTTTTATGTTACAGTTCATCACATTCTCTCTAAAAGGTTAAATCAACTGGGCATGGTGGCATACACTTGTAATCCCAGCGCTTGGGAGGCTGAGATATGAGGATCACAAAGACTCGAAGCCAGCCTCAGTTACTTAGTGAGGCTCTCAGCAACTTAGTAAGACTATTTCCAAATAAAAATAGAAAATAGGTCTGGGTGCACATACCCCAGAGGTAGAAAGTCTCTGGTTTCCACCCCCAGTTCCACCAAATTATATGTGTGTGTGTGTGTGTGTGTGTGTGTGTGTGTGTATGGTTAAACCACATTCCATAAAATCTTAAGAATTTACATGCATTTCGCAGAATTTCAACTTTGAATATAAATGTACAATTAATGTCATTCCTTCATTTATGAACATACATACAAATACTTGAATGAATTTTGTAAACTAGGTCAAAATGAGAAAAAAATAAAACCTTTAAAATTGCCAGACTTAGCCGGGCGTGGTGGCAGACGTTTGTAATCTCAGCATTCCAGAGGCTGAGACCAGAGGATCGTAGTTCACGGACAGCCTCAGCTACTTAGTGAGGCCATCTGCAACTCCTTGAGACCCTGTTTCAAAATAAAGAATGAAAAATAGGGCAGGAGGTGCAGCTTGGAGGTCAAATGCCCCTGGGTTCCATCCCAAACCTGGGGGGGAAAAAAAAATTGCCAGGCGTGGTGGAGCAAGCTTTTAATCCCAGCATTTGGGAGGCTGAGACAGGAGGATTGTAGTTGTGGACAGCCTTAGCTACTACTTAGTGAGGTCCTTTGCAACTCTGCAAAGACCTGTTTCAAAATAAAGAATAAAAAATTGGGCTGGCCATGTAGTTTGGAGGTAGAATGCCCCTGGGTTCCATACCCAGCATCGCTAAATAAATAAATAAATAAATAGTGAAAAGGGTTGTATACTATGTAACTGAAGCAGACTTTGTTATGAGATATAGCATAAGGTCCATTCAAGAGCTTTGAGGGACACTTTTAGAAGTTAGTGATACACCTTGCTGATCACAATACAATATAAACCCATTTTAATAGCTACCTGTAGTTTATCTGTGGATTCACAGAAGTCATTGAACATGGTGTCTTAAATATCTATAGACAAAGCCATAATAAAATATTAAGTTCCCCCTCCCTTTAGTTTTTTTGGTGCTGGTTATTAAATTCAGGGGCAGTCTACCTCTGGGCTACATCCCCAGCCCTTTTAGTTTTTGTTTTCAAACAGTTTTGCTAGGTTTCTTGCTATACTGCTGAGGCTGTCCTTGAACCTGTGATCCTTCTGTCTCAGTCTTCAGTGTACTGGAATTACAGGTATGTCCCAAGGTCCCTGTCCTCAAAAGTCCTTATCAGATAGAACAAAAATATTCCATTTCAAGTGTACACAATTTTTAAAAAATGTTAATTCACCAGAGGAAAAACCTATGAGTTTAGAATAAATGACATAAATTTTGCCTGTGTTGTGTGATACTAGGTACTGAAGACTGAATCCAGGGTTGCTCTATCACTGAGCAATGCCCCCAACCATTTTGCTTTTATTTTGAGACAAGGTCTCAGTAAGTTGCAAAGGCTGGCCTTGAACTTGTGATTCACTTGCCTCAGCCTTCTGCGTAGCTGGGATTATAATCATGGGACACTGTACTTGACTTTTTGATCTTTTAAACCATATCCTTACTGTATCTCTTCTGTTTGGGTGTGTGACTTTACACAAATATGTATACATGGTTGAAATCTAAAAGAAAAAGGCTACATATCAGAGCCTAATCTAGGTTTGTGTAAATATACTCTTTAATCTTAACACAATGATGAATGGCTTAACATTTCTCTGAAAGTACACCTTTGGTAATGACACATCTATATCTAAGGAATTTATGTTTCCTTGCAAAAGAAATGGGAATCATAGTCCAGAGACCTTCCATTAAATATGAGTCACTGATAAACTCAATATATTCATAACTTGCATAACATTTCATTCATGCTGTGAAACTTTTAGCATTATGAAATAATTAAGTTGCATCAGAATTTCAATTTTACTTAAATTTATAGGATTTATTTCCAAAGGGAATTCTTACATTACTTTCAAAGCAATTGTTAAAGTCAAAACCTTTCCTTTCAAAATGACTAGATTTTTTTTTTTTTTTTTTTTTTTGGTGGTACTAGGGATGGAACCCAGGGGCATGCTACCTTGGAGATACACCCTCAGCCCAGCCCTATTTTTTATTCTTTATTTTGAGACAGAGCCTCACTAAGTAGCTTAGACTGTCCATGAACCGTGATCCTCCTGTCTCAGCCTCCCAAGTACTTGAATTACAAGAATGCACCACCACACTTGATTTAACAAATTACTAATTTTAATCTTTTGTCCATGCATATATGTGTGTGTGTATACACACACACACACACACACACACACACACATACATATTAGTGTGCATTACTATAGGTCTTTGAAGGTAAAACAATATTCCATACATTCACAGGGATCTGTGCAGAACGCATTATTTCATGGACTGGAGCTGGAACCACTGAAGACTTTAAAGCATTTCTCATATTCACAGGGCTTTTCTGCAGTGAGTCCTTTTACATTCTCAAAAAGATCTGGAAAAACTGAAGGCTTCAGTACAATTTTCTGTATTTATAATATTTTCCTCCAAACAGTTCTACGCATTTAAAAGGAAACTGAAGGGTTTGCCACTGTTTACATTCATAGCAGTTTTCTTCCAGCATGAATTCTTTTATGTCTTTGCAGAGAACTGGAACAAGTGAGCACTTTACCACATTGTTTACATTCATAGAGTTTTTGTCCAGAATGAATTTTATCATGATACTGAAGAGAACTGGAACAACTGAGCACTTTACCACATTGTTTACATTCATAGGGTTTCTCTTCAGTATGGATTCTTTCATGTTTTCGGAGGTAACTGTGATATCTAAAGGCTTTACCACATTGCTTACATTCATACGGTTTATATCCAGAATGAGTTTTTTCATGCATTTGAAGGTAACAGTGAAATCTGAATGCTTTACCACATTGTTTACATTGATAAGGTTGTTCTCTACTATGAGTCCTTTCATGTACTTGAAGTGAAGTGGAGCTAATGTAAGTTTTACCACATTGTATACATTCATAGGGTTTTTCGCCAGTATGGGTTCGTTCATGCCTTTGAAGGGAATTATGAAATCTGAAGGCTTTACCACACTGTTTACAGTCATAGTATTTTTCTCCTGTATGAATATGATTATGAAATTGAAGGGCCCTGGAACAACTGAGAGCTTTACCACATTGTTTACATTCATAAGGATTTTTTTCAGTATGAGTTCTTTCATGTTTTCGAAAGTAACTGGGACATCTAAAGAATTTACCACATTGTTTACATTCATAGGGTTTTTCTGCAGTATGAGTTCTTGCATGTATTCGAAGGGAATAAGAAGAACTGAGAACTTTATTGCACTGCTTACATTTATAAGGGTTTTCTTCAGTATGAGTTCTTTCATGTTCTCGAAGGTAACTGGGACACCTAAAAACTTTACTACATTGTTGACATTCATAAAGTTTCTCTCTACTATGATTTCTTTCATGCTTTTTAAGAGAACTAGTATAACTGAAGGTTTTACCACAATGTTTACATTTATAAGATTTTCCTATAGTGTGAATTTTTTCATGTATTTTAAATGACTTAGCACAAACAAAGGTCTTCCCACAATGCTTGCAAACATAGAGTTTTGCTCCGGTGTGAATGTATTGATGCATTCGAAATAAACTGGGAAAATCAAAGGCTTTCAAACATACCTTACATTGATAAGGGCCATTTACACCGCGGGTTGTCGTGTGTCCTTGGGCATTTCTAATAGAAATGCAGGTTTCCCCAAGTTGTTTACATTCATATGGCTTGTCTCCATGTTCCTTGTTCTCACATGATTTGTATTCACAATGAGACACAATGTGCTTACTAAGGGATGAATGACACCTGAAAACTTGTCCACACATGCTGCATTTACACAGTTTCACTCCAGTAGAAATTTCATTGCTCACATTAGAATTTGGAATCTTGGTGAAGGTTTCTGCACAATGATTATCTTCTTTACTTTCCAAGAGCCTCTCTATAATGTAACATCTGTAAGAAATGACAACTATACTAGTAACTATTGGGTTACAAAGAAATATTTATTAATAAATGGTGGATTTGATTGCTTCCAAAATAAGTATAGATTTCCTGCAGTATACATTTACTTTTTGTGAGAACTGTGAGGTCTGAGTATGAGGTCTAGTCATGAGGTCATGCCTGAGGAGAACCAAGAACAAAGGAACAAAGAAAAATGCCCTCTGACCATTGCCCCAAACTTGGCACTAGACACATCAATTAGTGGCTCACATGACTACTCCTGTACCACCCCACTTCCTTGCCCCACAAAAAGCCCCTGGCCTGTAAGGAGGTGGGCTTTCTGACTCTTGCAGGTTCTCCCTCTCTCTGGTCAGATGAATTGTTCCAGGTTTTTTTTTTTTTTTTGTGGTACTGGAGAGAACCCAGGGGCATTCTACCTCCAAGCTATACCTTCAGCACTATTTTTTATTCTTTACTTTGAAACAGGGTCTTACTGAATTGCAAAGGGCCTCCTAAATAGCTGAGGCTGTTTACTAGCCATGATCCTCCTGTCTCAGAATCCCAAATACTGGGATTAAAAGTGTGTGCCACCATTCCCAGCTCCCTTCTAGGCTTTATTCATTTTTGTTTTGTTTTTTTACAGTACTAGGGATGGAACCCAGTGGCATTCAACCTCCAAGCTACATCCCCAGCCTATTTTTTATTCTTTATTTTGAAACAGGGTCTCACTGAGTTGTAAAGGGCCTCACTAAGTAGCTGAGGTTGTCTTTGGACCGTGAATCACGATCTTCCTGTTTCGGCCTCTCAAATGCTGGGATTACAAGCGTGGGTCACCATGCCCGGCCAGGTTTTATTCTTAAATAAATAAAGCCTGTTCCTTAACTGTTGGGCCATGTTTTCTTTGCCTCCATATACTCCAACACTTTTTTTGGGGTGTGGTACTGGGGGTAGAACCCAGAGGCTTCCTACCTCTGGGCTATACTCCCAGACCTATTTTTATATTTTATTTGGAAACAGGGTCTCACTAAGTTGCTGAGAGCCTCACTAAGTAGCTGAGGCTGGCTTCAAAAGAAAATATAGAAAATAGGTCTGGGAGTGTAGCCCAGAGGTAGAAGGGTTCCATCCCCAGTACAAAAAAAAAAAAAAAAAAAAAAAAAAAAAATCTGAATGCATTTATCAAAACAGTGAAATTAAAATTTAATTTTCTGAGCCGGGCATGGTGGCGCACGCTTGTAATCCCAGCATTTGGGAGGCTGAGACAGGAAGATCATGGTTTGCAGCCAGCCTCAGCTACTTTGTGAGGCCCTTTGCAACTCAGTAAGATCCTATTTCAAAATAAAGAATAAAAAATATGGCTAGGGGTGTAGCTTGGAGGTAGAATGTCCCTGGGTTCCATCCCTAGTACTGCAAAAAATAAAATAAAATAAAAAAATAAAAAATTTAATTTTCTTAGTACTGCTTACTATTTTGCAAAGACCAAACATCTTTGTTACATTGTAGACTACGTTTTTGGTGATAACTTTATAATATAAATAAATTTAAAACTGTGCTTATTTTTTCTTGTTTGTAAAATTCTATGACATGCTAGGATTTCCTAAAAGGACATTCAAATTACCTTAAGTTTCTCCCAGGACTTTTGTGCAGACCTTTGATGTTCTGGTCTTTCCATTTGCTTCCTAAAATATAGACCCAGAAAATTTATGAATTACTTAAAATTGGGCATGGTGATAGATATCTGTAATTTAAGCTACTATGGAGGTTGAGGCAATCTGCAGGTTAAATGTACTGGTATTGGGAAGAGAGTTTAAAATGTATTAATGTGTCAATACTGGGAAAGATGTCCAATCTTGAAATATGTCTTCTTTACTAAGAAAGCCAGGGTTAAGCTAACATGTCCTTGCATTCCTAAGAACAATTTAACACATTTTTGGGGAGAAGACGAAAGGTAAAAGCCTGTGTCTGGAGACAGAGATGCCTCCCCCTCAGGCCATAAATCTGGGCCTGTGTTTGGAGACAGAGATGTCTCCCCCTTTAGGCCATAAATTCAGCTGGAGAGATAACAGAAGCAGAGCAGGGGCTGGCGATAAGGTGTAACATGATCTCCAAAAATCAAAGGGACCTGCTGGACTTAAACAGGATAAAAACTCAATAAACTGGAGTTCTTTGGCATTTTCATTCGAATTGCCCCCCTGTGCCTCGCTCCGGCACAGGGCTGTAACTATCTCTATATTTCTATCTTTTTAATAAACTTCTTTAAATCTGCAGCAGCTGTCCAAGCGATGAATACTTATTCTTAGCTTAGGACAAGAATCCACGGTTTTTCTGTTTGTCTCTGTGTGTCTGGTGGTGGGGGGGGGATTATTTCACACCACACACCTCCCCCCCCCAACCTATCCCCTGCAACATTAAAGGTCAATGTGGGGCAGTGGGGGGACAGTAAGAAACTGTCTTAAAATGAAAAAGGAGCTGGGCGTGGTGGCACATGCTTGTAATCCCAGTACTTGGGAGGCTGAGACAGGAGGATCTTGCAGGTTCAAAGCTAGCCTTAGCTACTGAGTGAGGCTCTCAGCAACTTAGTAAAACCCTGTTTCTAAATAAAACACAAAATAGGTCTGGAAATATAGCCTGGAGGTAGGAAAGACCCTGGGTTCCACTCCCAGTAAAACACACACACACACACACACACACACACACACACACACACACACACACACAAAAGTGGGGGTAGGAATGTAGCTCAATGGGAGAATTTCCCTGGTCTCAACCCCCAGTACCACCATCACCAAAAACAAGAAGTTATAGAAAAAAACTACTAATTTCTAGGTTCAACATATGTTGTAACCATGCTTAATTTATTTACCAAATTCTTTTTATATTCTACACCACAGAACTACATAAGTGACCAAGAAACATAAATAAATGAATTATGGCCGGGCATGATGGCACATGCTTGTAATCCCAACATTTAGGAGGCTGAGACAGGAGGATCACAGTTCAAGGACAGCCTCAGCTAATATTTAGTGAGTCACTTTGCAACTGAAAAAAAAAAAAAAAAAAGAATTATGTTATTCTTACCTATAGAAGCCAGGTTCCTGAATGTTTCCAGCATCACATCTCTATACAGATTTTTCTGGGCAAGATCCAGGAAAGCCCACTCCTCCTGGGTGAAGTACACAGCCACATCCTCAAAGGTCACAGAGTTCTAAAACATCCCACATAAGTATAAGTGAGAATGGGCAAGGCTGACAGCATTGAGTATCTACATTCAAGTCATGATTCTGTGGTTCCTAAACATTTACTCCACGCCTTGGTCACCAGAGTTCTTATTCTTGGACTGTACTCCCCCCTGTGTGGCAGTTCTGTGCTATTTAAAAAGAAAACAAGCATTCGGAAGGCGGAGACTGGAGGACTGCATTTTGCGGATAGTCTCAGGTACTTAGCGAGGCCCTGCACAACTTATGAGACCCTGTTTCAAAATAAAGACTAAAAAATAGGTCTGGGGGGGGTGTAGCATAGAGGTTGAATGCCCCTGGGTTCCATCCCCAGATCCACAAAAAAGAAAAAAAGAAAGAAAACAACAGAATAGGAAAACTCTTCTTATCACTATGCAAATAAAATAGTTCTGGGAGTATAGCCTGGAGGTAGAAAGCCCCTGGGTTCCATCCCCAGTACCATACACACACAAAAAAAATTCTATTAAGCAATGTCAAACCAGAATAATGTGGAAAGATAACATGTTCTTTTTTTCTTTCTTTCTTTCTTTTTTGGTGGTACTAGGGTTCCTGGAAGCCCTTCTACCTCCGGGCTACACTCCCAGACCTATTTTTTTATATTTTTATGTAGAAACAGGGTCTCTTAAGCCAGTGTGGCTGGCTTGGAACCCGCGCGATCCTCCTGTCTCTGCCTCCCAAGTGTGGGGATTACAAGTGTGCGCCACCACGCCCGGTGAAAGATAACATGTTCTGAAACAGAACTTTGTGTGTGTGTGTGTGTGTGTGGTACTGGGGATGACACCCAGGGGCATTCTACCTCTGAGCTACACCCCTAGCCCTATTTTTTATTCTTTATTTTGAAACAGGGTCTCACTGAGTTGCAAAGGGCCTCACTAAGTCGCTGAGGCTGGCCGTGAATCCGTATCCTCCTGTCTTAGACTCCCAACTGCTAGGATTACAAGCACGAGCCACCATGCCCGCTAAAATAGAACTTAATAACACAAAAATGTCACCTCTTCCAAAGCACATTCTGTAAAAGTCCCATATATCCTCTAACTAGATTATTTTTAGTAGTCAACAAAAACTGCTTTTGCAAACCTAAAGAAATAACAAATATCTAATAATTATCAAATTCTTCATGATGATGACTTGTCTAACATACATTGTCTTTCAAGTGGTAATATTCAGGACAGACTGGTATTATTGGAAATTTTAAAAAAATAAAAGAGGCTTCAGTGAGCTGGCATGTGTATAGAAAGTTGATCCATGACAAGCAAGCACTGTAGAAAATTTGAAAAAAAAATCTCAATCACTTTAAAACATGAGCAAGAGCTGGGCGTGG